>NC_139514.1:93031240-93541240 GCF_947247035.1 Vipera ursinii | reverse complement strand
CAATAAAAACATACTGTTTCCCAATAAACTGCATGTGCAATGCTAGTTACTAGATGGAGTTTTATAATTTTCCTGCACTTAAACTTAGTTCTGGCCAAAATTCAAAATAATCCTGCAAAGTTTTTCTTTGTGCACCCACACTATGCTTCAACATGCCCTAATGTATTGATTCAGACTTTTGAGGCTTTGTTAAGCCTATTCTCATACGTAATTGTAAAATGTCAATGATACAAAACAGATTTCAAAAAGCCTGAAGGTAAATATGTTGATTTAAATATAGCTAAATAAAGGTCAGGACGCGGTGGCTCAGTGGGTTACGACACTGAGCTTGTCGATCAGATGGTCAGCAGTTTGGCGGGTCAAATCCCGAGTGCTGCGTAGCAGAGTGAGCGCCTGTTACTCGTCCCAGCTTCTGCCAACCTAGTAGTTCGAAAGCACATAAAAATGCAAGTAGAAAAATAGGGACCACTACGGTGGGAAGGTAACAGCGTTCCGTGCGCCTTTGGCCTCTAGTCATGCTGGCCACATGACCATGGAAACGTCCTCGGACAAGCACTGGCTCTTCAGCTTTGAAATGGAGATGAGCACCGGCCCCTAGAGTTGGAAATTACTAGCACGCATGTGCGGGGGAACCTTTACCTAAATAGGTTTAGGTTTAGGTTTTATTTAATTTATATACCGCCCTTCTCCCTGGGGACTCAGGGCGGTTCACAGGGCATATATAATTACGATACAAAAGTTAAAATAAGATTAAACCAATGCCCAAATAAAAACAATAATACAATAATAAAAACAACTGTTTTAAAAACCCATATTCCCCCATCAGGCCAGACCAGCTAATTCGAATAAAGGTTTATATATATATAAAGGTCAGGCCTAAAGTAAATAGTTTTCACCATTGTTGTTTTTCTAAATTGTGTTCATATACTTTATAAATAAATGATATAAAGACAAAGGCTTTAAAGAATGACTTAATATAAACTGTAATTCCATAACTTGTTAAGTCATTAGGCATGATAGCAAGTAACACCAGCTGCCTGCAATTAGTGCAGGTTCGCATCCCACCAGGCTCAAGGTTGACTCAGCCTTCCATCCTTCCAAGGTAGGTAAAATGAGGACCCAGATTGTTGGGGGCAATTAAGCTGACTTTGTAATAATGCCGCTTGGGGTGTGTGTGAAAGCCCTAATAAGCAGGCATATACATAGAATGAAGGCTACTGCTAAGCTTGTAAGCCGCCCTGAGTCTTCAGAGAAGGGCGGGATATAAATGGAATTTAAAAAAAAAATGATAGGAGGTAATGCTGCATCCTGAAAAGTTCATGGTGCAAAATATTTCCGTTTAATGTTAGAAGGCTTAAGAGCATAAAGAAATCAATTGAACTCCACCTACATAAGCCCAAGACATGAAATATAGAGGCCATTTCAGTGACATGGTCATTGTCACTATCTTAATCCTTGCTTCTGCAGATGTACTTGTAATTGCTCCATGTCTCCACACGATCCAAAAAAGGGGGGAGCAGAACTGTTTGGTTTCATTGGGAAAGTAAGAAGGTTGATGAATGCATAATACCTAAACAGAAGGTATTAACCCATACATTTGCTATGAAAACAACGTAGTCCATCTCACAGTCAAGAATGAACTATGGTAAAAGCAAGTGTGTTGAAAGAGAGTTGCTCAGTACAGTAAAGCTAACTCTGCAAGATTTTTTTAAATGTATTGGTAGTTCTTAGTTAGTGACTGTTCAAAATTGCAACGGACCTCCCCAATCTGTTTTCAAAGTTGTGACTGCTGCATACACACAGCTGTAACCACGTGATTGCATTTTGTGCACCTGGTTTACATTTAGGGCCATTTGCAACCTCTTGCAGTCCTGTGACTGTATTTTTATTTTTTATTTTTTGCATTTTTTGCCAATTTCCAGCATTTACTTCCAGTTTCTGACAATAAAAAAGCCAATTGGTGGAAAGAAGTTCACTTAATGGCTACCGTGTTCACTTAACAACTGTGGCATTTGCTCAACTGCTGCAAAAAAGTGTCATTAAATTAGGTGCCATCACATGGTGACCTGCTTAATGTCTGCCATGACTTACAACTTCCAGGTTCAATTACATGTTGAGGACTACATGTATATACAATGACTTTATACAATTTATATCATCAGACTATTTTCACACTGTTCCATAATGCAAGTTAGCCATTCAATATGCATTTATTTAAATGATGTACAAAGCCACCCATCTCATAGCAGTGACTCTAGGTCACTGAATCTGGGCAGTGTACAAAGATTAAAACCACCACCACAATATTCTGGTTTGTTTTCTTATTAATAAACTAGGACACTGGCCTTTCCTTGCCCATATTTAGTACTGAGATCCATCTATGAGGATAATTTTCCTCAAAAATATCTCAGATATATCCTAATGGCATTCTAGAGGAAAAATGAGATATTTTGGAAGCTCTTTCTACTTTAGTGTTTGCTGATATGTCTCTCCGACATTCCCTTCAGAAATAACACCTGAGAGAAAAGCACTGTGAATGACATGGAGAAGGAGTTTGACTGGACCACCAGACCATCATTCTCACAGTGCCACACTGGCTCACTTAGTGAGCCAAAGCCAAGAACCAATATTGTCCATACCAAAATTTATTTTTATTTTTTATTTATTTTAATTCCATTTATATCCCGCCCTTCTCCAAAGACTCAGGGCGGCTTACAAGCTTAGCAGTAGCCTTCATTCTATGTATATGTCTGCTTATTAGGGCTTTCACACACACCCCGAGCGGCATTATTACAAAGTCAGCTTAATTGCCCCCAACAATCTGGGTCCTCATTTTACCTACCTCGGAAGGATGGAAGGCTGAGTCAACCTTGAGCCTGGTGGGACAAGAACCTGCACTAATTGCAGGCAGCTGGTGTTACTTAAGGAGGCATTAGCCCACTGCTCCACCAAGGCTATTATTATTATTATTATTATTATTATTATTATTATTATTATTATTATTATTATTATTATTATTATTATTATTATTATTAACAATAATAACAACAACAACAACAACAACAAATACAGAGAGAAAAAAGAGAAGATGCATCTGAAGTAAGTGGATAAGGGGGTTAACAGCATAAAAATATTAATAGAATCAGATAAACAAAGTCTCAACCATGTTTAAATGTTACATGCACATAAAAATGGGCAGGGGTTTGATCACCTGGCCACTCCAATCATTGTGATACAGTTTTTAACCTCCTGCAGATGACAGATTTAATGCCTGCATCTTTAGGCTGGCAGAAATTAACCAAAATTCAATTATCTAATGCAGATTTGGCTCTCAATTTCTCTGGATCAGGTCTGACACTCCAGTCCAAAAAATGAAATAGGATTACGGTCCAGTTTGCATGACAAATTTAATTGGATTGGGAGGGCGGGTGCACTGTGTTACAGAAAAGGCTAAACTCATCTAACCCTAATAATTAACATGGAGAGAACTTGTTTTACACCAAAAGTTCTCAGAGCTGTTTGAGGATAAGCTATCTTCCCCCAGTCAACCATGTCATGAAATAGGGTCTTATCCTTTCTATTTCTGTGGGATGAAACTTTAGATTGGGGCAACCAAAAAAGGGACATAAAGAAGTGATATAAGCAAGCCCATGGATCCTTTCTGTGATGGTGATGGTCCTGAATTGGTCACTGCAGCATTTGGTTTCATTTTTGTGCAATTGTGAAGGGAGGAAGCGAAGGGGACAGTGAAAAAGAAGAGGTAGCAGGATGCTCCAGCCTCCTAACTTCCTTTGCAGTAGGTGGCAGAAGTTAAAAAACGGCTACGGTGCATCTGGGCTAGTCTTTAGGGATTATGAATTGCCAGGAGACAGAATGACTCAGTTACCCCAGGGACTGGATGACTCATATTAACTCAGGGGGACAAGACTTGAAATTCCACATCTGGAATGTGTCAGGTTCTTTTCCATTCTTCCAGCTAGAATTTGGAGCACAGGGTATTTCAGATGGATAAAGGATCTGTTTCTCTGCTAGGATCACATAGACTTTTCTCAGCAATAAATACAGTGTTACTTCAGAGTTAAAGACCATTTTTTTTCCTTTCGGAGAGAGGTAGACTAAGGCAGACAAAAATATAATATAGCAAAACTCTTTTGAGTAATACATTATTTGTGACTATATCCTTCGTTAATAATAAAATGAAAAAGTCCCAGTCAGTTGATTTATGACGAAAACAAACAACTTTCCATTTCTCATTACCAACTTCTTATTTAGGCTGAGCTTTTATGTAATTGAAAATGAATCAAAGAGAGGCAGATTTTATATTTTATGAAGGCAAATCAAAGCACAAGTATCTTTTTCTTCCCCATAATGACCAGAAAGCTGTTTATCTTCTACAAAGTAAATCCAATGATTCCCAAGCTAATTATGCAATTAATATTGAAGGAATAGTGTTTGCCATTCTATGGCCCACCTCTATTATAATATTTGTTCAAGAATGTTATCTGAAACAGAAAGTAAAGCATGCATTCCAAATCTGGATCTAGAATGGGCCTTGGGAGCATTATAACAAATGGGAGAGAAAAAAGAAGACTATGTAAATTAAAGAAGTTATAAAATTTGAAAGTGTTTAAAATTCATTTGCCTATACTTAGGTAAAGCTGAAATGGAAGAGCTGTGGTCAATAAACTGGCCTGTAGCCAAAATTCCCATACAAAACCTTCTAGAACCTTGTGCTCTCCAGATGAAAATTTGTAAAATTCTGTTATTAAACTGGAGGAAAACTAGGGCTTTCTAGACCAGAGGTAGGCAACCTTGGCTCTTTTATGACTCGTGGACTTCAACTCCCAGAATTCCTGAGACAGCTATGCTGGTTCAGGAATTCTGGGAGTTGAAGTCCACGAGTCATAAAAGAGCCAAGGTTGCCTATCCCTGGTCTAGACAATGTAGTCCACACCTGTGGGAAGCATTCATTATCAGTCCAGTAATAGCTTGGGTTCCTGGAAAGCTGCCTAAAGTAGTAAAACTAGCATCTAGCACCTTCTCTGTGAGGACCTTCATGGAGACTTCAAGTCTGTGTTCCTTTGGGGTTTTGACTTACTTCTATCACCTTGCTTGTTATTTGGATCAGTCTTCTCACTTGCATCTTAGGGCTGACTTGTGTTTTATTCTTTGATCTGTTCTTCTAGCTTCTTAGCTATAGCTTATATTTCCCTACTCTGGCTAAGCTCAGACCGCTACCCTTTGATCCAGCAACATCCTCATCAGCCAAGTTAATTTGTAGCATTTTCCCTGGATGTGTAACACTTGAAAAGTATATACATCTGAATAGTGGTATGAAAACCTGATAGCTATGAAGAATAATTATCAGCCACATTTGTTTTTGCCACTGTTTTAATTTCTTTCAGCAGTCTTGCCCATTTAATGAAATAGCATAGTTGTGAGAGATCTAGCAAAACTAGTTGATATAATCTTCTTTCAAAACAGTAATAAATTAGGTCTATTCAGCTATAAACAGAAAGTTAATGGAGAAAGTTAAATGCTTGTTACAATTCAACAAGGAATAACATTTCCCAAATTTTACATACATCCCACATGCCATCAGTCTTGTTAGATTAAGAATCACATGCCTAGATTTCCTTTTTGAATTGATTCCTATAAAAAACATGTGCGATTCAAAGTTTTTCAGCTTGCCAATGCAGGAAGTTACTGCCTGGATTGAATTCCTAAATTATCTGTGTTTATTTTTCAAAGCTAAAACAAGACCTTTTAACAGGACATGCCACTTGTGGTATCTTACAAAACATACATCTTCATACCCCAAAGAGCTTTCCCATTTACAGAATAAGCTGGACCTCCAGTTTCTCTGGATGAGACTCACAGAAAACTTTGCTGCATATATTCTCTCGTAACCATTTGAAATCCAAGCTCACAATTTCAACCAAGTGTTATACTGTGTGTGGGAGGGTGTGCATGTGTGTGCACGCACACACACACACACACACACAAACACAACCCACAGTTTTTCCAGATTGGTATTTTATAACTGAAAAGGTGGTACAGAAAGAGAGTGATAGCTAAGGAAATAAATCTATGCTTTGGGGTTCAGATCAGAGGCTCATTCATTCATTCATTCATTCATTCTCATTACTCTTTCAATTCCCAAGGTTTCCTATTCCACTTCCTACTTCCTTCTCATTCTTGACCTTGGCTATCCATATAAACTCACCTTTTAAAATGAATACACTGAATGAATGTTTGCAGCCTAGGTAGCTCTGATATGTGTGAAATTCTAAGAATTCTCAGCAACGAGATGCTGGCTAATGAATCTTGCAAGCTGACAACTGAAATTTGCAAAGGATGGTAAACACTGGTCTAATTGGAATGAGGAAAGATCTTTCCCTTCCAACACTACCTTATCCCACTCTCCCTACTGTGAGACCTGCAGAATCTTTTTACTTAACATTTATTTAAAGTATAATAAAATCCTTTGCACAATGGTCAAGGATCAGTAATGCTACCCAAGACAAAGTGGGTGCAGGTTCAGAACTCTGTAATATGAAAGGCCACAAATTCAGTGCCACAGTCATCTTTCTTCCTTTCTTCTCCTTAAATGGCCAAGGAATAGACCTGTTTCTCCTCTTCACTTTTTTAAAGACCTTAGGAAAGTACATTGGGAGGCAAAAGTCCTCCTAAACCTTGTAATTGTTGTT
The DNA here is from genome assembly GCF_947247035.1 of Vipera ursinii. Lineage (NCBI taxonomy): Eukaryota > Metazoa > Chordata > Lepidosauria > Squamata > Viperidae > Vipera > Vipera ursinii. The sequence goes on along the minus strand of NC_139514.1, from coordinate 93,534,530 downwards.
ATTATTTCATATAGAGTGAATCTAACAAAGGTTTTTGCTCTATGAAAAACTCTTTTAAGAATAAAAATTGCTTTGTGTTTTCACCCTGTGCTAAGATAAGATAAGATAAGATAACCTTTATTGTCATTTTTTTTACTGTGGGCACACTGCCACACATTAAAAATGAAATTCTGTTCCTGCTCTCAAAAGTGTACTCATACATAACACACATATAAACCTGCTATACTCAACATATGTATACACCTACACCCTTACATATAAATATTAATCACTGTTCATCTTGAATACATAGCAGAAAGAGGAAGCTTGAGAGTTCACAAGGTTAATACTGTATGGAACAAAACTGACTGAATCTGGATGTTCTGCTTCAGATATCACAAAGCCTCCTCCCAGAAGTTAACAAGGAAAACAAGTCATGAAGAAGATGTGTAGTGTGCCAGACAATCCTGTGGATCCTGCTCAAGCAGCGCTTATATGCTATGTCCTGGATGGAAGGGAGTGAACTGCTGATAATATTTTCTGCCATCTTCACCATTCTCTACACCGCCTTCCTAAGAGGGATAGATATTAATATTCCACTTGTTTTGTATGACGATAAATCTGATATGTATTTGGGAACTATCTTAATGCAAGAGTTTGAGATTGGCATGCGTCAAAATGTTTACCTTATTAAACAAAAGAATCCTGTCCTCATCTGCAGAATTAAATTTCATTTGGGTGAATTCTGGTTCTAGTATTTGGGGAAAGAGGAAATAGCTTCATTTTGTCTGCTTTATCCATATCAAGCATAATTTTATATATCTGTCATACCTCCCCATTCACCTCCTTTCCAGACTAAAAAGCTCCAATGTCACTGTCTTACCTCACAGAGAAATTTCTTCAGCTCCTTGATGATTTTAGTTGTTTTCCTCTGAACCTTATTTGTTTCCATTATATCTTTTTTGAGGGGTGGGCACACAATGTTCAAGATGGTGGTCACACCTTGGATTTTTATATTGGCATTATCAATTTGATATCTCTAATTTCAATAGCAAATGCTGTTGGCAATTTAAAGTGGATGCACAGTACTGACACCTTAATTGAATTGCTTACCCATAGTCCAGATCTCTTTCCTCATAACTCACTGCTAACTTTGATTCTATTAGTTTGTATGATTGGTTAGGATTTTGGCACCAATGTATATCACTTTATCCTTGTTTTCATTGAATGGTATCTGCTATGTTGAGGCCCATTCTCCTACCTTCTGGAGATCTTAACAACTTTAGTATGATAATCTAGCTTCCCAAAAGAAAAAAAAAGATCATGATTGGGTTCCCATGACATGCTGAACCCCTGATTATCAAGGAAGGAAGGCTTATTACCTCGTAGCGGTGGCTCAGTGGGTTAGGACGCTGAGCTTGTCGATCAGAAGGTTGGCAGTTTGGCAGGTCGAATCCTGAGTGCCGTGTAGCAGAGTGAGCACCTGTTACTCGTCCCAGCTTCTGCCAACCTAGCAGTTCGAAAGCACGTAAAAAAAATGCAAGTAGAAAAATGGGACCACTACGGTGGGAAGGTAACAGTGTTTCATGCACCTTTGGCATCTAGTCATGCTGGCCACATGACCACAGAGACGTCCTCAGACAAGCACTGGCTCTTCGGCTTTGAGACGGAGATGAGCACCGGCCCCTAGAGTCGGAAACGACTAGCACACATGTGTGGGGGAACCTTTACCTTTACCTTACCATTGTAATACATGTACCTGTATTCAGACTTCAGTGCTGAGATATTGTTTTCTTCTTGAGAGGCTGTAACAGATAAATCAGTTTTAACTGATCTATAGATTCCTATGATTTCCAGAAATATCAGTAAGTCTGTGATAGCTTCATTACCATAAATGCACATCAAAAGTATCTTACATACCAGGACACTTTGAATTCAACCAGATATATTATTTAAATTAATACTATAGCTTTGCTCAGACTCCCTTTGCTAGAGTTGTGAAAGGGTTGCTTTCTATGATCTCCTGGAAATCCCTTCTAACTCCACACTTCCAAAGACAAAGTTTTCTTATATTAAAGTTATTGATGTGGGTTATCCTGAAGCAATGCTTCATAAGATATTTTAAAAGATAGTTAATAGCAAGTGGCAATTAGAAGAAAGATGGTCCAAGATAAAAGATAGTTAATAGCAACTAACAGTGAGACCTAATGTGTCCAAAATACCACAGGAAATGACAGAGATTATGTGTCATTATTTTTTCCTCTAAAGAAGGGCGAATCAGGTCTATGAGCAGGAATAACAGGATAAACAGCCAGATTGAGTGTGGGGTCAAGTGTGGCTGAAGGAATTGTTCCCCTCCTAATATAATGTGTGAAAAGCAACTGCTACAATGTTAATGCTTTGAGTTGTTATTTATGCTCAACCTGTATAAGGTTTGAAAATAAACCATGCATCACACAAAATCATAAGAGTTCATTGACCTTATGCCAAAAATAAAAAACCTGACTAAACATTTTTGGATTTCTTATCAGTAGGAGAAGTGGAATATTAACTCCAACATCATATTAGGAACATTTGAATTGCTTATATTACTTATTGCTAATCTTCCTCCCAAAGAGTCTAATTCTGCAATTATATAATGTTGCTTTTATTTCTAGAATAAAAACTGAATCCATGGATCTGATAATTTGTAAGCCTAAACACAAGATACTAATTTATTGTCTTCTTAACTACCATTCAGTGTAAGACTAGATCTGTTTAGTGATGCTGCCACAAGAAAAGGGCTATACATAGGAAATTCTATTGGATTGACTGATTCTTTCTAAATGTATTTTATTTCCTTAATAAATGTAAACAGTAATTTAACTGCCAAATGTATTCATCTTGCCCCCTATCGAACTGTATAAATTTCCACAGATGTGATTTTTTTATGGCTAATAACTATTTTCTCCCTTAAACATGAGTGATTTATGCCAATACTTTTTAGATACATAGCAAATTTGTAATGGCTCATCTGAATAACACTTTCCACCTGTTAACTGCATTTGCTGTAAATGGCAATTAATCCTAAGATTTACTTGTTCTTTCTCCATACTGTGAAATAAAATAGGTCTACTAACATCTGTTTAAGCCAATTACTTTACATGGAACTTGTAAATCTAAGACAGAATACTTGGGGGGAGGCATTATTACATTTACTTGGTACTCTTTCCTCTGTACAAATACACTGCAGCAATCCAAACATCAGAAAGAGGAAACAAACCACCTAGACAACATCTTCCACCAAAATGGATACCCACCCACCTTTTCCAAAATGTTTCTAACCATATAAGTCACTACAGCACAACCAATAAAATATATAAAAAGGATATCATTCTCATACATTGAATACCTATGCATCACCAAGTAAAACCCTTCAAATTATCCTCAGCAAACCAAAGACCCAGTAGCTCACAAAGAAAAAAACAGTAGCTAGACAATCAAAAGCCTAGAAAAACAGATTGACAAATATCAACTAGCTGTCAGAAGACATGATGAAAATTCCTTAACTTCATAACACATGGACAGACACAACCAGAGTTTCAATTAGGAAATTATTATTACCATCGATCGAACCAAATCCAAAAATGCTTTGGAATACCTGGAAGCTTGGTATTCAGACAAATCAGCTATAAATAGACACATAGAGGCAAACCACATCCACACACCACTAACAAACCTAGGAAGAAAACATAAGAACTAGAACACATCCCCTCCAACAGCCAATATTCAGATAGGAAAGGATCTACATCAAACAAACAATCAGACAGAAAAACCTACTCTAGTCATGGAACACCAAAGCAGGAAAAAAAAAACCTGGCAGGATAAACGCCACATAAACAGGCAATAGATCCCATATTTATTCACACCAATGTTACCTAACTGGCAATGAAACAAGTAAGCTCAGAGAACACAAAGAACTCCAATCTTCCCTCTACTATGTTTTGTGTGGAGGTGAAAATGTTTAAAACCATGCTAAGCCTATTTTTACTGTACAAAAAAAAAGTTGTGAAATGAGCTACATTCAGCCTTGTAACTGTGGATTACTTACCTCTGGGTTAATATAACATATGTATGACTTTTAAAAAGATTTAAACAAAAACAAACCAAAAATAAAGAAGAAAGAAGAAAAAGAAAGAAAAAAGAAAAAACTTCAAGAAAAGTTAAAAAGTTAGATAAAATTATGATTTTAGTCTACCTGAATTATAATCTTATCATATCATATACTAGAATTGGTTAGAATATATTATCATAATTATCCCTGCTTAACACAAATTACAATTATTAGCCCACATAAATTATCACAGTTTCAAGATATTTATCATAAATAAGTATTAAACGTCACCAAAAATTGACAAAAAACTCTGAATAGCATCACAGTACAACACCGCAGTTATTACAACAATAGACTTCCAATGCTCCGATTGTGCTAGACTCTGTTTCCAGGGACTGCAGAGGCATCCTGTGTCCACAGATGCTCAACAGTGTGTCTTGTTTGAACTTGAAAGATATACCTCTAAATTTTAGCTACCAATTGTGATTTGAAGGCCTAATTAACTGTGGATTGCTTTACACAGAAACATCTGGAGGAACAGGGGGAAGAATTAAGGATTAAACTTTAATGCATTTAGAGCACCTCCCTAAGACACAGAGCTTGTTCTGCAATGTTGGGACACTCCCAATCAGCTAGCATTCAGAAAGATGGTAAAAGCATATCTTTTTAATCGAAATGTTAATTGTAAATTGTTTAAAATTCTAATTTTACTTTTGAATATGTTCTTTTTATTTTGGGAAGCCATTGTTGAGTGTTGGCATAAACCAAAAAGTGTTATAAATTCAGTAGGAAAGTTAAATAAAAATATTTAAGAGATGAAACAAGAGGAACTAACATATGTATATTTTAATATTAATTAAAAGCTATGAAATTTATTATGCTTGATTTTTTTCTTCTAAGAAACCAGTTTGAAATGGAACAAAAATAAAGGCCATTCATTAACTAATGGGGCTGTTCAAAGAATGCTTCAGTTGTAACCTTACCTAGTAAAAACAAGGAAATTTATAGTTCAGGGTGACTTCTAATATCTCAACACAACAGGAGTCTTCTTAACCACTTCCTTATTGGGATACTCTGTAGCTTTACAGCCTGAATAGTGGATTTCCTTATTATGAGTAACTGTCACATTATTAACTATCTTTATGGGGTTTTTCGTTTTTTTTCTTTTGGAGAGCACATTTAATTTCTTCTTTTCATTCTACTCCCATGACCTCTTCAGAATGAATGACCTGGCATTATTGATATTCTGTTGACACCCAGGGTATTAGGACACCGATCTATTGTCACCCAGTCAACATTCAAAAATGATTCCCATTATGAAAATGTTTAGAAGACTTCTCCATCAACAAAAATAGCACAAAAGTAATTAGGAAATTTCCATTCCATGATATTTTTTTAGAAAGAAAAGGCTATAAAGATCTCAGTCTTGTTAATAAGAATTAATAGCTATAAATATTCCAGGCAAGTTTTTTTTCTTTTCACAAAAGAAAAAATAAGCAAGTACACATACTTTTGGGAAATGTTCACAAGCCCATTAATAGAAAAAAACAAATTTAAAAGCAAGCAAATTATTCAGATAGATGCATAAGAAAGAACAGTCACTTGATCTATATATTCAATTATTTTTACCCTCCTTCTTTTAATCTTTTTTCATTTCTTCTCTCATTCTTTTCTTACAAGTCTTTCTTCCATTCTCCCTTTGAAAGTACTTAGTATTTCTGTAATATATTGTTCACACAGGGTGTTTCAAATTTCCTTTATCTCTTTATTTTGCAAATTCTCTCTTCATGATAATTCTAAACAACCCACAAAGGTATGGTTTGTTTGTTTGTTTCAAAAATTATATCAAAGGAAATTTTACCAAAATACAAATGTCAGAAATACAACTGTCTCCTTTGTATGTTTATAGGTTTCTTAAACAAAGCCTTCTCAGGCTTTTGGTGCTCATTTTAAAATCCTTATTTTGCTCTTTTTTAATTTTGATGGGCAGACAAACAAATGGAAAGATGGATGAATGGATGAATGGTTGGATGGATGAGCAGATGGACAAATAGAAAGATGGATAAAATGGATGGACAAGGACAGAAGGACATAGATATATAGGCAGACAGATATATGGATGGACAGAGACAGACAAACAGATGCACAGAAATACAGATTGACAGATGGTTGAATGAACAAACAGATGCACAGACAAATAGAGAAATGAACAGATGGACAGACACACAGATGGACAGAGGAACACATGGATGGACAGACAAATAGCTGTATGGATGAATGGACAGAGGGTTAGATGGATATACAAATAGATGGACAAATGGATGCGCAGCAGACGGATGAACAAACAGAAGGATGGACAGTTAGAAGGACAGATGGATGAATACATGGATGGATAGACAAGTGAACCAATAGGTAGAATGATGATTATGAATAAATTTAGTGTGGCTTATTTTGAATAATATTGTTCAGTATATTCCTAGAGTATTTTACAGATAATTTTAGCATATTTTAAACTATATAGCCATATATATTTTTAATAACAAATTTTATTATTTAAAACTTTGGACAAGGTGTTAATGGTCTGACAATCCTTCTTGTCATTACATCATTTTTGTGTTTTATATACATATATACATATGTTCATATCATTTATATACAGTTATAGAATATTCAATCTTATCAACCACCTTATTCTAGTAATATGTGAAATCAGCATCCTGTGTGTTTCTGTTATGACCTTCCTTTCTGAGCCCACCATGAGTAAAATATATTCCAAATTTTGTAGTAATGTGACTGGTCTTTATTTTTAATTTCCAAAGTTAACTTGTCCATTTCTGCACATGCCCAAATTTTACTTATCACTTCACTCTCTTCCGGTATTTCACTGTTTTTCCATTTCTGGGCGAACGTCATTCTCGCTGCTGTGATGATATGTATTATTAAATATAACTCATCTTTGCTATGTTTCTCTTTTGTTATGCCAAGCAGGAAAAATTCTGGTCTACATTCAACTCTCCGTCCTAATATTTCCTCCAGCCATGTCCGAATCCTTTGCCAATACTTTTGCATCTTATTACAGGACCACCAAACATGAAAATAAGTACCTAATTCTTCGGAACACTTCTAGGGGATATTGTCTTGTACATTTTGGCTAATCGTGCTGGGGGGAGATGCCACTGATAAAACATTTTATATAAATTTTCTTTATAAGCTGAGGTCAGTGTTATCTTTTTATTTCTATCCCAGAGAGTTTGCCAGATATCAAAATCTATGCCATATCCCAAATTTTTAGCCCATATGAGCATTGGTTCTTTAACTTGTTCCTCAAACATTTTGTACCCCAATAGCAAACTGTACAATTTCCTATAATCTTTTTTTTTTCCAGTGCATGGTTTGTTCATGTGTTTTTCTTACTAGATTATAAAGGTTTAGAAATGCCACACTATATTATGTATGATGCCTTCACTGGTTACTATAAATACATTAAATGAAAAAAAATCTAAAAGACTGCAAGACATAATCTTAATAGTTTCTCTTGTAAACACATGTGGGAGAGGCAGTTTATACTTTATCCACAAGGTTGTAATCTCTCTTGGGCAATTAAGTAATTAGGTTGTTTAGTAGATTTGGTTCAAATTCTAATTTGTAATAATTGGCAGAAAAAGTGCAGAGCCAATTATTTCATTTTTGATAGAGTGTTTAAATAGCTAAATTCATTCCTCAATGGAACACATGATGTGCTTCTATTTCATTCAATTTAGCAAAAAATGGCAGTCCCAGTTTCAAATACTAGGAGTTAATTTTCTAGGTCTTTCATTTCTACAAATGAGCAAAAAACAAAGTCATGTATTTAGATAGCCTTAAGCTGTATATTCTGTAACATTGAACCCTAGTTTTGTAGGAATAAGAACAACAACAACAAAAATAAATTTCTAAAATGTCTAGTAAACAAGGGGAAAGCCAAGCACAAGTTAATGTTTAAAAATTCTCAAACATTCAATCCCACAGTGATTTAAAACTTTTATGGCACCCCTTCTTTGTGATGAGAAAGTGTGAGAGACCCTTGAATAATGTATAATAAATGACACATACACACACACACACACACACAAATTAATCAATTGCTAGAAAGTCTTTTTCCTCGCTTCTTTGTCTAAAAATTTGGCAACAATTCAGTACCACAAATCAGATGTACATTTTTTTGAATGGTGTAGAAAACATTTTGGTTATTCTCCTGGCATGAAATTCACAATTATTTACAACTTGGTACAGTCCAAAATACCAGAGATATAAACAAGAAAAATATCCTTGACAAGGAATAACTAATCTGAATTCATGTTAACAGGGTTTTAGATTTCAGTCCAAAATATGATAATAATAGGACAAGCCCAAATTATGTATGTTAATGTTTTCACTCTTGACTTACTTCACCAGTAGAAGAATTATTATAAGCCAATTTTCTTTAAACTTTTTGACTGGCCTTCAACTTTAACCCTAAATGGGTTAAAGTGTATTTCAAGACTCCTAGATACCAATTTCCTGACCTTGCCTACCTCAAAGGGCTGACATTTAGTGAAACGAGATTTAGAGATTGAAGTTTCTGTCTTGGCTATGTAATATTTGATACCATAAACACATAAAAATGTCTTCCATGATTCTTTTTAAATGGTCAAACAATATGCTCTAAAACCAAATGAAAAAAGAACAAGGAGAATATCATTTTGTTGTGTACATTACCATAGGTAAGAGGCATTAAATGCACCTTTGAGACTCAGACATGTCATGGGATTAGATCAGGCTATCCAGAACATAAAACTTTGAGGAAACTGAAGGCCTACTTAATTTAAGAAACCTCCAAGAAATGATTATCAGCAACTTTCTCAGCAAATCAAAATAATGGCTGCTGCGTCCTGTCTACTTTGAATTAAAATAAGTTTTAAAAAATTAAAAGGCTTCAGACAATTAGCAGGGAAAGAAACCAATTTATTCCATGAAATAGAAAGATAGCAGCAGCTTACACTTCGGCATCAAACACTTGGGGTTTGATAGACATTAGATGCAAATTCAGGTTGTTGTTTTTTTCTTCTTTAAAATAGAAGATATATATGCTTTTCATCCATCTCCCACCCTAATTGGTCTTTCCCCATGTGTTTGAAATTCACACATGGAAGCTTTGATTCAACATAGCTTCCTCCAACGCTTCCTGCCAGGAAGTATGTGCTTGTGATATTGCAAATGAGCTACAACCTGGGTGGCCACTCCAAGCCCTTCTCTCATGCCAACCAGCAAATCTAAACATTTGCTCCAATTTTCACCTTTCATAGTTTAACGTATTGTGCTCATTAATGTGCCCGGTGGTCAAGGGAAATTTTTACTATTCAGCAGGAATACTTAGGAACCTTTTGTTTCACTGCTTCTGATGATAGACTTTGATACACTTATATATATGCATAAGGTATAGTAGAGGGAGAAGGAAAAGGGATAGAGAAGAAGTTGCTGTTTCTTTTATGCTGTGCAGTAGAAGAATAGGTTCTGTTCTACCTTGAACTTTGGACAGAAAAACAAGACAAAGTAGCAGACCTTCCTACATGCATATTTATACAAAAATAGGGGGAAAAACATTGGTAGGAATAACAATGCTTGAGATTCATTGACTTGGTAGAATACTAGCAATAAAATAAGAGCACAACACATTTCTACACATTCCTGGACAAATGCTCTCCATTTCACCCTGTCTCTAGAAATAGTTGTTCTTGTGATCACTGTGAAATTTCTTTGATCCTTCCTTTCTATCTTAGTTGTTACCTTTCCCTCTTCTCTTCTCTCAGCTTTGTCAAGGAAAGTTTTTTTTCCCCCTACTCCAACACTGCATGTCCAAAATGTCAGAATTTCTGCTTCATGATCATCACCACAAAGGAGCAGTTATTCTTTAATTCAGAGTGGTTAAGTGAAATTTTATTTTATTATTTTTGTAGCCCATGGTATTCATAGTGACCATCTCCAAATTCATTATTTGAAAGTACCAATCTTCTTCTTTTTTTTCTATTTTTTTTCGTATTCAACCCTCTCGCTATGCATTGCATTGGAAAGGCCACTGCTTTAACCTTTTTTTATCTCTGCTATCATAGAAATATCCTGTGTGACCTTATCTAGTTTTATTAAAATTTATCTTCTATTATTTACTTCTTTAATATGCTATCCAGGTCTACATTTATTTATTACATTTTTATGCTGCCCATTTCCTTATAAGGGAACTCTGGGCATCTTACAGATTATAAAGCAAATAGAAAAACAATTAAAATGTATTAAAATATTAAAACCATACAGTTTAAAATTTTAAAACTATACAAAAACCAAAACTAAAAGACAGATGGCATGGGGATAAAGTCTTCTTGCACCACCTCCCAGCAATGAACACCCTCTTCAGGGCCCCAAACCAACCAGCAAAGCCAAGTTTTAATACCTTCCAGAAGACCAAAAAGAGCAGTTCTCACCTCTGGTGATAGAGTGTTCCAAAGGGATGGGCCACAGAGAAAAAGGCTTTTCTCCTTGACCCCACCTGCCAGAATGCCTTAGCAAATACGATCTGTAGCAGACTTTTTCTGCTGGTGCGAGGGGGGGTGTGAGTTAGTCCCACTGGAAAGAGACGGCTCCTCAGATATGCAATGTATGGCTTTAAAGGTAACACCAAAACCTTGAATTGAATCTGGAAGCAACTGATAACCAATGCAGCTTATGCAATAGCTGTGTTATATGTGTAACCCTAGGGATTTCCAGAACTGTGTGCTGTTCCAGCTGTAACTTGCAAATATTCCTATCTATCTATCTATCTATCTATCTATCTATCTATCTATCTATCTATCTATCTATCTATCTATCTATCTATCTATCTATCTATCTATTTATCTATCTATCTATCTATCTATCTATCTATCTATCTATCTATCTATCTATCTATCTATCTATCTATCTATCTATCTATCATCTATCTATCATCTATCAAGCATTCTTTATTAAACTACCAAGGAAACATTGTTGAACTTCAGGGTTTAGTGACTTCCTAATGTTTCACCAGCAACTGTGGCAGACATCTTCAGAGGCAAATGAAAACTCAACACTCCTAATAGATAGCAGTCATGAAAGCCTACAGCAAACATCACATATATTTTGCTTATCCTCTGATTAACATTGAATTGTTTATAATAAAATTTACAATGAATGTTCTGACATGCATACATTTTTAATTACCTGATGAAGAGCAAATATTGTTCTGCATATAGCCCATCTAACATAAAGCTAGACCATACTTTTCAAGTTTTGCCCATTGTTAGTCCTTGCATTCTTTCAGAAAGAACTCTGCCAAACATTTTCCTATTTCATGCTATGAAGGACAGAGTCAACAAGAGGATGCTAATGTATCAAAATGTGGATTCTCTTCACTCTCCATTTTTCTGATTCTAGGAGCAGCATTTTTCTAGGACATTCTTCCACTAATATAGGTGCCTCCCCAACAGACATTCAGGGCAGCAGACAATTCCCAGATTCAGTATCCCATTCCCCATAAGAGTGGATGACTTCAAGTGTCCACATAATTTGAGGTAGCTTTCCGCCTTGTTATTGACAACAGTTGAAGAAAAAGCAATACAAGGCCAAGTGGAAAAGTCTTTAATCTTAGCAAGGATTTTTCCCAATTTCTAGAACTAACTTTGGCATCTAATTTCCTCAACTGTGTCTTTGAATTATGTTGGGTTCTTTGGCCTTGGCTTGTTCTCATCTTGACTTTGATTCACCTACATCATTAAGAAATCTTCTCTGTGTGCACCAACCTTGGACCACTTTGTATTTTGACACCAGTTTCAATTGTATCCTAAGGGAGAAACAGGAAGCATAGTTGAGTGGTCCAAGAACTCTATCCATAAGACAATTTTATGTGTAAATATGTTAGTCCTGCTGTCCCACAGCACCAGTTGTACTGTATGCAAATTCAACCCCAACCCCCAATACACCCACTTCTTTATTTTCTTAGCAATCTCAGTTGTGTGAACTCCACATACAAATACATGCACTGACTTCACACCTACCTTAGTAGTTGTTTCAGCATCTTCATTGATCCCTGTACTCAGATTACATAATTACATAATTAATCCTCCTGCAGTTCTTGCATTCATTTTTTCTACATTTGCCCCTATAGAGGGAAACAAAAACATTCCTACAATTATCAGGCACTGACACATTTTTCCTATAGATATCAAACAACTCATATAGATACTAAACACAGCCTCTCCATAAACAAGCCACATCCATATTTTAACATTATTCACTGGTGTCATTTTTTAAATGTGGCACAATTTTTTCAATGCTGTATTCTTCCATTATCACAATTCATTGGCATGCAATACACTGCAATTGCCAACTTCTGTGTTTTTATGCTAATAACATTCCCAATAATATAGATGACTTAAATGATATTTTCTGATATACATTTAAGCCAGACATGTCAAACTCGTGACATTATGTGACATTGGGGTGGGCATGGATTCTGGATGACGCATCCAGCCCACAGGCCGGCAGTTTAACACCCCTGATTTAAGCCATTTCATTCATAATAAATCTACATCTCATTCCCTTCATGTATGCATCAATTCTTGTCCAGAAGAGCTAAGCAGCAAAATTCAGATCTATTAAATCCTTCTCCTTTATGTTAGTGTCACAGTGTCTATTATTTATTCATTTATTAATTCATGCTTTTTATATCCTAGGTCTCAATCTTCTTGCCATCAGATAGGATTATAGTTCTACCACCTCTACTACCCATCCTGGCTTTGATCAGCTGAAACCTATATAGTGCTTTTTACTGAAATCAAAGTTGTATGGACAAGGTTGCCCACCTTAGTCTTATTAATGGTTACTAAGAACAGAACAGAACAGAATAGAATTGGAAGAGACCGTGGAGGTCTTCTAGTCCAACCCCATACTTAGGCAGGAAACCCTATACCATTTCAGACAAATGGTTGTTTTCTTTAAAACTTCCAGTGTTGGAGCATTCACAACTTGTGGAGGCAAGTTGTTCCACTGATTAATTGTTCTAACTGTAAATTGCTTATCAGTTCAAGGTTGTTTCTCTACGTGATTAGTTTTCATCCATTGCTTCTTGTCCTGTCCTCAGTTGCTTTGGAGAATAGTGTTCTGTACCAGCCTGCTACCGGCCTTGCAGAAAGGCAACCCCTGTACAAACGGCAGAGGCTGGAAAACGTCTGAGGCTGGAAAACGTCTGCCAAGTTTAATACACAAACAAACAACAGAACAAGAAACAAGATACCGGAACTTTGATCCTCAAACGGAGCGGATGCTTTCAGCAACCAGCCCTTCCCCAAACACTCCCTTTATTAGAGTTCAGGCCGTGGCCTCCCTGTGCCTCCTCCCGAGAAGTCCCACAGCCTTTCTCTGCTTGCTCCTGCTTGACTGCCTCCTGCGTCGGGCGTCCTTGAACAGGGCCAGCTGTGGGTCATCATCATCCGCACTGTCGGGCTCGCGCACCTGAGTCTCCACCAAGTAAGAGGGGCCTGGCTGGGGGCTCTGCGAAGCCTCCAAGCCATCATCAGCAAGTTCGTCTTCAACACCCTCCTCCTCCCCCTCATCTGAGTCATCCGAGTCATCCGACCCGGCTGCCGGACCCACAGGCTGACCCTGAATCACAACAAATAGCTTGATTCCCTCTTCTTTGTGGCAACCCCTGAGATATTGGAACACTGGTATTATGTAACCCCTAGTCCTTTTCTTCATTAAACTAGACATACCCAATTCCAGCAACCGTTCTTTATATATTTTAGCCTCCAGTTCCTGGATCATTTTTGTTGCCCTTCTCTATCCTCTTTCTACAGTCTCAACATCTTTTTTACATCATGGTGACCAAAACTGGATGCAGTATTCCAAGTGTGGACTTACCAAGGCATTGTAAAGTGGTATTAACACTTCACGTGATGTTGATTGTATCCCTCTGTTAATGCAGAGGGATAGAACTGTGTTGGCTTTTTTGACAGCTGCAGGACATTTCTGGCTCATATTTAAGTGATTGTTAATTAGGACTCCAAGATCCCTCTCACAGTTACTACTATTGAGTGAGATACCACCTATACTGTACCTGTGCATTTGTTTTTTCTTGCCTCAATGTAGAACCTTACTTTTTTCACCATTGAATTTCATTTTGTTAGATTGTGCCTAATGTTCAATTCTGTCAAGATCCTTTTGTATCTTGAGCCTATCTTCTGGAGTGTTGGCTATTCTTATCAGCTTGGTGTCATCTGCTGTCATAGATAGTTCCCCATCTATCCCCTCATCCAAATCATTGATGAAGACGTTGAAGAGTACATAGCCTTGGGGTACCCCACTGCACACTTCCCTCCATACAGATGCAGTTCCATTGAGGACTACATGTTGAATATGGTTGGTTAGCCAGTTATGAATCCATCTGGTGGTGATGCTGTCTAACCCACATTTTTCTATCTTATCTAGTAGTAGGTTGTGGTCTACTTTATGAAATGCCTTACTGAAGTCCAAGTAAATTCCTCTGGTACACTAATTTTATCACCTTGTCAAAGAATGCAATAAGATTTGTCTGGTATTATTTGTTTTTGACAAACCCATGTTGGTTTTTGCTTATGATTTTGTTTGCCTCTAGGTGTTCACTGTTTCGTTGCTTGATTAACTTTTCCAGAATCTTCCCAGATATTGAGGTCAGGCTGACAGGTGTGTAGTTTTCTGGGTCCACTTTTTTTTTCCCTTTTTTGAAGATGGGAACTACATCAGCTCTTTTCCAGTCCTCTGGTAGTTCCCCGGTGCTCCAGGATCTCAGTGGTTCTGAGATCATGTCTGTGAGTTCCTTCAAAAACTTGGGGTGTAATCCATCTTGTCCTGGTGATTTGAACTCGTGTAGGGTGGACAGGTGCTAACTTACCATTTTCTTGCTTATTTAACTCATACAGTATTTCTAACCTGTTTTTTAGGGTACTGTTTTTGATAGGTTGAACTATTTTTTTTCCCTTTGTGTAAAGACAGATGCAAAAAATGAGTTAAGTCATTCTGCTTTCTCCCTGTTGCCTGTCATCTACTTGCCACTTTCTCCCACTAATGGACCAATCATTTCCTTGACTTTTTTCTTGTTTTTATGTGTTGAAAGAAGCTTTTTTTGTTGTTATTTTTGACTTTTGTCACAAGTCTTAGTTCATTTTGAGCCTTAGCTTTCCTCACTTCATCTTTGCAGGTTCAGGCTATTGGCTAATATTCTGCCTTATTTATGTGTCCCTCTCTCCATGTTTTATATTTGATCTTTTTGTCTTTCAATTTATCAGAGAGTTCTTTATGCAGCCATACTGGTTTCTTTTGAAAGCTATTATTTTTCTTCTTCACTGGTATTGTGCTAGACTGAGCTTTTATAATCTCTCTTTAAAATTTCCCAAGCTTTTTGAGTTGTTTTCCCCTTGAGGATTCTCATTCATGGAATCCTTCCCAAGCTCTCTCTAAGTTTATTGAAATTAGCTCTCTTAAAGTCCAAGACTCTAGTTTGACTTGAGCTTGCATAACATTGAATTCCAATATTGCATGATCACTCCCCCTCTGCAAGGTTCTTATTAATTCAACACCATCTATCATTGTATCTATTATGTCGTGGGCTCTGATGAGCAGGAACGAGGACACGCAGATGAGTACAGACAAACTCATACTTTATTTAAGCAGAAACTGTACTGAGAGATTGGAGTCACCCTGCTTCAATATATAGCCAGGCCCTATGGTATTAACCAATCGGATTGAAGCCATGCTTGCAGCCCAAAGTTGACCAATTGTAGGACCAGAGTCATCCTGTCTGAGTTGCTGGAGAACCGTTAGTTCTCCAGCAACGCACATGGTGATATTCCAAAAGCCCAGTACATAACACCCCTCCCTCCTAAGATCATGCTATAATACCCTTGACAATAATCAAGGCTTATTAATCACTCCCAACAACAACAATAGTAAAATAATAAATAACAATAAGAATTGTAATGTTTTGTTTTCCCAAGATAGTTAGAATGATATCACACAAACCTTACAGATGTGCCTTGTAGAGTGGACTACAAAGAGATTAAAGAATAGCTTGTCAATGCAATAAACTACAAAGAGATAAAGCAAGTTACATTTTACCCCCAATTTCAGTAGATAGTGGTACAGTATTATACATTACACATCACTTTACTTTACAACATAGTCTGTAAGATATGCTGGGGGTTTATGTGGTCTGGATGAACACTTTGGGGTTCCAGTCACTTTGTGGTCTACCAGCTTACCTGGTGGGCTGGGTAGACCCATGTCCCCTTGTGCTCCTGTGTCCAGGGGAGTTGAATTGTTCTGGCTGGCCTCTCCAGGTGGGCCCACCCCACAGTCTGACTGTTTAGCAGAGTAGGCACAATGGTCGCTGAGATTCGGCTGGTTTGCCTGGTCAGGGATTCCATGTTGCACTTCTGAGCTGCAATGTTCCTCTTCTGGATCAAGTTCCACTGAGGAAGGAAAACCCTGGTGGTTCTGGTGTGAGCTGGCTTGGATGCCAGCTTGAGGACCTCGGGAAGGAGTTGTGCCATAGTCCTCACTTAGTGACCGTTCTGGGAAATTTTTCCTACATTGGTTAATATGTCTTCTGACCAGTCGCCCTCCCTCCAACCCCACTTTATAAGATAGGGGTCTGGATTCTTTGATCACCTGACCAGGAACCCACAAGTTTCCAGGCCCACAGTTCCTGGCCCAAACCCAATCACCTGTTTGCAGCCCCCTCGGGGGTTTTGGTTTAGAGGCTTCGGATGCTACTCTGTCTGGATGCAACCTGTCCAGTTTAGTAATTAATCGCCTTCCCCAACGAAGCTCAGCAGGACTTTTTCCTGTAGCTGTGCAGGATGTAGTGTGTTGACAGAGCAAGAAATCTGCCTGTCTATGATGCCAGTCACCTGTGATGATGTGCTTGAGTGCCTCCTTTGTTGTCCTCACCATGTGTTTAGCAAAAATGGTTCCCCCTTGCAAAGAGGCTAGAATATGGCTGACTATCGGGACCGGGTATGCATGTTGATTTAAGGCTTTATTTAACATGCGTTTGTAGTCTGCACAAATGTGAAACTCCCCGTTGGGCTTTAGTGGGGTGACAATAGGAGTTTCCCAGTCCCCCCCATCAACAGGATGCAATGCACCCTGCTCTACTAACTTACTGATTTCAGAATCAATTTTGTGTTTTAAGGTGAAAGGAACTCTGCGAGGCTTGACCCTTATCGGAACAACATTAGGATCTAATTTAAAGGAAATGGGTGACCCAGTATAAGTTCCTAATTTTGACTCGAAAACATCCACAAATTCCTCACAAAAAGCCTTGAGGTTTGCTGTCTGTGTCCGGTTAATGCTTGTTATTTGAATGCCCAAAGCCTCAAACCAATCAAGTCCTATAAGACTTGTTCTTGGGCCCTCTACTACTATGACATCCAGGTGCCCCCAAAACCCTTTAAATTTCACCAATAAGGTGGCTTTACCCTTAACTTTAACCCGAGCATTCTGAAAATCTGTTAAAATAATATCTGATGGTCTTAGTTTAGCCCACTGGTTGCTGCATCTGCACACAAGGTTGAATGTGTCCTGTGAAATAATTGAGACCACCAAGCCATTTTGCATGGAATTCCTTGTAGCTCTACCCGGAGCTTAAGTTTAGGCTTAAGGGGATGACGAGCCCCGGTGCGACAAACGCTTCTCCGGCTCTTGAAGAATCCCACACTGACTGGACCCAGGGCCACAGTACCTTTCCTAGTCGGTTCCTCCAACTGGTGCTTGGGTGGCCTGTCTCTCTGGCAAGCTCTGCACACCATCACAATGTGCCTGGTCCTTCCGCAGGCTCTACACATGGCCGAACAGAATCTGCAATTTGTGCGGGAGTGGTTGCCTCCACACCCCTTATATCTAGGTAAGAGAACTGCCTTGTAATTGTTCTCTCTTTGCTGATTGCCATGGTTTTGTGTGCTTGGCTGTCTCTGGAGCTTCTTTATTTTGGGTTCTTCTTCTTCTGACGATTCTCCACCACATATGGCGACCTCGTGGTGGACGGAATCTTCTGTCTTTGGAGACTTGGTGGGCTGTACTGTTTGTACTGCACCTCCGGCTGCTTCGTCAGCCATGACCTCGTCTTGTGCTTCAGCGAACGTGAGATTTGGTCTGGCAAACAATCTCTGCTGCAGGGTTCTGTCTCTCAGTCCACAGATGAGTTGGTCTCTCAGGCGGTCCTGTAAATTTGAAAATTTGCAGAGATGTGTGGCCTGCCTCAGGCTCGCGATAAACTTGGATGCTGTCTCACCGGGAAGCTGCACTCGTTGGTCGAATTTAAACCGCCATGCCATCTCCAACATTTTTGGCTGGAAATGCCTGGTCAGTTTCTTCTTAAGGTCAGCAAATGATACTGCTTCGATGGGCGTTGGCGTGAAGAGGTTTTCTGCTAGATTGAAAGTCGCGGACCCATACACGCACAGCAACGTTGCAGCTTTTAGGCCTTCCTCTGCTATCTCGTAGGTAATTATCTACTTGTGAGAGGTAAGTGTTGTGCATGTAAATAGTTATTAATAAGGGAATTAGCTGATTGCAGAATAGCAGGGTTTTGAGCGGGAGATCCAGGTGCAATCATTGGTTGCAATAACCTAGGAGCGGGAAAATAAGCTCCATTGATTGGTTACAGTTCAAACACTACCCCTATAAAAGGTTGCAACATTTGACAGTTGACAGTTGAATTTGTGTATTCAATAAACTCGTTCATTGTTAAACCACTCTGAGTCCTCGTCTGTCAGAACCTAACAATTGGCGACGAGGGTGGGATAGACAGAAGACCAGAGAATTGGCGGAATCGTCGCGCAAAGGCGGCAGATTCAGAACGAGTCACAGTCAACCGAGCGGCCGCGGCAGAATAAAAAAAAAAACAATTCTCCGAATGGCGCAAATCGGGTCATTGAAGGAATTCGACCCAAACTTCCCCGAGGATTGGGAAGAATACATCGGACAAGTCGAAGGGTTCCTGTTAGTGAACGGAATCACAGACGACCGAAAAAAAATGGCAGCATTATTGACGATTTGCGGCACACCGGTCTACCGAATCGCTGTCGGACTGTGTCAACCGCAACCGGTCTCAAGCGTGCCTTACGCCGACCTCCTAGCCAAACTTAAGGTCCACTTTACACCTAGAAGATCCGAACTCTTCTGGCGGCGCATCTTTGAGAAGAGGAACCAGAGACTGGGAGAATCCATACAAAAATTTGTCGCTGCTGTCAGGGAAGCCGCAGTACGATGTAAATACGATAATTTAGAAATAAGAATTCGGGACCAAGTAGTACTGGGCTTGCGTGATGAGCAGCTACAAAACAGAATAATTGCCAAACCCACCGGCAATCTGCAGGAAGTGATTGACGAACTTTTAACTTACGAGTCCACTGGGTATCGCGACACCCCCCCCGCAGCAGCATGGCAGCGGCGTCCGAGATCAACCAAGAGGGCTATGTGGACTGCGGGGAGGCGGACCAGCAGTGGGAAGAAGATATTGCTGAAGTCTCCAGGCGATTCGGAAAATTGGCGCCAAGACAACCCAGAAGTGAGGGGCCTGAACCTGCTCGCCGGCAACAACCCACAACTTCGCAAAGACAAGCGACGGGGGCACAACGACCATGGCGGGACACTGCAACCAGACCGCGCAACGTGGACAACCAGAACCGGTACGGCAGCTGCGGAGGCAACCATCCCCGCGCCTCTTGCCGATTCTGTACCGCAAAGTGCAGGGCATGCGGCAAGACTGGCCACATCCAGGCCATCTGTAGGAGCCGTGTTCGTGACAACCGTCTTCACGAAGTCGATGTGTGGCCCGAGGGTAAGGTAACCCCTTATTTCAGTGGCAAGGAGACCCCTAAACCCTGGGTTAAAATTCCAAATCGAGGGGAGGTAGCGCGAGTCAACCGGAGGAGACTGGGAAAAGGTCACAATTTTCCAGTAGGAAAACTAAAAATCACAGTCCATCTGCAAGGGGTCCCTTGCAGAATGGAAATAGACTCAGGGGCTTCAGTGTCAATAATTTCCACTGAAACCCTTGAGAGGATTGAACAAATAAGTGGAAGGAGAGTTCCACTTAGTTCAACAAATATTCAATTAACTGACTTTCAAAAAAGCCCCATAAAAATAAAAGGAAAGACCAGCCTTAGCGTTAAATTTAAGGGATTTAAGGGGGTCTTAGAACTAATAGTTACAGAGGGGAATAGGACTAGCTTAATCGGACTTAACTGGTTCCCTGCCCTGGGCATTTGGATTGGGGGGATAAAGTCAGTAAATAAAAATAAGACCCTCAAATCAGTCTGCAATGAATTTGCAGACGTATTCGATGGATCTCTGGGCAAGTACAAAGGGCCCCCAATTAAATTTAACTTAGACCCCTCAGTAAAACCAATCAGGCTTAAGGCCCGAAGGGTGCCTTTCGCCTTAAAGGAAAAAATCGAGGCCGAGCTCGAAAGGCTTGTAGGCCAAGGTGTATTAGAACCTGTTGAGGGTGGTCTGTGGGAAATGCCGATTGTCACACCCCTCAAACCCAATGGGAATGTGAGAATCTGCGCTGACTACAAGGCCACCCTGAACATTGGAATGAAAAAGCATGCTTACCCGGTCCCGACGGTGAAGCAGGTCCTCGCCACGATCCAGGATGGCGCCATGTTTGCCAAGCTAGACTTGGCGCATGCGTACTTACAGTTGACTGTTTCTAAAGAGGCTGCAGAGGCACAGACGATTGTTACCCACAAGGGGGCGTTCCGAGTCCACAGACTGCAATTTGGTATTGCAGCAGCTCCAGGCATCTTCCAAGAAGTGATGGAGAGGACCTTAAAGGGCATACCTGGAGTATGCCCTTACTTTGATGATGTTCTGATAGCTGGAAAAGATGAGGAAATGTTAGTAGAGCGGCTGGAACAGGTACTGGGTAGATTTAGGAGGGCTGGATTGAAACTAAAAAAGGAAAAATGTAGCATAGGGGTTAAATCCACTGATTTTTTGGGGTTTAGGATTGACAAAAACGGAATCCACCCTACCCCGGACAAAATTAAAGCAATTAAATGGGCCCCAGAACCAAGGAACAAGGCGGAACTACAGGCCTTCCTTGGCTTGGTAAACTTTTACCACACGTTTGTGCCACACAAGGCTGCCATTGCTGAACCCCTCCACAGGCTCTTAGATAAGAAGACTCCTTGGCAATGGCTGAACAAACACAGAGTAAGTTTCCAAACTTTAAAGGACATTCTGTCCAGTAAATCAACTGTAACCCATTTTATAGAAAACAAACCAATTTACCTGGCGTGCGATGCTTCGCCCTATGGTGTAGGGGCTGTGATCAGCCACTTAGACAACCAAGGAATACAAAGACCAATTGCATATTATTCCCGGACACTAACCAAGGCAGAGCGGAATTATGCTCAGATAGACAGGGAGGCATTAGCAATTGTGGCAGGAGTAAAAAAGTTCCACGACTACCTTTATGGTAGGAACTTTACCATACTAACTGACCACAAACCCCTGTTGGGACTGTTTACCACGGATAAACAGACTCCTCAAATTATGTCGCCCAGAATGCTGAGGTGGTCCATTTTCCTCTCGGCATACTCATTCTCCCTCCAATACAGACCGGGCAAGGACATGGGACACGCTGACGCCCTTAGCAGATTGCCCCTAAACATAACAGAGGAAGACCCTGCACCTGTGGGACAAATAATGTCCCTACAGGATATTCCTGATTGGCCCCTAACTGCTAAAGACATAGCTGAGGCAACAAATAAGGACCACATTTTAAAGAGAATAATGGCCTGGGTCCTGAGTGGGTGGCCAAACACCAACCCGGATGAAAAATACATTCCCTATTTTAGAAGGAAAGATGAACTGTCAGTTCATTTGGGATGTTTACTCTGGGGAAATCGTGTGGTTATTCCAGGAATCCACAAATCAGCCATTTTACTAGAATTACATGAAGGACACCCTGGAATAGTACGGATGAAGGCGTTGGCTAGGAGTCACTTGTGGTGGCCAGGACTGGACAAGGACATTGAGGAATGTGTTGCCAATTGCCATCTGTGCCAACATTCTAGGCCTGAACAACAACACATCCGTACGCATAAGTGGGAGTTAGCTAGAAATCCTTGGTCCAGGATTCATATTGACTTTGCTGGACCTTTCCAAGGGTTAACATTTTTGGTAGTGGTTGACAGATTCTCTAGATGGCTAGAGGTAGTACCAGTCAGTTCAGTAACCTCAGGGAGAACCATACAGGCATTAAGGGGCCTCTTTGCCACTCATGGGTTGCCGGATTTAATCGTGTCTGATAATGGGCCACAATTCACATCTATTGAATTTCAGGATTTCCTCAAGGCCAACTCGATTAAGCACAGGACATCAGCACCCTTCCACCCATCCACCAACGGCTTGGCTGAACGGAATGTGAGGACCACGAAGGACGCCTTAAAAAGAATCATTCGAGGTGACTGGCATCAGAGACTGGCCGAGTTCTTGTTGGCCCAACATACGACCCCATGTTCTGCTACAGGAAAAAGTCCAGCTGAAATGAGGTGGGGAAGGAGACTAACCACCAAATTGGACAGATTACACCCTGACAGACTTCTACCAAGCGCTGAATTGGACATTCCTAACAGAACATTTAAAGTGGGGGATTTGATCTGGGTCAGAAATTACGCCCAAGGGGACAAATGGATTCCAGGGGTGGTGACTGAAATTCTAGGCCCCCTGTCGTACACTATTGAGGGGGAAGGGAATAGGATCTGTAAAAGACACACAGATCAGCTGAGGAAGAGATCCAGTGGGTGCTTGCCAGCAGAGGGGGGCCAAAGCATATTTGGGGAAAACAGTACATCCAGGTTCAGTAATAACAACATGCCAGAGAGCGTGGTAGAGGAATGGCAAAACATCTCTTCCCATGGTACCCCACAACAACAACAACAATTTAGTCAGATAGACTGGGAGGTACCCCTGCGAGGTAGGCCAGTGACCACTGAGTATCAAACACAAACCAATGCACAAAACAGCAACAGGGAAACATCAGAGTCTAGTAACCCAGAGCCTAGGTCCAACACAGACAAGCAGCCAAGCAGTCAATCAGGAAAAGGGGTCCCTAGCAGCCAGAGTAATAGATACCCTTCTAGAATACATAGGCCACCAAAATATTTAAAGGACTTTGTAAAGAAATAACAACAACTGGGGGGTAAGGGGTGTTGTGAATGTAAATAGTTATTAATAAGGGAATTAGCTGATTGCAGAATAGCAGGGTTTTGAGCGGGAGATCCAGGTGCAATCATTGGTTGCAATAACCTAGGAGCGGGAAAATAAGCTCCATTGATTGGTTACAGTTCAAACACTACCCCTATAAAAGGTTGCAACATTTGACAGTTGACAGTTGACTTTGTGTATTCAATAAACTCGTTCATTGTTAAACCACTCTGAGTCCTCGTCTGTCAGAACCTAACAGTAAGACGGCCAATCTTCTGGATGTTTAATGTCGAACTCTCTGAGTTTGCCGACCTTTGGCATCTTTCCTCAATTCCTGTGCAGCTGTTGGATCCTGCTTCTAGACTCAGGGAACGCGTCCTCTGAGCATGTGGCCGCTAGTGTAGTTTACTAGCCAGCTAGAGAGACGGGGGGGAAGATGCCTCTTCCCTCCAGCGAGCAATGCCGTCCCCTCATGACTTCAGCCCTCAGGCGGTGCAGCAGTATCCCACCTTCATCACCACTATTATGTCGTGGGCTCTGATGAGCAGGAACGAGGACATGCAGATGAGTACAGACAAACTCATACTTTATTTAAGCAGAAACTGTACTGAGAGATTGGAGTCACCCTGCTTCAATATATAGCCAGGCCCTGTGGTATTAACCAATCGGATTGAAGCCATGCTTGCCGCCCAAAGCTGACCAATTGCAGGACCGGAGACATCCTGTCTGAGTTGCTGGAGAACCGTTAGTTCTCCAGCAATGCACATGGTGATATTCCAAAAGCCCAGTACATAACAGTATCTCTGTTAGTGAGAATTAAGTCCAATGTGGCTGATCCCCTAGTTCCCTTTTCTACTTTTGGGGAAACAAAGTTGTCTGCTAGGTTTGTCAGGAACCTGTTTGATCTTCCACTATTGTGATGTGCTTCCTACATACCTTGGTTAACTGACTAGAAAAACTTTATCTACAGTATTTCCTCTGTTTGGTTGGGTGGCCTATAGTATACACCTATGGCAATATCATTTCCCCCCTTTTAATGCATTCAATACAGTTTTCAACATTGTTGTCCTCTATTTCTGTAGAGATATAGTTATTTCTTATATATTTTGTTGAAACCAAAGCCTGAAACATGGTCATGTCATTCTGTGCAAGCCAGGATCTCTCATTCCACAATTTTCTTGCAAGCCAAAATAATGTTGCCTGCATTCCACCAAATTGTATATTCTGCCACAGAAAAAAAAGTATTGGACATTTTTACTTCCCAGACTTTTCCTTTTCTAAGTTTATTTTCACATCTTTTATTTTTTACCTTCACATAACAAATC
The DNA here is from genome assembly GCF_947247035.1 of Vipera ursinii. NCBI lineage: Eukaryota > Metazoa > Chordata > Lepidosauria > Squamata > Viperidae > Vipera > Vipera ursinii. The sequence goes on along the minus strand of NC_139514.1, from coordinate 93,509,849 downwards.
TATGTTGTCTATGTTTCTTAAATTAGTAGTGTTTGGATTTTTATTTTAACTATTATCTCTTTCAGTTGGAGGAGGTTCCTAAATATATTCACTCTATCATTTTATAATCTCATTTGCAAAAATCTACATTTCCTCTGTTATGTTATTAACTAAACCTATTTTTCCTCTATTAGATATCTTCTATGATTACACTTGAGTATTTTTATCTTAGCTAGAAATTTTCCTCTAATTTCTTCTGAGTTTCCTAAAAAATATATCTCCTTTTTTGTTGTTGCTTTTCCTTGTATCTGTTTAATGCATATATTAGAAACCAATAATTCATGGCTTGTTCCACAATCCGCACCTGGCTGGCTGTGTTGCACTTCCCCATCTTCTGTTTCCTATTATGTGGTCAATTTGATTCCACTGTTGTGCATCTGCTGATGTTCATGTACTGGCTTGAAGCAGCTGTTGGCAATAAATAAAGAATTCTCTTCACAAAAGTCTTTTAACCTACTTCCTGCAATACTGCATTTGCTCACTCCCAATCTTCCATCTCTCTAACTTTTGAATTCCAATCATCCATTAATAGTATACCATCCTTTCCTGATACTGCAGCCACTATTTCTAAGAGATATAAACCTGTCATTTATTGAGTTATAGCCAAATCTATAGATAGGGATGACCTTTTTGAATATCACTGCCAGTCCATTCTTTCAAAAGATCTTATACCACGAGTAGTATAGCATGTAATCATCTGATTTAAATTATTCATTCTGGTCTACTTAAAGTCACTTATTCCTAAAATGTCTAATTTAGTTTGCTTCATTTTTGCTCTGACAGCTTCAACTGTTTCTTGGTTCAAGCATTTCACTTTCTACTGTATGTACTCATGTGCAGTATATAAAATGTGAAATGCTTAAAGCAACTTGTGGGCAAGGAACGTTTTTGCCCCACTTAGTGGCACCTTCCATGATCAGATTTTCTGACAGCTTTGATATGACTCAGTCATCACTTTTATGTTCAACATTCTTTCTCACTAAACAGAATAATTAAGATAGAACATTGAATATTTTAATCTGAAAGTATCATCATCTAACATCTAAACTTGTGTAAATGTTTAAGCAATATCCATACAGTGTGTTGGAGAACAATACAGGAGTGTCTTCCTCCAAATTTGATTTTTGAGTTCCTTCTTCTAGATGGACTGTCTTCACTCATGCCTATACCTTTCACCCCTTTTTACATTTGATTTTACCACTTTACCTTATCAGGAACTCCCATGTCTACAGGACATTCTCAAGATCATTCTCACACTCCTTGGCACATTGCAGTGGTAATCTCTAGGGCAGCAAATAAGGCCCACCACCATCCTAATATCCCATAAGGTAGTATCACTCCTTTTTCTAGACACATGGCATGACACAGGGTGAGGTAAATAGAATAAGGGGAGATTAGCAGATCCTGCGATAATTTGTCAGTTTGCAAGGGGGTTGAAAAATATTGTCCTTAATTCAAGACAAATTAATCTTCCTCAATACACAGTCATGTAAACCTGAAGAAAGGATTAAGGGGAAATTTTTGACATTCTTGAGAAGAAATTAGTACAGAAATTGGAAAGAAAGAAAGTTGCATATTACCCCTACAAATGCTATAAAATGATTTATATCTCTTTACAAATTTTAGAACAAGCCCTAACAGAAATTTCCTTATGACCTAGCCTGCTTTTTTCTTTTCTTTTTTTCTTTTTGTAATTATTGTTTTTCACAAAATTTACTGATCTTTCTCTAAGGATTACTACAACCATAATGACATTTGCAAATGTTTGCAAGTCACCTGGGCAGGCAGCCAGATCTGAGGGTTGTTCTCAGTCAGTGGCTTTTAGATGGTTAGTTTTATCTATCCACAGAAAACTTTGTGCAAAATGCACAGTTGATGAGTACCCTCAAAACATCTGGTGTTCTTTTAGAAAGAGGAGTAAATGTCTGAGATATTATTTGATCTGATTACTACCAATGTACTGTGACAAAGCTTGGTCTTATGGAATACTGGCAAATATGACATAAAAATCTTGGCTATATTGCTATTCAAAGATCATGACATGTTGATGACAATAGATATATATATGGGGAACAAGGAAGATGTCATTGCTGGTCAAAAACTATGCCAGATAGTATTAGAGAAATATATTCATGGGTTTCTGGATGCAACTTTCTGTATAGGCTGATCATTTTCTCAGAATCTGCCTGTAAAACAGGGGATTTCTTTTTTTAAAAAATCCCTGGCTGTTATCAATGTGCTGGGAAGAAAAATAATAAAAGCTTAGAAATCCCCACAACAATCCCCATACCCATAAGTCCAGAACCATATTCAATTTTCAAATGGATTTGATACTTTTTAATTTCTGTATTATAAAAAGGAAATATGATCATTTACCTTTCTTAAATGCATAATCTAGCAATCTCATTTCAGAATTCACTGGATGATGATGATGATGATGATGGCCAAATTAAAGGTATATTCCCTAGAATTGAACAGTTTCCATATGAATTCCAACTGAATTATAAATTATGGACAGTTTCTCCACCCACATCCATAACCAAACAAGTGACCAGCACTGATTATGATATCCAGTTTGGGTAATGAAATGTCTGCAAGAAAACAACCAAGCTCAGAGAGCACCTCTCATTTCAACCCTGAGCTACATATACTGTATTCTCCTTTATTGGTTATTCTCTGTTAAAATGCCCCTTTGTTTAGAAGAAGAAAAGAATCACAACTGTGTGAACATGCCAAAACCAAAATATCACTTGCAAGTAGAGCGAGACTTGTAGCTGAACAAACCTATCAAAGCTGAGTTGCTAGGAATAGGTAGCATTGCTTTGGGACAATGTACACATTCAGAATATTAGGGAGATGTTGTGAATGATTTCATAAAATGGTTACCAGGGGGAGCAGAGCTTGTATATTCACAAAATACAGCCTGCAATACATAAAATAGCACATTGGTCAGGTAGGTGAGGTTCCTCAAGAATAACTTTGCTTTCTTTTTTTCTAGACAATAGACAGATGTTTAAGCATTGGGTTGGGCACAGCCATCCAAAATTTTTGTTTTCTGATTTGTCTCTAGGGCTTTTGGAAGGGCATTTTTGGCAAAAAAAATGATGCTGGACACTACAGTTTTACTTTATAGAGTGCTAGATTGATTGACTGGGGAAATAAACAGACATTAAGGAAGCTTCAGTGGCTACATTAATTCCCACAGGGGCCACATTGTTCAGCTCTGATTAAGAAATATTCAATGTGTCCCAAGGCACTGAAAGAAAAGTCTCAAAGATGATCAAGCATGCCAAAATTGACATCAGGAAAAGGTTCCATCTTTGCAAACAGATCAGCGATGATGTAGGATGTGTATCTATCTTGTCTAGAATGCTCATACAGTTTTGCATATGAATATAGTCCTGATTTATTTATTTGTTGGTTGATTGATTGATTTGAATTGAATTGAATTGATTTGATTTGATTTATATAGCTGCTACTCTCATATACCTTACATGACTGAGTAACATGTACAATAGCAGCAAAGGTCAAGAGAGATTTCATTGGGCATCATATTAGATTAGATAGTCTTCTGATGTTTCTATTTTAATTCATGCAAGAATATGAATCAGAAAGGAGTTCCAACATGGTAATGCCCCAGATTGGCTGTCCAATCTTTTCTTTAAAACTTGAAATTCCCTTAAATTATCTTGAGAGTATTTGTTGTTATCACTGGACTGAAGGTTGCAGTATGTTGCAGTATGTAGAAGAACTATTTAGCAAACTGATGCCTTCATATTGGTGTTTCAATAAGACTGAACTCAACATTTGTCTTTGGAATGAGAATATAATCCTGATCTATATACGTATGTATAGACTGTAATTATATAAAAACTGTGAACACACAAACACACATACACATTGTACCTGAAGAATGCATTTTATAAGGAGTTTTGTAACTGGTTTTTTTTTTAAAAAAAATATATTTCCCCCAAAATGAGATAAAATTGCTTGCAAGGCACAGATCTTAAGGAACGAGGGGATATATTTCCATTGCTAGGATATTTCATATAGCAAACCAAGAAATCTCACAGTATTAGGAATCCAGTTTCTTCCCTTCCTCCCATACAGAACTAGTTTGGGGAGACAAAAATTTGCCCAGTTGCAATGGTCTGCATCCATCATAGAACCAGGTATAATAAGTAAGGTTTCCTTGCTTCCTTGCTTCCTTGCTTTATTTATTCCTTGTAACATATGAGCATTTTCAAAAAAGTTTAAAAGGGCAAGGAGAAGACACTGGCTGGAATTCTGGGAAAAGCCAAATGTTTCAACTGTCATTTTGGTTTTATACTGGGAAGCTGTTCAGAAAAGTTGTTAAACGCCAAATTGGGTCCAAGCACCCTGCTGCCTGCTACATCTTTTGAATGACAACTCCCACAATCCCTTGCTATTTGCCAGGCTGGTTGGGGCTGATGGGGAATTGAAGCTGAATCATTTGGAGAGCGTTATATTGACTGGTCCCTGGCTTATAGCAATTATATGACTCTTTCTTCCATCTTTTCTGTCCCTCCTAATGTTAAGGTTTCATTATATCACTCCTAAGGGACAAAGCATTCTCCTTGTATCATTTATTTTCTTTGAAAGAATTGTGGCAGCAACCACAGGAATGTCCCTCAGTGGTGAAATCAGAGAAAGATGATCCATACATGATCTCCTTCCACAACATAATGCACACGCATACATACTTACACACACACACACACACACAAACACACTCTCTAAAAGCAATGAGTCAGGCCAACGGTCATGAAACAGCTCATTTTCAATGGTGTGGTTATATTAAGAGGCTGGCAGCAGCCATGAAACCCAGAAGACTTTCTTCTTTGCTTTTAAAGAAGAAGCTTTGAATAGAAAGAGGTCTGGAAAAGCATTTCTGGTCAATAGAAGACTATGTGGTTTTGTATTTTTTCTGTCTTCTTTTAAAAATGCTAGTGAAGACAGTATTAGAGAAGATTTGCAAGGTTTGGTTTATGCACCATGCCAGGCATATAAAGTTTTCAATATTTCCATAATGATGTTTGAAATGTAGCATTACATTTTATTCCCTCCACCCTGCGCAACCACAATATTTTTTTACTGAAGTCACATTGTCTTAATTTCCCCATTCATAACAGAGGAAAGCTCATGCAGTCACCTCTGCAGATGATCTCATTACCTTGGCAAGATTACCATATTTTGAGAGGTTGAAATCTTACATGTAAGGAACTTGCTTTTCTAACAGATAGATAGTAATGGAAGGAAAGGGTAAGGCTAGGGGAGAGAAAGAGGAAAAGGAAGAGAAGGGCATAATTACCTTATCCTCTTTTTCTTCTCTTTTCTTTCTGTGTGTGTGTGTGTGTGTGTGTGTGTGTGTGTGTGTGTGTGTGTGTGTGTGCCTTCAAGTCAGTGCTGATTCTTACCTAGATTAGTCCCTGCAGTTTGCTTGGTAATATTTTTGGAAGTGGTTTCAGGGAGAGAGAGAGAAGTTGACTTTGTGCCTAAAGTGGAATTAGAACACACAATTTACTGGCTTCTAATCTTGTGCCTTAACTTCTAAAATAACGCCCTGAAACAGCTATATTTTCTTTTACACAGATGGTCCTCACTTAATGACCACTTCTTGAGTGACCACTTGAATTTGTGATGGTGCTGAATGAGAGCTATTTATGAGTAATTCCAGCTGTCGCAGTGTCTCCTGAGTCACATGATCTTGTTTTGGGCACTTGGCTCTTCATTGTGACATCAAAGTATCCCACATTTGCAACCTTCTTCATTGGCTTCTGATAAGTGAAGTCAATGTGGAAACCAGCAGGAGGTGGCTGACAAATAGTGACCTTGTGACATCCTCACATAATGACCCATATTGATTTGCTTAACAATGGCAACTGGGAGTTCCAGAATTGCCATTGCTAAGCAGTATAGTCACATGATACCATACAATGTCATATTGCTTAGTGACAGCAATTCGACCCCTCCAAGACACCAATTATCCTGGTATTTTAAAAGCACCTTAAAAACTGACTTTGGTCCCAAGCCTAGAGTTAATGGGTTTGAGGAATGGGGATGCCACGTCATATTTTGTAGTGGCTGTTGCAGCCCAGGCTGCTTTGCTTTCTCTCTGTAATTATTTCAACTTTGCATTAGATTGTGTAAGCCATTCAGAGTCTGTCAGAGTGGTTAGCCATAACAAATTCAACAAAAATAGATCATTGTTTCTATTGTCAGCTCTAATATCTGAATGGAAATCTAGAACAGTGTTTCCCTAGTGGGCAACCTTCAGTATGTAGTTTCCAACCAATGATGGCCAGGATTTCTGGAAATTGCTTAGGATGAGAAACATTGCTCAGGACAATATTAGACACATGATGAGGGGAAATAGTTCCTGTTCAAAGACAGCACTTTGAAGAAAGCCACCTTCTTCTAGTTCAGGGGTAGGCAACCTTGGCTCTTTTATGACTGGTGGACTTCAACTCCCAGAATTCCTGAGCCAGCCATGCTGAGGGGAAAGGGAGGGGTTTCCAAGCTGAGCCATGCTAGCTCAGGAATTCTGGGAGTTGAAGTCCACGAGTCATAAAAGAGCCAAGGTTGCCTACCCCTGTTCTAGCTTCTTACCACTTTGCAACTGTAATATAAAAATGACACAGATGCTCCAGTCCAACAATCTATTCTTCCATTTGCAGATTTTGTTCCTGGATTAGGAGTTGAAGATGGACCTCCAACAAAATCTTTCTCTATTTTGTAAGATGATGATATATAGAAATGGATACTTTGCACATGGAGAAAACATCTCTGTCCAGTGGAGTTGTTGGCAACAGAATAATATTGTGGAGTTCCTACTCCATTGAGGGCTTACTGCAGCCAAGAAGATCATGATCTCTACCATGTGAAAAAGAACTCAGTGTTTAATAAATGTTTTCATTGTCAAACTGCTGTGAGTTTTAGAATTTTTTTTCCCAAACAATCAACCAGAAACTATCTTCATATATATCAGGAACATCATTTTGCATTCTGTGTTCTCAGATGATAGAGAACAGATAGGGTATCCTTTCAAATACTTGAAAATGGGAGCAAGCACGAAATGGAAAACATTTTGCTGAGCATCTGAAATGAAACAGTCTACAAGGTCCCACTTCAAATGTCCATGTCATGGTTTGATAGATGAAACCAATTAAAGCAGAGCTCCAAGGCTTGAGACTGGGGGTTGAATCTAATGTTAGAAAGCCCACCAAATCATTCTATTGGGAAATGTAGTTGATTGCATAGTTTCCGGGGTGGGAAGTTTAACTTTGTAATACTGTAATTTTTGGAGAGAATTGTAGTCTTGACTTAATGTCATGTTTCCAATAGACAAAACCAATTAAAGCAGAACTCAGAGGCTTGAGTTTTCCTCTGAGAACATCTTTATTGGCTATGAAGTATTGGCACAGTCAAAAGTGAAACCAAGACTAAAATTCCATCCAAAAAGTTACAGTATTACAAAGTTAAACTTTCCACCCCAAAACTATGTGTTTCCCAATAAAATGATTTGGTGGGCTTTCTAACATTAGGCTCAACCCCCAGTCTAATGAACAGAAATGACCTTGGTTCCCATGGGACAGAGAAATGTTTAGACTAGCATAAAACTCCCCATTCCTCCTCCCATTCCTGTGGCAACCAAAAACAAGCAAGATGGCTTCAGCCAGGTTCATTGCAGAGTTGACAGTGCATCAAAAGAGTCAGGTTGACTGCATTTATTCAGAACAAAACCATAAAGTGTGTTTTGTTCCAACTTCAGGCCAGAATTCTCACAGCATGCACATTTTATTTCAACCTCTGAAAAGTCAAAATGGTCCATGTGAAGGCCAGAATGGTTCATTTCAAGATTGTTTTCTATGACAAAACAGTCAAAACACCATTTCTCAAAATATCTAAGTTCTATTCTAAGGTCAAAAGAAGCTGTTTGTTCCTGTGTCAAAACAAAGATTTACACAAAGTCAATTGGATTGAGATGGGCAGCTACAGAAATCAAATAAATACATAAATACATATATATATACATATATATATATATATGTGTGTGTGTGTGTGTGTGTATGACTTATATTTCAAGATATAAGGATGTATGGTCTTGTGTCCAATTCTGGAATGCTTCCATCATGAAATACAAGTACAAATACACAAAACCAGGGTTTGTGTTATGACTTGCAATACAAACCGTGGGGGGAGACAGTCATTCCAATTTGTACAGGACGTTTCTGCTCTTCCTTGAACTTTTTGAAATCATTTCTGCCTTAATCACTCTATCTTAAGGCTTACCCAATACTTCCAGTCTCGCTTCATAATATTTAATTTTAAATTTTCTGATCATTTTCTACCCTTGTTCCAGTTTTCCTAAATCTTTCTTAAAATAGGTACACAACTGGACGGAATTATTTAAAGTGGTATGTTACTGAATACAATGGAATCACTGTATTCCTATTGATGCAGCTTAAAATTGTGTTTGCCTTTTATGAAATCATAAAAGTGATGTTTGTTCGTATTTGGCTTGGGCCAACTTCAAGGTACTTTCCATGCACACACCATTATGAGGCCAGATATTCTCTTCTGCATCTACTCTTTGGGTATGTTTTTGTCAAGTGTACGCTGAAAATCTACACTACCTCTTTTGCCTAGAATAATGCATATCTTCTTCTCTAAGAAACTATCTCCAAATGGAACATTAGAAGTTTCTATTTTGCTCTCTTCATTCATAGGCCTTTCATTCCCCCCCTTTTCTTTTATTATGAACTTGCCTGAACAATCTCTGTTTTGTTTTAGCAATCTTTTGCTACTTCAACTTGTTCTGAGCTTCTGTTTTATTTACGTCATATGTACAAATCTCATTTGCACATGCTCTTCCTTGGAGACCCATACGTCTTTCTGCTTTCTGTGTTTCCTTCCTTGTTTTCATTTTCACTTTTTTTCCCCCGCAGTAACAACATGGTCTGCTGTCTCCTGAAATTGTTGCTAAGTGCATCCTCCTCCTCCTCCTCCTCCTCCTCCTCCTCCTCCTCCTCCTCCTCCTCCTCCTCCTCCTCCTCCTCCTCCTCCTCCTTCTTCTTCTTCTTCTTCTTCTTCTTCTTCTTCTTCTTCTTCTTCTTCTTCTTCTTCTTCTTCTTCTTCTTCTTCTTCTTCTTCCGTTGTCACATGTTTCAATTTTGTTTCCCAAGTCTTCACTTTTAGATAATATCAAGTCAAGGATAAAGTTTCACCTCATATCTTTCTTTATCCTTTGAAAGAATAAGGGATCAGAAAAACAGTTCAAGAATTGCTTGGAAGAAACATGCTTGGTAGAGTTTCTTTCTTAATAGATGTCAAAATAATAAAAAATACAGGATCATTACTACTTCATAGCTCTCTAAAAGATCTGTACTTTGCTTTTGGAAAATATCATCCATATCTTCTTTGATGGATAGCCAAGAGCAGACTCTCTTCTTTCATTGGTTTTAACCCTGATGACCACAAAGACAGCACCAAATTCCTTCCCTTGGACTTCTGTGCAGATGCTATTTTGAATATACACTACAATTTTTCATCTATGTCTATTGTTTCTGTATCCTTCAATTGCTGTATTCCACTCATAAGAGTCACCTCCACACACAATTCTCAATTCTATTAACTGATATTTGCAATCCTCAAATAAAAATCAGGTACCTATCTATATTATTATTCTTTTCCTCTTGAGTCTTCTTCCACAGCCTAGAAGGATGTATGAGAAAATGCATTTCCTTCAAGTTCTTTCCTTGAGCTTCAGAATCTGAAATGATGCAAATGTACCTTCTTTGGATGATGCCATTTGTTCCATGTTGGTGACAAAGAAAGGATACCTGTCAGAGAACTGACATGCCTTAGCACTTCTGTTGCATTCTTGACCTGCATTCATGCAATATATTTCATGAAACAGAGAGTTTGGCTACTACGTAACATTATTGCTTCTTGTAATAAAGAGTTACCAACTCCTACTGTTTTCTTCTTTGCTACTTTTCCTCTTTGTCCTCATCTTTAGCCTCTTGTCTCTTTTTTAGCACCATCTTTTGTTTTTCTTTGGAATCTCAAGTCTCTTTCTTCCAGTGAGGTCTAAAAACTGTTTCTGAATTCCAATCCTATAGAGTGTTTTTTGAACCTTGTTTCCTGTTCTCCTTGTCCATTAGATTTGCTTTTTGTGGAAGAAGAAGTTGTTTAGAAAAATTTCAGGCATCTTTGCTACTCTCCTCCTGCTTGTCTGAGCCTCCTGCTCAGTGATAACACAACAAAGTTGCCAATAAAACTGCAACCTTAACACAGGTATGGGAGGAGAGGGTAGAAGAATAGTTTTGGAAGCTCTACAGCTTCCAAAGAGAAGCAGCCAGATGGGAGAATGTGTCTTTACTTCAAAGGAAGTATATGGTCCAAGAAAAGAAAGTACAGGTGTACAACAAAGCAAAGCACAATGTGGAAAGGCATATACTCTATGTGCTATTAACAGAGAAGGAGGAAAAAAAATAAGGCACCTGAGTGAAAGATAGAGGAATTAATGCAGAAGGCAGAACAGTATTTCTAAGAAGAAAATATTGCTGGAAAAACTATAGTGTATAATATAGAAGAAATATTGTAATGGTAATAATATAATTAAATAGCAGTATAATAGAGTACAGTAATTATTATAGTAAAGGCAGTAGCAATGGAAAACAATATAGAATAGAGACAATAGAAAGAACTACTATATAGATTAATTTCATGTTTCACTTTTATATCTTTTTTCAAAATATAATATCTCCCAACCTTTATATGGAAATATAAAAAAGATATGGATCCATACTTTTGTTGTTCTTTTGAGTCTGGGTAATTCTAATTGGGTACATTTTTTTAAAAAAAGATGTGATGCAGTTTTATTTGACATTTCTTCTTCCTCTGTCTGCCTTGTCTATGTACATACATGCATGCATACATACATACATACATACATACATACATACATACAGTGCATTATTAGATATATATAGACAGACACATATCACATCACATTACAAGATCTTGAGGTGATGAACTCTTTTTGCAAAATGAAAATTTGATACCTAAGTCTAAGTTAACATCAGTATAGTTTAGACTAGGAAAGATGATTGCACAGATGTTGTATATATGAGTCCATACATAAACAAGTACATGAATATTGTAAACCCTAGGGCAAGGGTGTCAAACTGCCAGCCCGCGGGCCAGACACATCATCCAGAAGCTGCACCCACCCCATTGCCATCAATGGCAGAACCATCCAGATACATTGCATGACATCACATGATGTCACAAGTTTGACATGTCTGCCCTAGGGGAAGTGTCTCTTCCACAACCTAGAAGGATGCATGAGAAGATGCATTTCCTTCAAGTTATTTTCTTGAGCTTCAGAATCTGGGACTAAAGAAAGAAAAGTGCTAAGGAAAGGATTCTAAAGATTTACATGGGTGTCCTAAGATGGTGGGGAGTTCCCTACTTAAGAAAATGGGTATGTCCCACCTTCCTGGAGCAGCTCTGAATTTGATCTCCATGCCCTTCAATATATGTAACAAATAATAATTGTGATCAAAATATTCATTACACCAAAAGATGCACGCTACTTTAGGATACAAGGAATATATTTTTGTCTTTCAGGATTGTGTTGATGGAAATGATATCTAATGTGTTTCTGTGTGTGGACCCAAAAGAAGGCAGTGTATTTGGGGATGGGGAAGCAGTTGAAAAATAACTTTGGGTCCAACTTCCAAGGGAAAATGGTAAACTGAAGACAACTCCGCTAAAAGACTGTGGCAGAATGAAGAGCAATTCCTCTTTACCAAAGAAGAAAATTGAGATCACCTACAAGTGGTCCAGACAGCTGCTTCTGATTAGGAAAATGCAAGGCAATGGTCTACAGTAGGTTTAGAGCTCTGGGAGATGAGGAATAGTCATTTTGCTCAAACTGCAGTCAGCGACTTTGAAAGGACACTGGGTTCATATATGTTCTTTTCTAATTACTTTCAGAAATTGCTTGTTAATTTCTTCTTAGCCATTAGGAACCTTGGGATTGACATGCTTTAAAGAACTGGGTAAGTTTCCTTTAATCCTTAGAGCACTTGATTCTATCCCTAGGTTAATTGCGGCCCTATCTAGACCGGGAGGCCTTGTGTACGGTCACTCATGCGCTCGTGACCTCTCGTCTTGACTACTGCAATGCTCTCTACATGGGGCTTCCCTTGAAGACCACTCGGAGGCTCCAACTGGTACAGAATGCGGCCGCGAGAGTTGTCTTGGGAGTTTCCCAGTACTCCCATGTTACACCTTTGCTCCGCGAGCTGCATTGGTTACCAGTTGTCTTCCGGGTGAGGTTCAAGGTTTTAGTGATGGTTTTTAAGTCCTTACATGGCATGGGTCCGGAATACCTCGGGGACCACCTGCTGCCGGCGTCAACTCCCCTCCGCCCTGTGCGTTCCCACAGAGAGGGCCTCCTCAGGGTGCCTCCGGTCAGAGAATGCCGGCTGGTGGCCCCCAGGGGGAGGGCCTTCTCTGTGGGCGCCCCGGCTCTGTGGAATCAACTGCCGGTTGAGCTCCGGATGGCACCGGATCTCCGCTCCTTCCGGCGCGGGTTAAAGACCCACCTATTCGAACAAGCTGGCCTGGCCTGATGGGGAGTTAATTTAGGGTTTTAAATATTTGTATATTTTATTGTTTTATTTTGGGCATTAATTTAATTCTATTTTAACTTTTGTATTTTTGTATTTTTATTATATGCCCTGTTCACCGCCCTGAGTCCTTCGGGAGAAGGGCGGTATAAAAATTTAATAAAACTAAACTAAACTAAACTAAACTAATGCACCCTAGGATTGCACTGGCTTTTTGGTGGCTGCAACACACTGCTGAGTGATATTTAAGTGATTGTCTACTAGGTCCCCAAGTTCCCTCTCACACTGACTGCTATTGAGCCACGTTTCACCTAATCTGTACCTATACACATTTTTCTTGCTTAAATGTAAAACACTACTTTTATCTACATTGAATTTCATTTTGTTAAATAGGGCCCAGTATTCAAGTCTGTTGAGAGTCATTTGTATCTTGAGGCTAACTTCTGGGATATTGGTTATTTTGGACAGCCTGATGTTGCTTGCAAATTTGATGAATTCCCCTTCTATTCCCTCATCTAAATCTTTTATGAAGATATTGAAGAGTACTGTGCCTAAAACAGAACCTTGGTGTACTCCATTGCTTACTTCCCTCCATGTAGATGTAGCTCCCTTAAGGACTACATGTTGATTGAAGTTTGTCAGCCAGTGATGAATCTATCTGCTGGTGATGCTGTCTATCCCCCATTTTTCTAGCTTACCAAGAAGTTGGTTGTGGTCTATTTTGTCAAATGCCTTATTGAAATCCAAGTATACTAGGTCCACTGCATTTCACTGGTCCACTTGTCAGCTTGTCAAGGAATGAAATAAGATTTGTTTGGCATGATCTGTTTTTGACAAACCCATGTTGGCTTATGGTTATAACTTGCTTCTAGGTGTTCAGAGATCTGTTTTTTGATTATCTTTTCCAGGATCTTCTCAGGTACTGATGTCAAGTTGTTTGATCTGTAGTTTCCTGGATCTATTCCCCCCCCTTTGTTGAAGATGGGATACATATAAGCTCTTTTCCAGTCCTCTAGTAGTTCCCAAGTGCTCCAGGATCTTTGAAAGATATAATTCAATGGTTCCAAGTCCATGACTGCCAGCTCCTTCAGAACTCTGGGATGTAATCCATCAGGTCCTGGCAGTGGTGGGATTCAAATATATGAACAACTGGTTGTGTGGATGCTGCTTTCAGAAGTCCATTCTGGGCCTAGGCAACAAAAAATAGCTGCAGGTTCTGCCAAACTGGTGCGAACTGGCTGAATCCCACCACTGGGTCCTGATTATTTGAACTCTTCTAGAGTGGAAGAGAATGTTCTCTTATCATTTTCTTGGCTATTTAGAACTCCCTCTGTGAGACTTGTTGAGGGCACATATAAGCCCCCAAGTGGCCTCAACAACTCTTAGAGAGAGTGCTAACAACCAGATGACTGCAAGAAATATATATCTTTCCATTCCCCCCCCCAAATTCATTCAGAACTAAAGAATCTTCTTAGATGAGAAGTGAAATGTCTTCAAGGAAAACACAAAGTCCAGTTGCCTTTTGAAAAAGCACCTTTATGACTTTGAAGGTTGGATACTAGAGGGAACTAGAAGGAACTAAAGGTTACAATTAAAAGATCAGAATATTTAAAATTTACTTATTAGTACAGAATGGAGCAAAATATTTTAATATTGAAGATACTGAAGGATATTTTTGAAGCATGTACCCAGAAATTTATTTTAAGAGTGCCTACCTCTATAGATAGACTGTGTTTCAAAGATGTTATAGAAGATTGAGACTGATTTGAAACTGGATTTTAAAATGACAGGCTACAAACATGATGTGCAAAAAGATCCTACACTGGACACACTGGATATATTAATAATTAAAACAGATATACAAATAACAAATCATGAGAGTGACCTGGATAATTTTCCTATATTGGATTTACAAAAGAAACTTGTTAAAGCTTTGAAGAGGTTTGTGAGAAGAGACAAAGAAAAATGAAAAATATTCAAGTTCTAGATCATTATTTGAAGACCAAGACTGTTAAAAATAAAAAGAGGGAATATAATGTTGATTTATTTGACCAAGGTTAAAATAGATGTGCTATCTATAGTAAATCTTAATGGACTTTTGCTGATCATTACTGAAGTGATAAGATTTTAAAGATTTGTTTATAGATAAGAGTTGGGATATGAGGGAAAAAAAACATTTGCTGCATTTTAAATGAGGTAATAAATTATTAAAATTGCTTATACTTCTTGTGATGAAGGAGGAAGTTATTTCTTTATATATTTGTTTTCTTTACTATATTCTTATTTTTTTCAATTTTCTTTTTTTATTTTTTGCACCTTCTTATTTTTTGTATTAGTTTTTTTTATCTTTGCAGTTGTAATTTTTAATAAAGTTGGTAATATATATAAAAAGGAAAAATAGTTCTGGGTCCCAGCAATTGTGGGTTTCAGAAGGGGATGGAGAAATACTCTTTCTACTGTCACAATTCTGCAAGAATCTATCTTAATAGTGAGCTGACTTAAAACCAAACATCTGCTGTACTGATTATCTTGTTGTTCCAAGAGATAAATAGGATATCTTTTTCCTTTGCAGCTAAATAGGAAAGTAGAACTGGGTCTCCCAATAACTGGAGGGAAAACACATGTCTAAAACCATATTATTTGAATTGCAACTGGAATTACACAGAACCCTTTTAATTAGCTGACAACATCCATTATGTGGCAAATTTGTGTTTGTTAGACCACTGTTCTCCTGGCAATATTTTGATGATTCCCGCATTGCTGATGGCAGCTGCCACTAACTAGGGTGGAGAATGGCTTGATGGAACTGCATTTAACTAGTAAGAAACTCAGCCAGCAGCAAATAAAAACTCACTGAACCAGATACTTCATTGTGTTTTCCTTGTTAGCAAATTTAAGTCAGATTTCAAATGTGTCTCACAATACCACTGCAAAGATGAGTAGAAATGTGTGTTTATTTTAGTACATTCTAATTTGTTAGTGCAGATTGGTCTTCATTCCCAAGGGAAAGTTATTTTAAAGCTGTTGCCAAGAGATTTCAGAAATGAGCAGCCTGATCAAAATAATAACTTGCTGCCACGAGCAAGCTCATAAATTGCTCCAAGAGTACAATTTAAATTATTTTTAACTAATAATAAGCCTGCTCATGCCCCAGCAATCTGAAGAGATTTCACTTGGCATACCTGTTCTCAACTGTTGTACCCAAGGGAAATGAGAAGACATCATCAGACACAGACTAATCCAAAATATATCCCCTTCAGATTGCTACTGAGGATAATCATTCATTTCTTGTTTACATATTTCATTCCTTGGGCACTGCTTCAGATTTGATTTTCTGCACTAAAAAACGGTCCTAATAACTTCCTTAAGGCACTGAATTGTGAGATTCATGGTAGTGCAATTCCTCTTTTGAACTCCAGTACTGTCTATAGGTGCTCATACATTGACTGGACTTAGTTCTAATTCTGGGTTTGGGCCAGCATCACAGATAAAGCTGGACCGAGGGAGAATACAACTGGAGGATGAGGGAAATCTGTGCTGTCCCTTTATATTAACAACTGAGAGCATTTTTATAGCATGATAGAATGTATTTTTTCCACCATTGCTGAGCCAATTCTGAAGCTGAAATGGTGGCAGGGGATGAAGTTACAAGGTCATAACTTCTACAAAACCTCTGCGTGAGTTTATGGTTAGGGTACCAGAATTTCCTTTTCAAAGATTTCTGCTGGAACCTAATTATAACATTCATTATGGCAAAATCAAGGATATTGCATTCCAATAAACTTACTACTGTATCTAGCAGGCATAGCCATATTCTCCTATGCTAGAGACTCCCCAGCCTCAAGGAGATGACTGAGCGTGGCAGAACTTCAGACCATTTAAAAACAACAACAATGACGACGATAACAACGACAATGATGATGATGATGATGATGATGATGTTGGAAGGGATCTTGGAGGTCTTCTAGTCCAACCCCTTGCTCAGGCAGGAAACCCTATACCATTTCAGACAAATGGTTGTCCAGTCTCTTCTTAAAAACTTCCAGTGTTGGAGCATTCACAGTTTCTGGAGGCAGGTTTTTCCACTGATTAATTGTTCTAATTTTCAGGAAATTTCTCCTTAGTTCTAGGTTGCTTCTCTCTTTGATTAGTTTCCATCCATTGCTTCTCATCCTGCCTTCAGGCGCTTTGGAAAAATAGCTTGACTCCCTTTTCTTTGTGGCAATCCCTGAGATATTGTAACACTGCTATTATGTCACCCCTAGTCCTCCTCTTCATTAAACTACAATTGCAGCAACCATTCTTTATATGTTTTAGCCTCCAGTCCCCAGATCATTTTGTTGCTCTTCTCTGTACTCTTTCTAGAGTCTCAACATCTTTTTTTACATTGTGGTGACCAAAACTGGATGCAGTATTCCAAGTGTGGCCTTACCAAGGCATTGTAAAGTGGTATTAACACTTCATGTGATCTTGATTCTATCCCTCTGTTAATGCAGCCTAGTACTGTGTTGGTTTGTTTGGCAGCTGCAGCACACTGCTGGCTCATATTTAAGTGACTGTCTACTAGGACTCCAAGATCCCTCTCACAGTTACTACTATTGAGCAAGGTACCACCTATATTATACCTGTGCATTTGGTTTTTCTTGCCTAATGTAGAACCTTACTTTTTCACCACTGAATTTCATTTTGTTAGATAGCACCCAATGTTCATAACATTTCCTAGAATGCTATGAGCTAGACAAAACTCACAAGGATCACAAGAGAATTTCCCCATTTATTTTCAAGAGAATTCAAATTTGAGGAAGAAACAGACAGCCCAAGGGACAAGAAGATTTTTTTTATCATACAGAGTTACAATTTATCATATTGTGATGTTGATTTTTAATTGGAATAGCTAGTTTTATCTTTTAATATAGTACTGATTTCATTTTGATGAGGCTTTGGGCTAATCATCTACCACCAACACTATCATAGAAACAGCAGCCTTGGCTTAATAAATGCCAAGCACATGTTAAGATAAATATAAAATATGTAAGAATAAGTGTACCTTAAACTCATCACCTGATATCTCAACCAAAGCCTCTCCAGGACTGATTTCATGAAGTAAGCCTTTATCTAGGCATGTGCCAAGATAGTTAACCTCCCATGACTTGAGAAAGTGTGATAAATGTAATGCAGGTGATCTATAAAAAGACAAGCATACAGGCCCATTCACAGCATGCTGCAGTCTTTTTTAAAATCTTTAACCAGCATAGACATTTCTGGATTACAGAAAAGGAACAGAAAAGTAATGACCCTCCGTGGTCCAGGTGTGATGTGCATTTCCTTTTGCTATCTTTCCCTTATCAAAAGGAACACTAGGAGAGCCTCAAGACTAAATCTACAACATATCACTAAACAAACTCTGTCACTGCAATAACTCAATCCTCTCTCCAATAACATGCACACAGCTATCTCTCTATTTCCCAGTCTTGCACAATTATTCCAAATGTTCATCTCCCATTTACTTTGCTACAATGGTTTCTTAAATATTTTTCTATACCTCCTTTCTCTTTGTCTATACTCCTAGTGCTCATAAATAAACTCATTTCCCAAATATTGAATTTATCCTGGCAATCCCCCCTATCCTATTGAGAATGGTCTGTGGATTTAGGCAGGCACTAGCATTATGTAAAGTCATTGTCCCAGTTTGCCAGGAACAATACACCAAATATTTGCCCATCAAACAAAAGAAATGTCCTCATGACCTCACCTCTTAAAACATCCACAATAATATTATTACACAGGTATAAATTCACCCCAAGCATAATTTGATACAAAAAAGGCTCTTAAGATAAAATAAGCTAAACAAGGCAATTTTAATTACAAACTATAACATTACTTCAGGACATTTCAATTTCTACTTGAAAAGAGACATTTTAAAATGAATTAGGGGTAGCATGCTGAGCATAGCTTTTGGAATTCTCTCCAATCCTTTTACTAATAGTGACATAAATTGTGTAACGAAATAACAGCTTGCTTCAGTGTGTGGATTTCTATTTCACTTGGAGTTGTATCTTCCTGTGTTTTTGTGCATGCATACACTGGTACCATAGGTTCAAGGCCATATGCCCTGCTCTGGGTCACATGACCAGGAGAAAAGGGTTTACAATGAAGCAGCTAGCTCTGTTGCGAGCCTCTGCCCAATTGTCTCCCTATCAGGGATCTATTGGGGTGGGGGATGTGATTTTTTTTTCCCTGCAGCCTCAAACCAGTTCCAATCCATTTTCAAACTTAATCTTCCTTTTGCTGGTTTATCACACCATACCAAATTTGGTGCTGTGTTGTTAACTTTTGGAAAATTAACCTGCTGACGTGCTGACAGATAGATAGGTAGACAGTAAAATTGCTTTGCATAATTTCTTTACCACATGCCATTGGGTTGGGGAAAAAAGTAAAATTGGAAGAAAGTTTTTCTTTCAAAGGACTCTGAAAAATGTGCCTTAGAAAATGTATTGAGTTTTTAAAAAGATAGCTGTTTTAAGGTTTCGTTTTTTAGCCATTAAAGTGGGGAAAATTTACATTTCACAATGAAAAGGTGTTTGAGGAAATGTATACACAGCTTGCATTTATATTTTCCTAGGCCCAAAGAAGGAATAATTTAGATGTGATATGGGATGCTCAATTAAGAATTTAACTCTCACGTGAAACTGTGGAGAATCTCTTCTGATTCTAAGCCTTCTATACTAAAATTGCACAGACTTCAGCCAGTAAAAATCTTTCAAAGTCACCTTGTGGAGCATAGTGTAGGAAATAGCATTAAAGGCTTCCTGGACAGAGT
This sequence comes from Vipera ursinii, assembly GCF_947247035.1. Lineage (NCBI taxonomy): Eukaryota > Metazoa > Chordata > Lepidosauria > Squamata > Viperidae > Vipera > Vipera ursinii. The sequence goes on along the minus strand of NC_139514.1, from coordinate 93,490,325 downwards.
CTTAATAAAACCATTTGACTGAAACATTACTGCTTCATTTATGAACTCCAGAATACTAATGTTAATGGCATCTTTCTGTTTTTCAAAGTCACATAACCACATCTATTTATATAGTAACCTAATTTTAACCACCACACCAGGTGAAATAAGTTGAACACAATATGCCTGCTGTGATCATGATATAAATAACAACAAGCCAGCAGTATAACTTCTGTAGTATCTATCCTTCTCAATGTCAAGCTGCAGAAAAAGTTTAAATGTAAGCAGAATTATGACGTACATAATTTTGCTGACACTGTTGGTAAGAGGTACTAATAAATGAGTCATTTCAAGGAGAACCTTGAACACCTGTGATTTACGGAGGGGTACTAGGTGCTAAATCTCAGCAGACAGCAGCACCTAGATGAACTTGCTTCAACTCAGAAACTAAGCTAGGTTGTCACTGGAAACCCAAGATTCATTAGAAAGGAGACAAAGGAAAAGGAAGCAATGGAGAACCAGTTATAAACTATTGCTAGTCTTATAGACAAACATATTGTTTAGTGATCCCTACCTACCATCTGCTCTCAGGTGCAAATAACCAGGAACAGGATTTGAGATCTATCACTGAGAGTTATACTATACCTACACACAAAAATCTGAGCAACTAATGATTCAAGCTAAATTTATACAAGATAAGGGTCAATTGAATTCATGGGAGGTTGGACTTGGATCTCTTGTGTCTACACTATGATTTAACCCCATCCTCCAGCTTAGCCTGCTCACCATCTGCATCTGCATTCTTTTCTGCATCTGTCTCAGACCATTTTCATATATTTCACACCAATAATCCCCAAACCACCTGTTTATGGTTAAACAGAGTGTCGTTGTCTTTCTAAAAACTTATTTTCATACTCATATTTTATATTTTATCCTCATCCAGAAAGAGCACATAAATTAGCTCAACTCAGTGTTAATACTACTTAAAAATAAGACCAGCTTCCATACATCACTATACAGTTGATACTGATCAAAAGCTCAACTGAAATATCTTACGGCAGCAAGACTTTTGATAGGTCAGTATTGGAAGAAAGAGGAACTGCCGACCATAGAAGAGTGGACTTTAAAGGTTTCCGACCTGGCAGAGATGGCGAAGATTTCGGCCTATTTGAAAGATCACTCGCAAGAACGCTATATTATGGAATGGAGAAAATGGATTGAGTTTATCCAGAACAAGTATAGGGTTAAGAAGTTTTATGTAGCATTTGAATAAGTCTTCTTTCTTTTTTTTCTTTTTTTATTTTAGTTTCTTTATATGTATTTAATATTACTAAGGTTTGTTTTATCCTATATAAGCTAGAGAGTGATGGATTTTAGAGTTTATAGTTGTTAGTATATGATTGTTTATGATTGCTTTTTATATATATACCTTGTATTTAGCTCTGGGAAGTCGGGGGGGGGAGGGGGGAGGGGGGAGAGGTAGGGGGGGGGAGAAGGGAGGGGGAGGGGGTTTTTAAAGAAAAATTGTATGTTAAAACTTTTCAATAAAAAAAAAGCTCAACTGAAATATCCTAAACACATAAGACAACCTTCCAATGGGTTTCACAAGCCTTAACCAAGATTTAACTACAGTACTTTGTACCAGGAAATTTGCCTGCTAAAGGAAAAGAAACACAGCAATCACATAAGTGCAGTGTTAGAAGTGATATAATTTCCATATAAAGATCCTTACAAAAAGAGTGGTGTAAAAAGGAATGCTTAATGATTTTAACAGCTTCTAAACCACAGAAGCTGCCACATTTGTTGGAAAATATTAGTGTGTTATATTTGTCCTCTAGCACAGCAGATGGAAGAATATTGGAATGAACCTTAATAAAAAGCTTTCTAATGTTTGTGCAGAGCCAGGGTCTTTCAATAACAGACTGGCTGGGTGCACAGAAGTTTTGGTTTCCATGTTTGGTTTCATGTTTGATAATGGAATAAAGGCACTTGCTAGATCACTTTGCAGTTTTATGTTTGTGATGAATTGTAAAAAGAAAAACACCTTCTCCTGCCTCACAGGGCATAGATAATATCAGCAGTGGAGTAATAGCATGTGGTAATTTTTATATGATGTGTCTTTTTTCAAGTTAGAAATCATAAAGAAATGTAGAAATAGATAGACGTGATGGAGAATACTTTGATTTTAGCTAGTACCTTAACATGAAATACCACATTGTTCCCTAAAACACCAGTAACATTATTCCCAGCTGAAGTATGTTGGACCATATAGCAGAAGTATCAGAAATTTGACATGTAAATCCATAATGAGGTGAAGTTGAATTTGTTACTGAGTCAAACTGAGCTCCATAAAGAAAAATAAGTTTACCCTTGTGCTTCCTTTTATAATCATTTGGGAATGATGATCTCCTCCTCCTTCTCTCCCCCCCCCCCCCCGGAGATATCAAAGGATCTTTTAAAATTTTGAACTGTTCAATAACATCACCATTATTTATATGCCCTTGGTCACTTAGAAAAGATCATAATCTTGGTTTTATTACTATTAATTACCAACTAATCAAAATGACAGCATTGGCTAAGAAGCTTCAGGGCTCTTCTGAGACTAATTTGAGGTTATCATTTGTAATCATTTGTAACTATACTGTAAAATAAAATAATTTCCTTCCACTGTTTTGTGTGTGTGTGTGTATGTATATATATATATATATATATATATATATATATATATATATATATATATATATATATATATATATATATATATATATATGTTTAAGTATTTGTCAAGGCTTTTTGAATCTTAGCCTCCCAAATTCTTTATTAGCAATTTGAATTATATATATATATATATATATATATATATATATATATATATATATATATATATATATATATATATATATATATATATATCCAAATACTTGAGATTCTTCAATACTGAATTAACACTAATTCACTTCTGAATTAACATAAAAAAATTAAAAGGATGGATCGGAAATAGTTGATCTTTTCACATTACACATCACTTTCAAAGTTGCACTGTAATGTAACTTATAAATAAGTAATAACAAGCACCTACCTGTTATAGAGTTCTTAGTTTCTTCTACAGTTTTACTCTAAAAATAAAGTCAAATTCAGACTTAAGATCAATAAAAACTGCATAAAGGGCTTGGTAGTGTATTTATTTATAAACCAAATGAAATATAAAACCCTGATTCAAAATAGAAGATCATACCCCAAATTCAGCCTGTTTCCCCCTCTAAAATGGTGTGAGTCCAAATCTTTGTTTTTAAAGTTAACCTATTTAAGTGATAAGATGTGATTTTCTCTCTCTCTCTCTCTCTCTCTCTCTCTCTCTCTCTCTCTCTCTCTCTCTGTGTGTGTGTGTGTGTGTGTGTTTGTGTGTGTGTGTGTGTGTGTGTGTGTGCGCGTGTTCAAGTCAGTGTTGATTCCTGATGACTGTGTGGGTAAGTTCTTGCAGTTTTTCTTGGCAAGAATTTCAAAAGTCGTTGTCATTGCCTTCTTCCCAGGGGAGGGAGGGAGGGAGGGAGGGAGGGAGGGAGGGAGGGAGGGAGAGAGAGAGAGAGAGAGAGAGAGAGAGAGAGAGAGAGAGAGAGAGAGAGAGAGAGAGAGAGAGAGAGAGAGAGAGACCAGCGCAAGTTATCCAGCTGGGACTGGGCCTAAGGTATGAGTAGAACTCCCAGACTTCCAGTTTCTAATCTGGTTCCTCATCCATTACAGCAAACTGGCTGTCATAAAAATAAACTTACTTATTTTCCATTAGTTCAAATAGTGGGAATTTTTCATTAATTTGAAAAGACTTACTCCCAGGTAAGTAACTATAAAAACTCAGTCTAAATTTTAATTTTGAGATTCTATTATTTATGGTTATATCTGCAGACAAGACAAAAACATTTTTTTTGACTGAGAAAAAAAAGAAATCCAAAGCCTCTAATTCTAGATTACCAATACTATTGCATACTATTTAGTAACCCTTCATTTGGCTGTGTAAAGATATTGCCCATTTTAAAGAGGGAAAGAGAGTTAATTCAGAGTTACACATATAAATTACCTGCATTTGTAGTGATGTAGGCAAAAATAACAATAAAAAAACTTCACCAGTAAAACACCATAAATAATGTGGTATTATATATATATATATATATATATGCATAGATATCTGGGACAGAAGAGAGCCAATGCTGCTTGATTTAAAGGTAGTAGTTCATGAGTTCAGATCCAGCCTTAGACATAAAATCCACCAGGGTGAGTTTGGGCAGTCATTCTCTCAGCCTAGGAAGAAGATACAGGCAAGCTATTCCCCCAGATGCTGCTGCTGAGACTTGTTCCTACAATTACCAAGAGTCAGGTTTGACAACAACTTTATTTTTAACTTATTGATTGTATTGTGAAATAGTTCAACATGAAATGTTCAAATCATGTATTTCAGACAGGGATGGATTGGACAATCCCAAGGACAAAACCAGCTAAGAAAGTAAATATGAACTGATTCCACTGGGGAGAAAATCAGAAGGAAGTTGAATCAATATAATTCATTGATTCTTTTAGTATTTTTCCATATGGTATAATGCGTAAAATGATCTGTAGTGTCTTGCTTCATATTTCAGGCAAAAACACATAAGTAACTTCAATGTCAGCATTCAACTTCTTTAAAAGGTTTCCAGAATGCCAGACTTTCTGAAGTAATGCTCGAATGGCAGAGGTGAAATGCACACTAGAAGAAAGTAAGTCTTGCAGTTGAATTGGATACAGTACTAAATTTGACATCAAATCTTCTAGAATGTCAATATTTACCACCTGGAAATTCATACATTCAACCAGGGCCAAAGCAAAATATCCTGCTCCCTGCACTGGAAAGGCTGAATCATATTTCTTTCTTGCTTTAACAAAGTACAAGGTACAAAATATAATCCACATTATTTTGGCACATGAAGCAGAAAATCCTACAATATTAATAATTACTAGACAACCCGTGACCTGCTAGGTCATCATTTCAGAGATATTCCTTACTGGATTTCTCAATGTCTTCGACAATGTCAAAGCTTCTAATGCACTGGAAAAGTTCTTAAAAATACAGGGAGATATTCAAAGATGTACCTGCCTTGAAAGTAGCCCATATTGAACTGTATTGTACAGCCAAATGTCAGAAGCTGATCTCAGGAAATATTTTGCACCATATTGTATTATATCATAAAAATGCTTTATTATAATTTTAAGTAACAAAATGTTTTATTAAATTTGCCAAATTTCATGAGTTCTGGATTTTAGATGCATTCTGTAAGTTAGTCTATTAGAAGATCTTAGTTCAAAAATGTTTCCCTTATGATACATCCAGTTAAAGGTTACACACAAACAGGAGAATTTTAGTAGTATATAGATCAATTTTGTTGTGCTTCCTTAGTGACATTAAAGTTTGATACTTGAGATGATCTAATGGGAATAAAAGCTTGGTACAGGAAATTGAATTTTTTTTTGAAGAAATGCAGTATGAGTTTCTTGATCCACTCAACTGGTGAGACTTTCTGCCCAACTATAGTAACTGACATGGAAATAAACAAGCTTTTTTTTGGGGGGGGAGAAAATGTTGAAATGTCTTTTGCCAGATTGTCCTGCAAAGTGTTCATTTGCATACATTTTCAAAGCCATTTTCTGTGCAAGAGATTGATGAGCAAATCCTGTCGTTTAACACTCAGTCATAAAACATTTGAACTATATATCAGAATAACAGTTTACTTTTTTGCAGGCAGCTATCCACACTAGATAAGATGAAAATTCATGTTACATGCAAGCAAAACACATACTGAATTGAGATTCATTCTGTAATTATTTCCATACCTAATTTGCAGGTTTCATTCTGGATTACATGAAAGCTACACTTTAACATTCTTTGCAAGGAATCATGAAATATGGGACATTCTAGAATTTGTTTGTTTGTTTGTTTGTTTGTTTAAAACATTTATATAGCCATCCACCTTATATTGAACTCTAGGTGGTTCTCAACCAACTATTAAAATGATATCAATATGCTCTTAAACGTACATATATCTATTAAAACCATAAACATTAAAACCTGGCACCAAAGTTAAATTTTCACAAGCAGTCCATCATTAAGTTATCTCCTCAATCTCAGTGCTTGGGGGAAAAGCCAGTCCTAAGTGTTTTATGGAAAGCTAGGATGCTGAATTTCAGAGGGAAGAGTGTTCTATGAGGTAGGGGCTGTCATGGAAAAGACAGGCTTCCTGGATCCCATAAGACAGCAATGTTTAAGGGAAGGGTATTGGAGTATGGCTATTCTATCTGATCCGGTATAATGGGGAGATGTCCTTAGGGACAAGTGATCCTACAGATAACTTGACTCTGTGCCAGCACATTGAATTGCATCCAAGGAACCTGGAAGCCAGTGCAGTTCATGCAACTGAGGTGTTATATGGATAAACCTAGGGCACTCATTGTTGTTCATGCTACTGCATTCTGGACCAATTAGAGCTTTTCAGTGGTCTTCAAGTGCAGCACCTTGTAGACCACATTACAGTAATCCAAATGGGAAGTGAACAAAAGCATGAGTGGATATGAGGAAGACTCCCCATATGGGAAGGCACACAATTGATTCACCAGATAAATCTATGCAAAGGCCCCCTTAACAATGGCTGCCATGTCCTTTTTGAGGAAGAGCCATGGGAAAACACCCAAGTTGTGCCCCAGTTTTAATCTGGCAGAATGCCACCTCATCCAGAGTCAGGGATGAAATATCATCTGGGCCTGGGAGGTGGGGGACAAAAACTAAGAGCCACTCTGTCTTACCAGGGTTCAGTAAAGTGCTATGAATATAAAAATTGATATGAAAGTTGAATGATATAAAAATATGATTACAGATACAACACAGGACTCATGATGTGAGTGGGGGAATTGACTGATGCTTGTCTGTTCCCAGTTGCCCTTTATTCATGATTACAACCCTGATCCCTGTTACAAATAATATTAAAGCTGAAGAACTTTCTACAAGCTTTGCACTCATGGAAAGATTTTTTTTTATAGCAATAGATTATATACTATTAGCAAAGGTACGCTATTGTATGTGAATGTAAAAGGATCACTAAACCTCCGATAAGAGGGAATTCTCCTGAAATACTCCTGAAAAGATCCAGACAAAAGTTAGCTGGGGAGAAGCTGGCCTTATTTCCTGTTTAGCTACCTGTTTCCTGTTTCATCCTAACTGGTGAGAGATGAGGAGAGCTTTGGAAGTGGCAGCTTCTCAATCATAATTTCTCCCACCCCTGTTTATCTTACAAAGGAAGGGAGCTTTCTTTTTGTTGAGTGCAAAGGCTGTACTATTTAGCTGCTCCTAATAAAGTGTGGTGAAATGTTTTTCTAGGCACATGCAATCTTCCTCTGAAATACCTCTGCCTTTGATGTATCTGGTGCATAACCTAACCTTGGTCTTTATATCACATCACACATTGTCTGTATGTTTTGATACATTAGGGGACTGGCATATCAGATTTCCATTAAAACCAGTTTTCACTGACGTCAGGCACAAAAATTTGGAAGAACAGAGAGAGACAGTTCCCTAAGGCTAGCCAAAAGAAACTCTTTTTCAGTATCTTTCCAGGAGAAACTTGTGTGTCATGTTCCTATAGAAGAGGAAAAGATAAAGACCTGAAATAATAATAAAATGGCCATTAATTGCTGGATCAGCACAGTCAGGCCATCCACAGCCTCTGCCTTCAACAGATGAAATGTTATGCTAATCAATTCAGAAATGTTGCATTTAACTCTTTATGGATACCTTAAGGCCATAGCCAGTAACAGGAAGCAGTCGGACTCCTTGATTAGGAGAGGAAGAAGAAAACCAGATTGGCTTAGGTGGTGAATTCTACGACACAAATGTCAGTTAAATTATATGGCCAATCAACCTCTTTTTGCCTATTATTTTCCTTGCACAAGGGCTACTTAAGGTAAACACCTCCAAAGGGACATAATCAGTCCAGGATATGGGAAGGAGACATATCTAGAACTGGACAATCCAATTCAAAGGAATGGTGTAAGAAGCAAAAAATAAGGACTGCATATTGGCTAGATTCATTAAATTTCTGAGCAGGAAAGAAATAAGGAATATTTTCAAAATAGAGTGTACTTTTTGGCAAATCCACCAACTGTGAGCTTGAAACAAGGAGGACATTTATGCCCCCTAGTTGCAACTGCATTGATATACATAGCTGCCAGAGTATGAATAATCACTACTATTTAAATAGAAATACAACTCTTTGCCTGAACAGCTGATCTATCTGCTGTTTAAGAGAAAACTCTTGTTGAAGCATTTCAAAGTTCATACTTTCCCATTTGAGATTCTTTGCCTTTAAACTAGACTGGCAAATAAATGCAATAAATAAATAAAAATACACCAAGCAGTTCTATAGCCATACTGATGCTCAATTTTAATATATGCCTACATGTGTCAACTGATCTTGTATTTCCTTCTGAAGCCAAACTGCTTTATTTATGGATATGGGACCTTTCCCTGAAGAGTATTTTAATGCTGTCATGTTGTAGCAAATGAAAATACTCTATATTTGTGCTTTTTCTTTCCTTCCATTTAGTCATGTCCAGTTCCCAGAGACTGCATGGACAAGTTCCTGCAGTTTTCTAAGTAAGGATTTTCAGAAGTGGTTTGCCATTGACTCCTTCCTAGCACTGAGGGAAAGTGACTATCCCAAGACCATCCAGCTGGCTTTGTGCCTAAAGTGGGAGTAGAATTCCCAGTCTCCTGGTTTCTAGCCTGATGCTTTAACATTATAGCAAACTGGAACTACATCCATAAATAATCAGATGTTACAGGTATTTCTAGAAAGTTACTCAATGCTGTTGGTAGATAGGAGCAGGTCCTGGGAAGAAACTCTTTGACATTTGAGATAGACTATACAGTAGTCAAAAGATATTCTAGAAATGATTAGAAATGATGGCACATAACTTAATGATGTGCTTCCAACAGGACCAGTATCACTGTTTTAAACACAATTGATATTAATAACTTCAGTATTTATGGACAGGTTTGTCCAAGAGGCTATAAGGGCTATGGAATATTTTTGTGCTGGCAAATGAAAAAGCATCAACATTTTATTCTTTCTTTACCCTATGTATTAAACTTTCATCCCCATTTTCCCAAACTTATACCTACTGCATACACACACGCACACACAGTCATACCGATCTACAATAATATTGTTATGAATTCACTACCATGTTGGGTTTCTACAGTTTCTCATTTTGTGGACTTGCTCGTTGGTTCTGATTTGATTTGTATTTTTTAAAAAAATAGTGCATGAAGATGCATACGCCTTGTGAGCATTTCTCTAGATGTATTCCTTTGTGATACTTAATGCTCTGAAACTCAGAACTAAACCAAATATCTCACATGATTACTTCCAAGTGCTGAATAAAACCATAACACTCTCTTTAAAAACAAACCAGCCTTTTTTTAGACAATGTAACACCGAATAATATGAAGTGATTATTCTAAAGTTCAGCATGAAATCCTGAATAGAGTTCCATTTACAAAAAGGAGAAGTGCAATGAGCACATTTTGAGCACATTTATCTCCCTGAAAGCAATATTGCAAAAAATCTTGCAAGCTATTTCCAAACCAACATCAAATGCAGGCTATCCTTGCCCATGCTCACTCTCTCTATTACAGTGTGGTTGCCCTCCTGGGGAAAAAAAATAGAATTCCAAAAATGTTGAATATCCTTTCATTAAAAACTACCCACATCTGCATCAATGTAATTTCATAGAACACCATTTTGCCATTTCTGCTTCTAACGGCATGTAAATATTTGCTTGTCCAGTGCAAGGTTCCCGAAAACTATTGTATTAATCCTGAAAAAAGCATATGAATAGAATGTAAAGAAGGATCATCTAAATTTGCCTAGTTTGAGTGTGGTGAAACTGCCAGCCTTAGACCTTGAAAAGAAGCAAAGAGAGCTCTTGAGTCCTCTATCTGCAAGTTTCTGCCTTGCCATGTTTTGGATGATACGTTGTCCATTTTGGGTGGATTGCTACTTTATTATGGTTAGATTTTCAGATAACATCTTGATTAAGATTTGATTTACTGCTATATTCCATCTGCAAAGGAAGAATGGGTTAATTCAGTTTCAGGCTTTCCCACGTCTTCGAAGGTTTTAATTTTTAGTATTGATTATGCAGGAAATTCTGTTGATAGTCTAGTTCACGGGTGTCACACTCAATCATGTCATGTGGTGTATCGTGACATATCATGATGTTTTTTGCTGGGGTGGGTGTGGCTTGTGTGTGATGCATCCGGCCCGTGGGCCGCCAGTTTGACATCCCTGGTCTAGGTGAATCCCTGAAATAGGGAAGTAAACACACCTTCCTCCAATAATTTGCTCAAATCCTTCAAAGTCAGTCCCTGGATCAGAGAAGAAATCTGTAGATGGATGTAGCAAAGATAAATTACTAGTGTACAAAATTCAGTCCCACTCAGAAGATGCACAATATGGAGAATATTTGAGATCCTGTGTACATTCAGAGGAGAAGTCATGCACACATCACATCTGCAGACTCCTCCAGCTGAGCTCTTCAGAACTTTGAGAGAATAACAACTGTAGAACTTTCAATGAGAATTTTGGCAATACATTTTTTCAGTTCTAAGCTATTCTGCATTAGATTTATAGTCAGAGGTGTCCAGAAATGTCATTATGTGCCTTAGTGGCAAGATTAGTTTCAATATATAACTTGTGAGGAGCTGGTTGGGATGGTCTGCCCACTGTCCACTTTTTTTAACCTGCTAGGAGCACGGGGGACTATCTGGAAAACATTAATCCTGTTTTCCTTGATTCAATCACACATAGAGGAGGGGTAATGGTTCATAATTCTAAGATTGTGATAGACTTTCATATTCTAGATACCGGTAGATTCCCGCTCCCAGAAAAAGCAGGTGTGCCACTTGGTAGTAATCCTGGATCCTTATCTCTTCCTGATCCTGATCCTGATCCTGATCCTTCAGATAGAGAACAGAGGCATCCTTTATTACCTTTAGCTATGTCTTTCTCTAGATAAAAATCACCTAAAAACAGTGATAAGTGTTTTGTTTCTGAAGTGCTGTCCTTGAATGTGACTTGAAAACTGCAACAGCTTGGTTTCCAAGTATACCACAGAGACCAAACTGCATCAGTTTTGAAAAATTTATACCAGATGCCAACTAGCTTTCAGATAGGTCCAAAGTGCTACTTATTATTTTTAAAGCCATGAATGGCTTGGTACACCTGAGCTAATGCCTTGTCCTTCAGGACTTCCATTGTCCTCTAAGATCATTTGGGAAAGTACATCTCTGGGGGCAGCCAATTGATTATGATTGATTATGACTTGAGGTCAACACTTCCCGGTGGCTTCTAAAACAATATGGAGAATGCCATCCACAGTAATTTCTAAGAACACTTTCCCTTTTTCTTTGTTTCTTTTTTTCTCAGTGAAGAGATGAACTTGGTAATATACAGAAATGCAGAAAATGAATGAGAAGACCAGTAATATATTTTCTGTCGTTCTTTTTATGACTTTTATTTCTGCTATGAAGATGTATGTTGACTGTTAAAACTAGGGAAAAAAAGATTATCTAAAGACAGCCTTGTAGTAAGGAATATCAGTTTATAGAGAAGGAATTCTTTTCAAAATATGCAATTGTTTTTATTTTATTTTTAATGTACAGTCACTGATGGATTATTCTCTCCTTGTTTGTTTATTATACATAGTAATGGAAAAAATATTAAATATTAAAGACATATAATATTAGACATCTAATATATTCCTTGATAAGATTAAAAATGTGAATCCCAAACATATTAAAATTAACATACTAAACGAACGCTGGGATGGAATAAGAAAAACTAAAACAGTTTTTATTGTTAAAAGGTCAAGCTTTCGTTGGCTAACTGCCAATGTCGTCAGGATGTAAAAGCTGGGGTGGGGAGGTTGCGTTTATACTGTTAGTGTCTCTATGCTCCGCTCATGGAGCGCATCACCGGTCTGTTTGTTGGGGCTGGCTGTATTCCTTTGAGTCGTCTCGCATCCGTTTTGGGGGGATGTAGTTGTTTCTGGGTGTCTGTTATCAAAAGTGGATTGTTGACAGTTCTGTGTCTTATAGCCATCCTGACTAACGAAAGCTTGATCTTTTAACAATAAAAACTATTTTAGTTTTTCTTATTCCATCCCATATATATATACACACACACGTGTGTGTGTGTGTGTGTCTGTTAAGTGTTTGTTAAGTATTTAGAATACCTTGCTAGGCCTCAAACATGGGACAAATCTTATTTCATGGTTCAGCCTAACCCAAGGCCATCCACAGGCAGTAGTCACAGCAGTGACAGCTCATATTTGTGTAATTTGGGGGGGGGGGCGTTGCTAACAAAGAATTAAAGTTTCCCTTTAATTCTTTGTTAGCAATCCAAAAAAAAATACACACATACTCACACACACACACACACACACAAATAAATCTGCCCTTGTTTCTTTTAACATTTTAGTCTCTTCCCAACATGACACCACTATTTAAATCCCAGATTGTATACTTTTTGAACATTTTAATTCACTTTTAGAATTTGGGCATTTTCTACATTAATCAAGGATTTTGGTGATGGATAGTTCAGACATAAAAACAACAGATAAACAAAACAAATTGACAGAATGGTGTCTTTCCAAGTATGTGCTGTAAGGCTGCAGCAAAATGAAGAATGCTGAAACATTTATTTTATTACTTTGGACTGATAAAATGCTTTCATTATCAACAATTGAACAATAAAGAAATGAACCACCAATCTCAGTGGCACTTAAGACATCTTAGGTGCATCCCTTTAATAATGTAATGTGCAAAATAGCCCCCAGTTTATCATTTGAAAATAGTAACATTCCTATAAGCTCACATTCCTTATTTCAAGGTTCTCTCTAGGCAATCATCATTTTACTAGTTTTCACCAGTCCTGGTATTTTCATACCAGACAAAAAAGTCATAAAAACACACTTAATTCATTAGTGGCCTTCGCATTTATTTTCTGTATTTCTGTATATTACAAAGTTCATCTCTTTACTGGCTATTCCTAGAAGAGATTTTAACAGAAGAAGTAGGGAAGCTGTAATGACTTTTACATGGTTGAATAGCAGGGCATTTTATCACTTAGTATCTCTTTGGAGAGAGTTCATTCATACATCATACGTTCAAAGTTTTTTTTTCTTGCTTTGTATTACTTAAGAAATAGACATTTAAAAGCAAACAACAAAAGAACTAAAAGGTATAGTAGATTTTCTAATTTAGGAATCTATGGCAAAATCATTAATACTGAGGATAGTACTTCCTGTTATTAATGGGGTCCTAAGCCCCTCAATTTTGATTCTGCATCTTGGGGCAAATAATGGTCCATCCCAGAAGACCCATTTCAAGGTCTCCACAGAGGCAGGAGAACAATTTTCACCAAACTCCTCGTATTTCTAGTTTCTCTGAGAGACAGACTTTAAATTGTTGCATATGAAATCTACACACATATGCCAGGGATGGGTAACTCTTTTGCACTGGTTTTGTCTTTTGGATGACAGGAGGTATTGAAGAAATAGTATAGGCTTACAAGATTCTTCCCCCAAAATACCTATTTAGTTTTTGAGATGCAGACAAAGGTGTGCCTAGGAATTTTATTTTATTTTATTTTTTGCTCCCAAATTCACTGGAATTCATTTTAGAATCTCCAAAAGCAGTAAAATGTGCTGAATTCAAAAGGTTCTGAGCTCAAAATTATGTTTCAGATTTTAAAAGACTAGTCTGCCCTTCATGGATGCATTTGGTGATGTTTCATTGATTCCAGAAGTCTTTTGAGTTCAAGCCAACCTCACGTCAAACTCAGAACACCAGAATTCACTCAATCTGAATGTTGTTGTTTCAGATTGAATTCTACCCCCAACCCTAACCCCATGCCAACACCAATGGAACTCAGAACATTTTTGAATTCATCACCTTTTGCACATCTCAGTTTTCCATTTCTGCCCAATAAGACACCTCATCTCATGTTTAAACATCACCTCATGTACCAAAGGGCACACAAAGAGTTTAGGGCACTCACAGTCTTGAGCATTGCATAATACTCAAAATAATGTGAATTAATTCACATGGATTTTAGTTCTCCTATTTTAAAATCAGAAATAAGTAGTATGCAGAGAAGCAAATTGAAAAATGTATTTAAATACCTTCTACAATTGCCCAAAGCTTAAACAACACTATACAGTAATGGTTTCCTGAATGTGTTTCCTAATCTAAGCTGTTTAAACACATGGCACTTTGAATTATTTTACTGTCCCAAATCTATTTGCCTCCAATATTTGTCACTTTAAGGTATAAGATCAAACCCTGGCTAGCTGGCCTTTTTATTTCAATAGTTATATTCTGTATTTAAATGTTTATGTTCTTAATGAAGGTGATGACTTCATTAAAAGAAAAAATCCAGAGACAGTTAAATTACAATACAGGATTCTTAAAACAGATATTTCTTTTACTTACCAATTTTAATGGACTCCATTCTTTGAACTAGTTTCAAATTGTGATGCTCTGTTTGTTGTCTTCATTTTCAATTATTTCTGTTACCAGTCACATAATTGAGAAAATCTGCACCTATACAAATGCTCTTCTGGATATATAATTAAAATATTTATCTTTACCATATACATCCCTATTCCCAAGTTTGTTTATTTTGCTTACTTATTTTCTTGATTTATTTTCCCTTTTCAATTCTATCAGTGCCTTTTCATAAACCATGGGATAGAAATATGTTAATATTTCTGCAAAGCAATTGCTCTAAGCAGTGAAAAAAATGGAACAAAACCAGGAATATATATTGGGGGAAAATACCTGAAACAAATGGTCAACCTAATTCAGTCTTGCTCATAGACTTTAATGGGATAAGCCAGAGAACAAGCTAATTCCCTAAATTGCTTTCCTTTAACAAATCCCTATAATTACAATTTAATGTGAACGTACAATATAATATTATACACTATGTTGCATTAGACCAATCCAGGCCTGATCAGAAAAAAGCTGCATAAGACTTTTTAAATAAAAAATTTTGGGGTGTGAGGGAGTTTTTCTCTTAAAAGAGATAGTATCACACGTGTGTGCTACATCCTTGTCTCTAGAGTTTTGCCAAAAATTGCTTTTGCATTTGGATTTTCACTATTCAGATGAGGAACCCGTGTTAAATGAGCTTTCTAACAAACAACTCTTGGGGGAAAAGAATAACTACTTAACTGGAAAAGAAAAAAGATTTAGCAAGTACAGTGCATTCCTTCCATACTAAAAGTTTACTGCTCCTTGGAACAATTATCTTTTCACTAAATTCTCCCCACCCCACCTTTCTCATAGGACATTAATTTAGGTGATGATTTTGAGGGGGGGGGGAATGTGTTATGCCAATAAGCATTAATTTTAAAGAGAGGGTTTTTTTTTCTGCCTGAGGTTAAGACAGCAGGATGTAAGCTATATTCATGGTGACAGCTATACATTTACTTAGCATGTTTCAAACCAATTTCTGGAAGCCATGCAACCAGTCTGCATTTGTTTTAGGACGTTGTGTGGATTATGAGCTTTATTTCTGTTCATAACACACTCCCCTTCCCTATTTCACACAGACATCTGCCAGTATACTATAATCAATGCATTCTTTTTTTTTCCTCCCAAACCACAAGAATTGTCCTGGGTTCCTGCTGTATTTGTTTAGTCTTCATTAATTTTGGCTGAGTCAAATCTTTCTTAAGAAGACTTTGCTGCCTGCTATTGTTAGCCAAACATCTTGAAACAAAATTATAATTTAAGCCCCAGTGCATAAATCTGAAGCCTATGAACAGATACACCTTAAGGGAAAAACACTATTGGCTATGAAACCCTCTAGCTGCAAAATATTTTTATTATTTTTAAGGGTAAATGTGGCTTATGTCTAATCCTTCAACCTGTGTGAATTGCTCTGGCTGGACAAGGGCTGACTTGACTGTTTTATGAATGGGAAGCTGGGTTTCACTGAGCAAATAATGAAAAGAAAGATACTGATCCTTTTTATTTTATATAATGGAAACTATGAACAAAACTCTTGCTCTTTAAAAATCCTACTTTCTCACTAGTTGGTTGAATATTTTCCCCTCACTCTTTGAAGTGCCTTAAGATCATAAAACAAGCTACCAGGTGGTACAGAATCCTAAAGGATCAGATTTGGCAGAATGGAGCTTGCTCTGTAAGATTTAGAAGTATGTGTGGTCTGCTTGCCCATTGAGGACCTTTCTTCTCCACATGTTTGTGACAGAGGACACAGTAGAGTTAGTTTGTTCTCTCCTTTACTCTCTTCTGCTATGTAGAAGACTTTGGTCTTATACTAACAAAATTTTGGGGAACTATTGATATTTGAAATGGTTTGTATGACTTATTTTATTGTTATTGTTACAATTTGTATATTCAGTGAAGGATAATTGTTGATTAAATCAAGCACTACACAAAGGCTGAGGTATAGTCATTACAGTGTATTGGTTAAACCACTGGACTAGGAGATGTGGGATCTAGTACATACTTAGCCATAGGAGCGAACTTTGAATCAATCCATTTCTCAGCCGAACCAACCTTACCAAGTTGTTGTTGTTGTGGGAAAAGGAGAAGACAACAACCTGTACATTACATTGTGCTCCTGAATTAAAGGCAGGGTATAAATCTAATAAATAACTTATTTATAAAAAGTTCCTTATGTAGACATCTATAAATCTTGATTGATTGATTGATTGATTGACATTCTTTGAACCTTGATTGATTTGATTGACTGTATACTATCAAATTAGTGTTGATTCTCAGCAAACATTGTACTGTAATTTAATCTCTTCAGTTTGCTGCTGGTCATTCTCTTTTTTTTTTTCTTTTAGCTTTCTCAGCATTACGGATTTTTCAAAAGTGATATGTCTTTGTATAATGTATCCAAAATTTGAGTCTGGTAATTTACACTTTAAGTAAAAAAAACCCTACAAGTATACATCATATCCCAACTTTGTATCATCAGATGTGTGGGACTAAAACCTCTTCAATTCCACATGAACTGATAGCTGGGAAAGTTTTAGTCCCAGCTGGGGAGATCATTGATTAGGAATCTGCAGTTTTTGCAAACCTGTCAAAAAACGCTATTAGGATCAAAACAAGAAACATTTTCTACTTTCTTATATCTAATCAACTACAGATAAATATCACATGGAAAAATTAACTAGCTAAATGTTATTTATTTAATAAGCCATGATTAAGCAAACTAAAGTTTAGTATACAGAATGAATACTGTTGCTATGTAACTCATCAGTAGAAATGGTGATGGGTGACTATCAAAATCATGAAACTAACATAACTGATTACTTCTCTTGTCTGCCATGATTTCTCTTTGATTACTAATTGTTCTCTTGATGCATTCTTCTTGTTTATTCACACATAATCTTTGGCTGCATTTGTATAGGATTGGAACAGCTAAATTTTCCCTTTTCTCTCCCTTATCATGACTTTGATTAGGGAAGCATTGGCATTACACTTACTATTTTTGCTTAAACCCAAGGTGTATGGATACTGTTGATTATAGTTTAGATCAGGGATCCTCAAACTCTTCAGCTCATGGACCCTTTGTGAAGTTGCAGATTGTTCAGCAATGCCCAGACATTATTATATGAAAAATTATTTAATACTACTTTAACTAATATTTCTTTCCCTAAACTATAGTTTATATTAATCAGCTTGTTCAAGATTAAAATTGGCTTTAACAAGTTACTGAGATCATCTGAAGATGGAAATAACACTTTCTGATCACTTGCTAATAGCTAAGTAGACCTGGATGATAATGAACATCATGCTAAATGATGGATTAGTCCTATGTGCAAAGCAAATCTAAATCTATAAAATGCCTTAAAAACAGGTTTCTAATGTGTGAATTATCACCAGTTGAATTACAAGCCAGGTCAAGAAGCTCACGCAAGTACACTTTTTAGCACACAGTCCTGATTGTCCTATCTTTTCAGATTTTTCTAGCAGCTATTTGCCCACAAAAGATGTGCAACATGATGATGGAATCATGTAATTAGTTTAATCTTTTAAATTAATGTAAAGGTTTTCATTACTTTAAAGAGTTAAGAGAGCCAGTTTGGTATGGTGGTTAAGGGGAGATCATCAGATCAAGCCTCACCTTGGCACAAAGCCAGCTGTGTGGCCTTGGGCCAGTCACTTTCTCTCAACCCTAGCAAGAAGGCAATGGCAAACCACATGTTGAAAAACTTGCTAAGAAAACTACAGGGATTTGTCATGCCATTTGTCCAGACAGTCACTACGAGTCAGTGGTGGGATTCAGCCAGTTTGCACCAGTTCAGCAGAACCGGTAGCTAATTTTTTGTTGCCCAGGCCCAGAACAGACTTCCAGAAGCAGCATCCACACAGAGAACCGGTTGTTCACATATTTGAATCCCACTACTTCTAGGAGTCAATGCTAACAATGATATATATGTGCACACACACACACACACACACACACACAAACACAAAATAAAGCTTGAGCACAAGTATTGGATAAAGTACTATGCAATGTCACATATTACCCACAAGTCAGTCTCACTTTGTTAGAGAGAGTTATTTCCTGGTAAATATGTATAGAGTTGTTCCCTAATGATAGGAGTGTGCTGGAAAGTTTCTATGCCTTGCCAAATGTGCACATATATTTAGTCTCTGTTGCGAACCATATTTCTTTCAGCCAGGATGATTGGTGTGGGAAAAGGAAATTGTAACTTTCATCTTTTAAAAGATGGCATTTGAGCCTGGCCAATTATTTCAAATGTCAGTGCAGATGTTCAAGCATTTCTCTGTTGATCCACTTCCTCCCCATATTTGGATTTTGTTAATATGATTAACCTCTGGGTCTAATCTTAGTGCAGCTACATTATACGATGAAAAAATAAGTTTAATCTTTGACTTTGTCCCAAGACTTTAATTGAAGAGGTAACTTAGTATTACAGGCTCAGTTGGAATGCAGTTGTTATATTCGAGAATGTTCAGCTTTGTCACAGTTTATCTAATTAATTATTAGAAAAGTGTTCTAAAACATAGTGAATGTGATAGAGCAAGCTTGGGTTGGTATCTTGCACTGCAAATGGAATACACCTCCTGAGATTTACTTGTCTAAACTAAATGCAGTGTTAATTATGTTCAGGCAAACAGTGTACACCATTTTTGTTTGAGCAGTACTGGGGCCATCAGGGGATGGAAATTGATATTTATATATTAGATTATAAATTAGTTTTATATTTTTCCCTATACAATTAAGCAGAAAAAATTCTGTTAGCTTTGTAAATGCTCAGTAATTATCACTCTTTATTTGGCACAAAACTGGAAGATCCCCCCAATGTACTTAGACTTAATTTAGGCAATGCTCCTACAGCTGGGACTATATTAGTATTAGTCATGTATTTGAGCAGGGAATGATAACATTTCTAAGAAGGAGGGATTTTAAAGAGAAGGGTCCTTCTGGAGGATTATTTATTAAAAAGTTGGGGCATTGGATTATTGTTGGATAATTTTAGTTGGGTTATTTTAGTCTTGCATCTTAAAACTTGGTATCTGAAGCTTAGATTTCCTCCATAGTTTACTTTGGCCTTGGGTTTGGTTAGTTTTCCTTGTAAATTACTTGTAGTGCTTGACTCTTGACTTTGTTACATTGGACTGCAAGCCCCAGCAAACCACCCTGCCAGTCTGGAAACAAAACAAACGTTAGTCTTCTTTTCTTTGTTCTTGACCATCCTGAAACTTTTCAAATCATCATTAACATAGAATCATAAATTTAAAAGGGATCTTAAAAGTCAATTACTTCAACCCTTTTCTGGTGCAGAATCCATTACAATACTTAAAACAGAATACTATCCAGCCTCTGTTTAAATACCTTTAAGTCTTTAAATTTCATTTATATAATACAAAAACTTCAACAGTATATTAATACACTACCTAATTAGCCTTAAGGATTACATCCAATTTTAAATATGTACATGGAAAAGACCATGTAAAAAAATAGAACACACTTTAAAATCATATCACTTTCTTAAATAAATCAATTTCTGTAGGATCCAATCTGGACCATTCACCAGGACCAGAGGCTTTGTCTTCTGAGCTTTTGGACTCATGCTGGAACCCATTCTTAGGGAAATTTACTGTGATATCTGGGCTCTTCTATGTGGAGTATTTATATGGTGGCTGTTGTGTGTAGCTTTTTAGATGTAGATAGGGGTGTTGATGGCTGGCTATTGGCTGTTATTTCCTTGTGCTGCCAAGCCCCACCTCCTAAATACTTGATAAGCTCAGAGTAAATCAGCACTCCTGTTGATTGACGAGGGGCCTGTTTCCCAGTCTTCAATTACCTCCTTGGCTGTTTTTGTGTCTGCTCACCCAACAATCTTAGTAGTTGCAAAATTGAATGTGTGCCCTTGTTTGTTTCAATGTGAGGCTACCAAGGAGTTGGGTCTCCTTGTCTGAGCACTCGCTTGTGTTCTTGCAGTATGGTGGTTAGCTTCCTCCCTGTCTGTCCTACATAGTCACAGGGGCAATCCATGCGGGGGATCTGGCAGATTACATTGGAAATATCTTCCACCTCTAAGCAATCTTTACAGTGCATAATTTGTCCTCATATGATAGCCTCTGGGCAGTGTGTAGTGCCTACTTGCAGATCACGGAAGTTGCATTGTACAAATATTCTTCCTTAAAATAAATAAATCCTTTTATCTCAATAGCTGAAGCTCAATATAAGAGGGAAAGATTCCAGATTTTGTAACTATTATGTACAATCCAGTACATGTTTAAGTTAACAGATAAGTCCAGCGGTATTGTTTAAAATTAGGAAAATTAAAACCACCGTTAACTTCAGTAAGATATTACTTTAACAAGATATTTAATTTTGGCCCCTTCTATAAAAATTTAACAAATTATGAATCATTTTAAAATTAACAACAACAACAACAACAACTATTATTATTATTATTATTATTATTATTATTATTATTATTATTATTATTATTATTATTATTATTATTATTATTATTTCCATCCATTGCTTCTTGTCCTGTCCTCAGTTGCTTTGGAGAATAGCTTGACTCCCTCTTCTTTATGGCAACCCCTGAGATATTGGAACACTGCTATCATGTCATCCCTCACCCTTCTCTTCATTAAACTACACATACCCAATTCCAGCAACTGTTCCTTATATGTTTTAGCCTCCAGTCCCCTATTCATCTTTGTTGCTCTTCTCTGCACTCTTTCTAGAATCTAAACAACTTTTTTACATTGTGGTGACCAAAACTGGATGTAGTATTCCAAGTGTACTAGAATTTACTTCAGTTGTATCTGTTTTACCTGTATATAATTGCTTTCTATGGACACAGCTGATAATGGAGGAAAGAATAAGGTTTGTAGCCAGTATGAATTTGATTAGGCTATGCTATTATAATGTATTAGCCCAATCAAAGAATAGTTTAGCTTGGTTATGAAATAGGATATTAATATTTGCTTGAATATAACACTGGTAAAGTGTGTTTTTTCCTGCATGAAGTATACTGAAATTTAAAAAGAGTCAATGAAACATGGTTATTAAGGCATAATATTGCACTACAGCAATATGTGAACACCAACAAACTCTAAGGGTCAGGTTTTAAAAATGTGTATCATACTGCAATCTGCTTGAAGCTGTTAAACTATGGATAATTTCACTCAATTTTCCAGTAGGTTTCTGCCTTGGATAAGTAAATATTGGGTAATGGTTTGTGTCAAAGTCCTTGTAACACTTCATTAAACACAAAGCATGACAATCTGATCAGATGTCTTTTTTTATATTTGGGAACTGATTGGTGACTTTGGGAGTCATTCAACTGCATCAGGTCACATCAGAACTCTAATGTTTTCATCTTCCAAAACTTCCCTATGGCAAATGTTGAACCATAATTTTATGGCCTCACTTTGCAATCACTTTGCATCCAAATGGAGAACAAAAAAAGAAAATGAAATAACATACAGTGGTGCCTCAATTGCAAAATAAAATTTTAAAAGCTTACTTTACCACTGCTGTTCATGCTGGAAATCAGCTTTTACTAAAACGAAAAGAAAAAGAAAAAAAACCCAGAAATTTCAAGCAATAGATAACAATAAAGACTGAGTTGATCTGCTGATAGACTAACAAGCAAGTTAAATCAGGAAAATTCAAATCTAGTTGCAATCAAGTTTTGGACACTAAAGTACCATAATCAAGTGAACTTAAATGCAATAATCATACCCCAGATTGCAGCTTTAAATTCAAATTTTTCAGTTGACATCTAGGAATCAAAATGTCTTTAAAATGCCTTGATGGGGAAATCAATTTGTTACTTACAGTCCCAAATCAGAAGCTCTCTCTCTCTCTAGTGGTAAATAGAGCGATAGCTGAACTGCTGCAGTGCTGAAGAGCTGCTCCCGGACAGAAGACACTGCTAAAGTTTTTGGATAGTTTTGCTTAGCCGCCTTCATTGGTAATGAATTTAGGCTCGATATATTTCTCACACTGTTCATTTTCATCCATCAAAGGAGTAAGTATCATAAGTGGATGACTTTAGAATGGTACTTAATATACTGTGATGGCTCTAGAGCAGCTACCAGCAATAGGTGTCAAGTTGAAACGTGGTACTCCCATCTCCCAAAATCCCAAAAACTGTTTCTTTCTATAATTTTTCATAGTGATTACCTACCTAGAGAAGCAAGTAACAGAATTTGGCAGAACTTACTAAACTGGATTTCAACATTTTTGATTGGTTTTCTCCATAGATTGTAATTGGAAAATGGAGTTTCCTCCTATTACACACATTCATCAAACATTTTAACTGCCTAAGCAAAATGTTTGCGCAACAGGACAGATAATCTGCCATCTCTATGGGTGTTAAAAGTGTTTAAAAGCCACCAGAAAAAATGCATGGTAATGCAAACACGCGAATCAATGCACCGACAAATAAATAAATGAGCTACTGGTGGAAAATTCCTTTCTTCACATTCTATCCCGCCTTCTTCTGTCATTTCTGATTTTTTTTCACCAGACTAAGAATTCTGGTGAAAGATTTTTGCTAATACTTCTTCTCAAGTCCTCCCAGCCACCACCAGAGAAGGGGTGTATGCATATAAAGTGAAGTGTAGTATTGGCTGTAGCAACTGCATGTGTTATGTATCCAGGTGAAGAGAATACATACACACTTACACAGGAGTCACCACCAGGGGGCGTTGAACTGTAACTGTTTTGGCAGGAACCCAGTTTCGGCGGGAAACAGAAATTCAAACCGATTGGCCGGCTGCTCACCTGGCCAGGTATAAAAGGAGGGCAGGTAACCCCTATTCCCCAGTACAGTCACTTCCACTGAATAAAGATCTGCCATGCTGTACTCATCGTCTCCGTGTCCTTCCTGCTCTCCAGAACCCACAACACAACAGCATGCATATTTTTCCCTAAAAAAAACACGAAAGAAAGCAAAAAAAAAAAAAACACCCCACCTTACTGGCTCCTTCAAATGAAAAACCAGGCTAAACCTGTTTCCCAGAACAGTAATAGATATTAGATCTGAGGCAGCTATTTTAATTCACGTTTTGTTCTGGCAATTAGGGTCAGATATTTGATACTTTTGCTGACTATCAGAGGTTTCTTGAAATACAGTAGCTGTTAAGGTTTCCCTTGCTAATTAAGGGGGGAAGGGATGGAAGCAGCTTGTTTTTTTCCTCATTTATGTTCTTAGAAATGTATAATGCTGTTCTGTACTACCTAACAAAGCATCTCAAAACCAAATCACTGAGAATTAAACACTCATTCAAGAAACAGAGCTGAATCTTTCAGCTTATTAAGTAGAAATCCTTCTGCAATTCAGCAAAGCGATGGAAGTAAATCTTTTTGTCTGTGTTATATTGCTGTTTTCTCCCTGTAATCCTGCTCCTCTCCTATTCTTGAATCTAAATACAATATATTCTTTTTCTGTACCATGCAGGAAATGTATTTTTAAGATTTAGCTTATCTTACTTCACTGAGACAACTATGTACCACATTATATATCAGTAACAATATGGTGTGCACTATTAGTGTGCTTCAGTGAATTTCTTTAGACATTCTCCCTTCAATATTCATATGAATCAGTTGCTGAATATGGAGTACTGCATTTTCAAAAATATTGTTTCTCTGGAATCTCAGAAGTTGCTTCTGAGTTATGTATCACCCCTGAAGGGGCTAATCTATTATAATGTAGCATGCAGCATTAATGCATTAGGATTTGTTTCCAGCCACAATTCTAATTTCTGTCAAGAAGAGACTTCTGGATCATTCACACCCAGCTAAAGCTGCTTTCCTGAAAAACTCATAGTCAGTTTACATGAGGGCATCTGAACTCCAAAAGATGATTTTTTAAAAAGGACATCTGCTTTCTAATTCCACATCACCTCCATAAATAACTTTAAGGTACCTGTGCATTTGACAACTGATGTAGATATGGAGAAAATGCATCTTTCTGTTATTTTATGCACCTTCCTGTTTGCATCAAATATTTCTGAATTTGTTTACATAGGGTAATGTTCCAGCTGGCTATATCATTGAATTTGTAAATCCTCCTTCACAAATCTAGTACCCTACAACTTTGCCTCAAACTTCCTGATTCAGGAAGCTTGATGGGACAGCTGATATACTTCTACGGGCTTATGTGCACAGCAAGATCTGTTCAGACATAGCAGATATTCATTCTTTTTAACTGACTCAGTTCACTCAATCAGCTATTAAGGAACAAGTCTTGTTTGTTTATAAACAAGTAGTGCACATACATGTATAAAGTGGTTCTATTCTGTACTTTGTGGCCATTACAGTGGAAATTATAATTTTGATAGAGCAAAAGCAACTGTTTCTAACCATCTTTTTCTATCAGGAAATGGAAGCTGAGTACAGTTTAACATTAAGATAACAAATGACCTTTTCTCCATTGTATATAAGTTTTCTAAACACTGGGAGTTTTTAATTATGTTTTAAATATACTTATTTTTATCCAGTTAATCAAATAACTGAATCTTTAGAGCCTAACCATAAATTTAGTTATATTAATTACTGTGTGAATCAGAGTATTATTACCGATTTTCCTAAAATATTCATTTCTGGATAAATAGTTATATATCTTGTATATAAGTTATAACAGCTGGTCAATGCTCAACCTAGAATGGAATGGAATGCTCATTATAAGTAGTACTTCTGTGTGCAATAGGGCTTAAATATTACAGTATTCAAAGAAATAGAATTCAATACTTTAATTGTCTTACACCAGGGGTGTTAAACTGCCGGCCCGTGGGCCGGACACATCACGCAAAAGCCACACCCACCCCATTGCCAGCAATGGCAAAACCATCCTGATACATTGCACGATGTCACGTAACATCACGAGTTTGACCTATCTGTCTTACACTAAAGCTTAAAAGAAGCTTGCAAAATAAAAAGTTCATGCCTATTAAAAAGATCCTCATTACCCAGGTGTGCTTCTTCATTTTATTATTTGAACACCTTTAAAATAAATTGTCCAAAAACTATTTCATTAACATAAAATATTTACCTCATAGTGCAAGGAAGCCAGTGTGTGTGTGCTTCATAGAAAGAATCTATGCTAACCATGAAACAAGTTTATATAAATTTATCTTTGATGGCTGTCAATCTGTTACAGAACAAAGTGTCATCCTTAAAATATGTTGCAATTTTGTTTTATATTAGGAAAACTTTCCTTTTTTCTTTTTAAAAGTAAGAAGGATCACTTCGTGAAACAACACTGACATTTTCATATTTATGAATAAAATGGAATAAATAATGTGGCTGTTTTTCAATATGAGTTTTCTCACAGGAGTATCCATATGTTCCATTCATATATAAATTGCTTCTACCTATGAAACTATGGAATGACTACAATCTACCAGCTGAAGAGTAAGAGAAAGATAGTTTTTATCTTTCACAAGGACCCCATCCACCCAGCTCCTTGTATACTTTCACTGTAGCTTTAGTTTCCAGTTTTAAAATGGTAGCAGTTTTGCAAACCAAAATAATGTGGGTACCTTAAGAGCAGATAGTTTCCACCAGATTAGTCTAATTGACATATTATCTTGAGCTGTTTGGGGTCTAATGATTCCATGACATACAGTATTATGATGTTCACACTAGGCCATTTTGGTTTATTCAAAAAAACCATAGTTTAAAAAATCATTATAGTCATTGTGTGTTTTTGAACATGCAAGTGGATGCAAACAGAAGATTATGTGATCTTGTCTACTACTTCAGTACAGTTGTTTATGATCTACCATAAGGCATTCTTTTAGTTTTCTCAACCACCAGTTTGATACTGAATTCTGAATCTCTTATCTTGTGACCTTTTTTCTCATTCAGTAATTAGGCCTTGTTTCACCCTCAAGCAATTCTGCCTTCCTCCTGTTTATGCTTGCTACTACTTCTTCCTGGAAATTCTCTTGGGTTATAATTGTATAACATTCACTTCAAACCAAAAAGATTCAATGTTACTTATTTTTGGTTCATTGTGTATGGTTGTTGTGCCATTATTCCTTCAAATCTTTTCTTTGAAGAGATTGGCAAGCTCCTATATGTAGCTTAAATAAAGAAGGCTGAAATATAAATTCTTCCCATTGCTAGTGTGTTGAATTCCATGAGAGAAAAAGAATCCTCCACTACTTGATACTTCTATCAAGGCAATGAAGAGATAGTACCTGTCTTATTTCATTCTTTGGTAAAGTGACCAAATTAGTGGACCAATGAAATTAGTGGACATAGTGTACTTGGATTTCAGTAAGACATTTGACAAAATAGACTACAACCTATTTCTTGATAAGCTAGAAAAATGTAGGACAGACAGCATCACCACCAGATGGAGTACTGGCTAACAAACTGCACTCAATGGATAGCCCTTACTGGAACTACACCTACATGGAGGGAAGTCAGTACTGGGTAACCCAATGTTCCATTTTAAGCCCAGTACTATTCAATATCTTCATAAACAATTAAAATGAGAGAATAAAAGGGGAATTCATCAGATTTGCTGATGACAGTAAATTGGCGGAAATAGCGAACAACCCCAAAGATTGGCTCAAAGTCCAGATGGATCTCAAAAAACTTGAACACTGGGCCCTATCTAACAAAATGAAATTCAATGTAGAAAAAAGTTTTTCTTGCCTAAGTGTAAAACCTTATACACTTAGGAAAGAAAAACCAAATGTACAGGTACAGATTAGGTGAAACCTGGCTTAATAGCAGTAACTGTGAGAGGGATCTTGGAATCCCAGTATACAATCACTTAAATATTAGTCAGCAATGTGAAGCAGCAGCCAAAAAAGAAAATGTAATCCTAGATTACATTAAAAGAGGGATAGAATCAAGAACACATGAAGTACTTTATAAAGCTTTACTAAGACTTCACTTAGAATCTTGAACCCAGTTTTGGTCACCATATTATAAAAAAGATGTTGAGACTCTGAAAAGAGTCCAGAAAAGAGCAACAAAGATGATTAGGGGCCCAGAGGCTAAAACATATAAAGAATGGTTGGAGGAACTGGATATGTATAGTACAGTGAAAAGAAGAACTGAGGGTGACATGATAGCAGTGTTCTGATATTTGAGGGGCTGCCACAAAGAAGAGGGGGTCAACCTATTTTTCAAAGCAGGACAAGAAACAATTGAGGGAAACTAAACAAGGAGAAAGCAACCTAGAACTAGGGAGAAACATCCTAACAGTGAGAACAATTAACCAGTGGAATGGCTTGCCTTCAGAAGTTGTGAGTATTCCATCACCAGAGGCTTTTAAGAAGAGACTGGACAACCATTTGTCTAAAATGGTGTAGGGTCTTCTGCTTGAGGACAGGGTAGGATTAGAAAATTTCCAAGGTCCCTTCCAACTCTGTTATTCTGTTACTCCCATACTATGGCCAAATTCAACTGATGGAGTTATTCAACATTAGTTTAGCAGAGGGAGAGGAACAGACTCCTTGATTAACCAAAGGAGACTGAGCCAGATTGGGAGTCCTGGGAAATTGTTGGCCAAACATTTCTGCTTCCAACTTGTTGCTATTTCTTCCTCTCTCACTGCATCTGCAGCTTATGCAGATGCCTCATAATGCCAAACAGTAGCATTGGCAGGAGAATGGACTTGGTGACATTTAAGATTCCTTCCAACTCTACTATTCTAATTATCATACAGCAGAGAGTCAGCCAAAATAACACAAACCTGTACTGCTGTAAACTGCCAATTGTGTATGAAACATTGTATTTATTCTTTCTCTTTACCATTTTCTAATTAAAACAAAAACAGAGACAACTGTTCAGAGCAGTTCTGCACTGAAATGTTCTTCTGCCATATTCTTAACTGGAAAGGAAAAACTAGAAGGGGAAAATAGTTCTAAATTATTTTCAAAGAAGAAAAAATAATCCTGGTGAAATTCTTGTGATTGAGAGTGTAGAACTTTGCACTTATTTTAATGATGAAGAAACATATATGTTGTGTGTCTCTATCTTTCCTTGCTATCATTTCTGTTGGGCTGGAGTCAGCTCCAAATATTTCTACACACATTCCACAAGAAGAAGCATCACAGAGCAGTCTTCTCACAAACCTTTTTAATTACACACACACACACACACACAAACAAACAGCCACACACAAGAGGTACAATGGCTCAGCAGTTAAAGACGCTGACATTATCAGCTGGAAAGCTGATAGTCCAGGTTTAAGATCCAAGCACCACACAACTGGGTGAGCTCCCATTACTTGCCCTGGCTCCTGCCCACCTAGCAGTTTGAAAGCATGCCAATAAGAGTAGACACATAGGATGGGTGGAAAGGTAACAGTGTTTGGTGAGAAGGTGACAGCATTTCATGTGCCTTTGGTGTATAGTCATGCTGGCCACATGACCATGAAAATGTCTTTAGACAATGATGGGTTTCTCAGCTAAGAAATAGAGATGAGCACCACCCCCTAGAGTCAGACATGACTGGACAAGGGAAACTTGTGTGTGTGTGTGTGTGTGTGTGTGTGTGTGTGTGTGTGTGTGTGTGTTTGCTTGAGGAGCTGTCAGAGAGAAGAAGAGGTCAACTTAGTCTCCAAAGCACCTGACAGCAGGACAAGAAGCAATGTGTGGAAGTTTGTCAGAGGGAGATCCAATCTGGAGCTAAGGAGAAATTTCCTGACTGTAAGAACAATTAATCATTGGAACAACTTCCCTGTCAGAGTTGTGGGTGTTCCATCACTGGAAGTCTCCAAGAAAAGATTGGATAGCCATTTGTCTAGGGTGGAATAAGGTCTCCTGCCTTGGATAGGGAGTTGAACTATAAGACCTTCAAGATCCCTTCCAGCCCTATGATTTTATGAACTTCTACATGGACATCCAGAAAAGCGGCAGAATAATGAGTGTGTCAATTTTTAAAAAGCCACAGTACCTTTAGCAAAGTTGAGCACAACGGCCTAGAGGATTAAGAGAATTGGAAGCACAATTTTAGGCCACTAAATCTAACTTCTTGCTTGATGCAAGAATCCATATAAAAGCCTTTTCCACATATGGCTTCTACCCGAACATATCAATGAAAAAAAAAGCAACCCTCATCAGTTCTTTGGATAACCTGTTTCTATTTTGAACTGTTTTTATTGTTAAGAAGTTTGTTGTTAAGTTTTTCCCCAATATTTTATCTAACTCTATCTTCCTGCAACTTAAATCCATAATTCTATTTCTTTTTTTTTATTGAAAAGTTTTAAAAATACAGTTTTCCTTTAAAAAACCCCCTTCCCCCTCCCTCCTCCCCTCCCTACCTCCCCCCTTCCCCCCCCCTCCCCCCCTCCCTCCTCCCCCCCACCTCCCCCCAACCCCCCTCCCCCCCCGGACTTCCCAGAGCTAAATACAAGGTATATATATATAAAAAAGCAATCATAAACAACCATATACTAACAACTATAAATTCTAAAATCCATCACTCTCTAACTTATATAGGATCAAACAAAACTTAGCATTATTAAATATATATAGAAGACAAAATAAAAAAAGAAAAAAGAAAACGAAAGAAGACTTATTCAAATGCTAGATAAAACTTCTTGACCCTATACTTATTCTGGATAAACTCAATCCATTTTCTCCATTCCATAATATAATGTTCTTGCGAGTAATCTTTCAAATAGGCCGAAATCTTCGCCATCTCTGCCAAGTCGGAAACCTTTAAAATCCACTCTTGTATAGTCGGCAGTTCCTCTTTCTTCCAATATTGACCTATCAAAAGTCTTGCTGCCGTAACTAAATTCAACATCAACTTAGAGTCCACAACTGTAGCGTCAACAATTATTCCCAACAAAAAAAATTGCGGACAAAACTTTATCCTCCATTTAAAAATCTTCTGCATATTCCACCAGACTTTTATCCAAAAAGCCTTGACCTTTTTACATGTCCACCATATGTGAAAATATGTTGCCTCTTCATCACCACACCTCCAACATTTAGGCTGATAATTCGGATACATACTTGCAAGCTTTTTAGGATCTAGATGCCATCTATAAAACATTTTGTAAAAGTTCTCTCTTAGACTTTGAGCTTGAGTGAATTTTACATTCCTCACCCAGATCTTTTCCCACGTGTCCATTGTAATAACTTCCTGAATGTTTTGGGCCCATTTTATCATACAATCCTTAACAAGCTCTGTTTCTGAATTGATCTCTATCAATGCAAGATATATCCGTTTAATATGTGCTGGTCCTTGATTTCTAATTTGCTTTATCAAATTTTCATCAATCGTTGCAAATCCATTTTTTTGATCTTCTTTCCACCTGGCCTGTAACTGAATATATTGAAACCAAGTCTGAACAACCTTCTCTTCTCGCAAGAAACTATATGATTTCAAGCACCAAATATTCCTTTCCAAACTTAAAATTTCCTTGTAAGTAGTCTCATCATGTTTGAAACCAGCATGTATATTTTCTATTGCGTGTTTTGGGATTGCCCACAATGGTATCTTGCTGCTTAACTTATGTCTATACTTCTTCCAAACTCTCAGCAATGCCTGTCTTAAAATATGCATCCTAAACACAGTATCTACCTTCTTATCATACAACAAATATGCATGCCAGCCAAACAACAGATCATGGCCCTCAAGATTTAATAACCTCGATTGTGTCAAATTAATCCAATCACTTATTCCTACTAGTGCAGCAGCTTCATAATATAATTTAAAATTAGGCATTTTAAGGCCACCTCTCTCACGAGTATCCTGCATAATCTTAAGTTTAACTCGTGGCTTTTTCCCTGCCCACACAAATTTATTGATACCACGCTGCCATTCCTCCAAGTTAGAGTCTTTCTTAAGAATCGGTATCATTTGAAATAAGAATAAAAATTTGGGCAGGACATTCATTTTCACTGCTGCAATCCGTCCCAACAAAGACAATTGCAATTTTTCCCAACTCTCCAGTTCTTTTTGAATTTTCCCCCATAACTTTTCATAATTATTTTTATATAGCTTTGTATTAGAGGGCGACAAAATCACCCCCAAATATTTAACCCTTTTAACAATCTCAAATCCAGTTAATCCTTCTAGGAGAGCCTTCTGCGAAACTGTCATATTTCTAGCCAAAATTTTAGTTTTCTGTATATTTACTTTAAATCCAGAAACCTTCCCATATTGTGTTATTATCTCCATCAGGTCCACAACAGAGTTCTCTGGCTGGGTCACTGTAACAACCAGATCATCTGCAAATGCTCTCAATCTGTAATCCTGATCTCCAACTTGTATCCCCTTAATTTTTTCCGAATTCCGAATCTTAACCAATAATATCTCTAATGTTAATACAAATAACAAGGGCGATAGCGGACACCCTTGCCTTGTGCCCTTCTCAATATTACATACTGTTGTCAAACTATTGTTAACTATAATTCGGGCAGTTTGTTTTTGGTATAATGCCCTAATCGGTTGTAAAAAATTTTCCCCAAAATCCATTTTGTCTAAAACTTTCAACAAAAATTGCCAGTTCAATTGATCAAAAGCCTTTTCAGCATCTAAAAAGATTAGCGCCGCAGAGATCTGGTTGTGCCTTTCCAAAAACTCTAACACATCAACTATATGTCTCACATTAGTTTTCATTTGTCTTCCACTAATAAACCCCGTTTGGTCCCCATGAATCACCTGTTGCAGAACCCTCATCAGTCTATTAGCCAAAACCTTAGCAAATATCTTATAATCTGTATTTAAAAGCGATATCGGTCTGTAATTTTTAACTAAAGTAGCATCCTGGTCTTCCTTCGGAATCAAAGAGATAAAAGCTGTTCTCCAAGACGGGGGCACCTTTCCCCCCCTCTGGATTGTCTGGAACAGTTCCTTTAACGGTTTTATCATCTCTAATTGTAAGTTTTTATAATAGGCCGCAGTCAAGCCATCAGTGCCTGGTGCTTTATCCACCTTCAATTCCTTAATAGCTGTAAAAATTTCTTCTTCTGTAATCAGTTGGTTAATCCCCTCTTTTTGTACTTGCGTAAGAACCGGGATGCTAGCCTTCTCCAAATACGTATCAATATCTTTTGCATTAATGTCCTCTTTAGTATATAATTTCGAGTAAAAATCCACAAAGGCATCCTTAATAAGATTCTGTTGATACACAACCCTTCCTTTATACTCAATCTTATCTATATTAGATGCCCTTTGTTTTTTCCTCAGTCTATAAGCCAACCATCTGCCTGGCTTATTAGCATTGCAAAAAGTATTATGCCTAGCAAACCGCAGATTGGTCGCCACTTGATCAGCCATTAATTTATCAAATTGTCCTCATAACAGTCTAATAGCCTCCTTGATCTTCACCTCCTCTGGGTTCAAAATCAAAGCCTTTTCTTTTTCCTTTATTTCATTCTCCAGTTCTTTCCTTCTAGTTTCCACTGCACGTCTATGTCTATTATTCATATATATCAACACCCCTCTCATATAGGCCTTGCTAGCATCCCAAACCATATCCATAGAGGTACCCTTATTCATATTCATCTCAAAAAAATCCTTCATCCGCTGTTTGCATTCTTCCACATTTCTCTGATTTCTAAACAAATTCTCATTTACGCGCCATGAGCGTCTATCTCCTCTTTCCTTATCAATCTCCAACCACACTGGACTGTGATCAGAGATAATTCTTGCGCAGATTTTCACCTTTTTAGTTCTCAAAAGAAAATCATTAGTCAACAAAATAAAATCAATCCTCGAAAAAGATTGGTGTCTATCAGAATAAAATGTATAATCCTTCTCCTGCAAATGTCTCTCACGCCAAATATCTCGCAATTCCAGGTCATCCATCATTTCAAAAAAAGATTTAGGCAGTCTAGCGTGACTTGGAATGCGCTTAAAGGCTCCAGCCTTATCCAACTGTACATCCATAACTCCATTCCAGTCCCCCATAAAAATAAAGGATTTATAATCCAACTGGGTAAGCTTTGTATGAAGTAAACTAAAAAAGTCAGCTTGTTGTTGATTTGGAGCATATAATCCAACTAAAAGTGTCTTTTTACCTTCAAACAACAGCTCGATCATAACATATCTTCCATGCTTATCTGCTTCAATTAGGTCCGCTGTTAAGGCACTTTTAACATAAACAACCACTCCATTTTTCTTATTCTCTGCAGAAGCAACAAATTGCGTACCCAGCCTCGAGTTCAATAAATACTTTTGATCCAAAACTCTAATATGCGTTTCTTGCAGGCATATAACATCTATCTTAAATTGTTTTAAATATTGAAAAACTTTCTTCCTCTTCTGCGGTGAGTTTAGTCCATTAACATTCCAGGTTAAAAATTTAGTTGCCATGTATATCCCCGAAAAGCTCTTGGACCACAGCTTTGATAGGACTGGTTACTTTAGGCCGTGCTCCTCCCACAGCTTGGCTATGAATGCGTTGTGAAGAATCTGAAGACTTTTGCTGATCTTGTTCTTTTATTTTCTTTGCTCGTTTTAAAGCAGCACGCGTCACTCTTTGCTCTCTAGGATCATCCAAAGAGCTTGTAGCTTGATCTCCTCCAGCACCATTTTCCTCTGTTTCCTCCTCTTGTTGTTCTTCTTCTCCAGATCCCTTTCCAGCTTCCAGGAGCGTTAATGGGGTTGCTTTTAAGACATTATTGTAGAAATCACGTGCTTGTTTCACAGTAATCAGCCTATACCTTTTACCTTCATACATCACCATCAGCCCCTCTGGAATCTCCCATCTGAACCTTATATCTCTTTGCTTGAGCTCTTGCACAAGAAATGTATAGTCCTTTCTTCCCCTTAAAATCCTTGGAGGAATTTCTTTTAAAACCAAGACTTCTTGTTCAGCAATCACAACCTTAGCATCATAGGCAGCTTGTATAACTTGATCTCTAATTTCTCTTTTTGCAAAATAAACCACCACATCTCTAGGCAACTTTCTCTGTCTGGCAATCCATGAATTCACCCGAAACACTTTATCCATAGCTGCTCTTATTTCAGATGCTGGCTGGTTCAATACCCCTTCGAGAGCCTCAGAGATCAGCTGCTTTAAATCTTCTTTAACATTCTCTTTTAAGCCTCTAATTCTGACAGCAAACTGCATCTGGTAATATTGGGCATGGCTTAACTCCCTTTCCAACTTGCCTCTTTCATTTTCATTCTCCCGTGCTTTTACTTCTAGTATAGCATTCCTTTGAGCCAAATCATCCACTTTTTCATCTAAATCTTCCACACATTCCGCCACTTTATGCACTGAAGTCAAAATGTCTACCTTCATCACGCTGTACTTCTGTTCCATCCTCTCTTCCATTCTTTCCTCAAATTTCTCCAATTTCTCCTCCATCTGTGCAAATTTATCAGCAATTGATTGATTAATTGATTCCAAAAGTACCTGGGCATGTTTATCCAAGGCATCTCGCAAATCCTTCGATGTCAGCACTTCAGGAGGGTGCAATGCCTGTAGTGATGATTGTTGCACCGGCGAGGATCCTCCACTCCGAAGAGTTTTAGAGGGAGGTTTAGCCGCCATCTTTTAATCCTCAATTATGACGCACTTTCAATTAAAGTTTAAAAAGTCCAACAAGTTAGAGAGTACAGTAAAATAGTCCTCTTCACCTTTTCCTCTTGTACCGCTCTGCCTGTTCCTTTAAATCATAGTCCTTTCTTCAGGCAGGGATGGTTCGCAGACGCCTGGCTCTGCTCCAGGAAGTTCGGAGCAGAGACGACGGCCAGCTGGGAGCAACCCAGGCTTCGGGGGAGTTCGATCCTTCAGCCGCCCAAGCTCCAAGCTCAGGCGGCCTCGGAGAACTCTACCCCTACCTGGGGCCTCACCCCCTCCTCTTCTCCCGAGGAGGGGGCTTCAATTTCGCCCGAACAGCTGATCGGCGCTGTTTCGGGCGAAAAAACAAACAGCTGAGCCGCGGGCAGCCAGGGGAGGCTGTCTTCGGCGCCGCGCCGCCACCGGAAGTCCCATAATTCTATTTCTTATGCTTGAATTAACACAAACAATCTAGATCCAATATCTGAAGAATAATATCATGTCTATCATCAGACATTTTTTCTCAAGGATTACCATACCCAACCCCTTCACTTTCTCTTTTTAGGATTTAATTTCTAGTTCTTGATCATCCTCATAGCCCTTCTCCAAACCTGTTTCAATTTCTCTGAACATTTTTTGTATTTTGTATTTGGTTTCATTGTATACTATTAGAGATAGGTGATGACTACATTGAATAAATTAAAATAATTGACTACATTGAATAAATTAAAATAAATATAGTGGTTCTTCCAATTGGACATCAGTGAGATCTAACTAAAGAAGGATAAAATGGCACAATTATTTCCTCTGATCTGGAAAGTACACTTTTGTTAATGCAACATATAATTTCATAATTGCTTTTTTGCAGCCACATTACATTATTGGCTCATATTCATTTTTAAACCAACTATTATTCCAAGATCTCTTTTGGAAATAGTGTCACCTCACCAAATATGCCATACTATACCTGGCATTTGATGTTTCTAATTGAAGAGTTTGAGAATTATGTCTTGTTACTTTAGCCCATTTAAGATTATTTTTAATTTTATTTCTATCGCTTAAATTTTTTATTGCCATTTGTTAGGTTAACGATCCAAATCAATTCTGAATCAGCCACAAATTTGATATGTATTCCTGCTGCCTATTAAGTATCATAAGAATAAAGGCAAAACCCCATTTATAAAAATGAATCTATATTGTTATAGAGCTGATCGAAGATGAGACTAAAGATATTCAGGCAAAACCTAGATCCTGAGGTAGAACGGAAAAAAGTCACAACAGATTTTCATTTACTTAAGAGTGAAGACAATGTAACCAAACCCTTTAAATTCTGATGCTTTTGCCTAGAGCAGGGGTAGGCAACCTCGGCTCTTTTATGACTCATGGACTTCAACTCCCAGAATTCCTGAGTCAGCATAGCTGACTCAGGAATTCTGGGAGTTGAAGTCCATGAGTCATAAAAGAGCCGAGGTTGCCTACCCCTGGCCTAGAGAGTCCTGTTTCTGATTTCTCTGTGGATATTTAGATTTAGTGACAAGTAAGCCAGGGGTGTGTGTGTGTGAGTGTGTGTGTGTGTGTGTGTGTGTGTGTGTGTGTGTGTGTGTGAGAGAGAGAGAGAGAGAGAGAGAGAGAGAGAGAGAGAGAGAGAGAGAGAGAGAGAGAGAGAGAGAGAGACAGATGACAGCATGGACTAATCACTATAGTTTTCATCCAAAACTTTTGCCATTGTCTCCTTCCTAAAGCTGAAAAAGAGTGACTGGTTCAGAGTCATCTAGCAGGTTTTCTGTCTAAGGTGGAACTAGAACTTATAGCTCTCTGGTTTCTACATTCATGCCTTAAACCACTTCACCAAACTGGTTCACCCTAAAAGAAAAGTTTCCATGATTTTTATAATCATACCATACCTGCCACTCTAACCAGATTGTTTTGGAGGAAGGGGGACAAGAAATTTTTAACAACTAAAGCATTTTGTTTGTTTGTTTTACCATTCACTCTTTCCTTAATGTTGCCCAGTGCTTCATTCTAAGCAAGTATTTCCGATTGTATTTTACTTGATGCATTTGTCTAGCAGCTATTTTTTTTTATTTTATTTTGGGGTGGTTATTTATGGTTGACTTGGAAAACCATGATAATGACTGCTAACTCTCTAGCCATAACAATTCCCTGCAGAAATTGAGTGGTATCTTCTTTTCATTATTAATTTTTTTCAGGTTAGGTTTTTTTCTTGTATCTTAAATTTTATATTTGTATTTCTTTTGTTTATGTTCTGGACTCACAAATAAAATAAATGAAAAATGAGATTTAGATTTCAATCCCAAATGCATTTAAGCAAGGATATATTCCTTGGAATGTAGAGATATACTGCATAGGACACTTCACAAGCTAACTGTCAAAAAGTTGACTACTAACATTCTTTTATCTTTGTGTGCTTTTTCAAGCATGATTAATCTAAAACATGTCTGGAAGCTAAATTAGCCCAACATTATCTAAAACATGAAAAATTCACTAAATACTGGTAATATTTAAAGCTACTTTAAGAAGCAGACAAGCCAAGAACACTGGTGCCAGTTTCCATTAAAAGGGACAATTAACTACAGAGTAATACTAGATAAATACATGACTGGTGACAAAGTAAATGCTATAGAACTATGGAGTAATTATCTGGTTCTCTCTATCTTTTAAAAAATAAAAATAAAAAAAATAAGACAAAGGCTTATCCTAACATCTAAAAAGTGGAAGTTACATCATAATTAGCTTTTGGTTACGAGGCTTATAATTATCAAGAAATCTGCATAAAAATAATTCAGTATTTATATAGTCTTTTCAATATAATTATAGGGTAGCTGACTGATTAAACAAGGGAGTGCCATGAAATGGAAAGTGATACCAACACACAAAGACAAAAATGAATTGTCAGAGGAAAAGAAAAGAAAAGAAAAGAAAAGAAAAGAAAAGAAAAGAAAAGAAAAGAAAAGAAAAGAAAAGAAAAGAAAAGAAAAGAAAAGAAAACAATAGTAGGTGTGCCAGAAGTATAGCTTATCAAACTATTTGAATTGGGGGAAAAAACATTTCTTTCAAAATCAGCAATAAACAGGTCTAGGAAAATAGAAAGCTTTGTTTTCCTGATTCATGGGTCATTTTGCATCATTTTAAACAGGGTTACACCATTGACCTGATCTCTCTTGCACACATGCTTACACACTCACATGCCCATCTGCACTGCTAATGTGAACAGCAGTTCTTATTAAATGCTGTGTTTTCCCTTTAGAATACAAGCTGGAAAGGTGACAGCGAAAAAAGATGGCAAACAAATTTGTGATTTAAAAATGCAAGATTACAGGCAGACTTTCTGCTGTTTGGTTTTAAAAGACAAAACAATACTGCTGAGCACTTTGATTTGGACTTCTTTGCACTGAACTGAACATACGAAATAAGAAATCCTTGCCACAGACATGCGGTTCCAATTGCAATCTGTTATAGCATGCCGTACCCAGGAACAATGGAGATTATTTCTCCATCATTTTATTAGCATAATTATTTGCATAAAAATAGCAGCACGACTGAATAGGAGGTGAGCTCATTCAACACTGCATTGAAGGAACCACTGAGAAAGCATTGAAAGCTAACATCCAGTTAAAACAAACCATCCAGTTTCTAATCTTATTTCTATTTTTTCTGCTTACTCCAATATAAATCAGGCAATGATTAAATTTGTGGTATCATCATTGAAATAGTTGAGACTTCTTTTGAGTAATTATTCATTGCTCTTTTGAATAATCTTTCACTGGTCTTACAATTTTTGGTATTACTATGTAATGGGACGGGGTTGGATTTTATAAATGGATCTTAACTTTTAATTTGTATTAATTTATTATGGGCACTGTTGTTTAATTACTTTTTAATAATTTTTAATTTTTGTATCTTGTTTTTATGTATTGCCCTGTACACCGCCCTGAGTCCTTCGGGAGAAGGGCGGTATACAAATTAAATTAATAATAATAATAATAATAATAATAATAATAATAATAATAATAATAATAATAATAATATAGCCTAATTAATTAATCTTCCAGCAGAGATCAGCCATGGGGTAAATGCATTCTAACCTATAATTTCTTGGTGGAGTAGGTATCTGTGTGGTGTGTTCCAGTAAATAAACAAAATAAACCAGAATATTAAAACTCAACCTCTTCAGTTGATTCAGACCTTTCCTCATTGTGTTCTTTAACTGTAATCAAACAGAAGTTTATAAGACATGCATAATAATATGATCATTAGTTTCTGGATTTGATCCCAGTTCTTTGCTATTTTGAATGAAGCAACTTACATTCTGCAGCAGTGAGGAATATTGCAACATAGGGTTTCTTAAATATCTACTCTCTATGAATGCTGCTATTGAATGGCAGTTGCTATATTTTGGAATTTGTGGAGCAAAGGGCAGCTAATAGTAGATGAACCAAGGTGTGCCTGTAGGGAGAGGAAGAAGGTGGAGTCAACTATATGTATTACTCCCTATCTCCATTTCTTGACAGTTTCTAAAACAAAGTGTTATATTATATAACATTTGAATAGAGTTTGACCACATTCTGTTCAGAACAATGGGCCACTAAGCACAAAGGATTCTTACGCTGGGCAAAGATGAAACTGGCTTCTATCATCCATTCTGGCCTATCACAATGGACTTCCGTGACTTATGCCATTCTTTGAACATGGAATTTAAATCAAGACATTTTGGAAGCCTAGTTCAGTAGTTAATCTTTGGAACAAAAGAAACATTTGCAAAGAAAGGACAAATCCCCCAAACGACATGCAAAATTTATTTCACATCAAAGAATGGATTGGGTGCCTGTCATGCATTGAGAAACCAATCCCTTGCACTCACTTTTTTTTTTGATCCCATTTTTTTTTAAAATGTTGGGAGATCTTTGCCTGGGTAATTGTTGGCAAGCCTGATTAACAATTATTATCATCTGTACCAAAGGAATAATCAGATCAACATTGTGTGGGTAATTTGTTTTAGGTCATTGAAGAAGACCTACTTAAATGTCAACCAACCTTGAGTACTTGAGATTCTTATGAATTGTAAGCAAAAGCATTATTTTCAGGTTTAAGAGAAATATTTTAGTGGGAGAATCTTAACTCATGATTTTAATCATGCAATTTTAATTAATTGTTCTTTTTTTCTTTTACCAGTACTAGTCTTCTCATTTTCTTGTACCTTTTCCTCCCAAAACAGAAAGCTCATAATTCAGGAGCTAAACTTGCAGGGTTGCATTCCTATACTTGAGTAAAGAGAGGGGAACATTTTGAAATGAGAATGTAAGTGTAATCAGATGCCATGTTTCCAAGCATAGCTTCTGCTGAAAGAGATAAAATTAAAAGAGATAAAATTAAAAGTTTTCTGGGTTAAAAATATTGGAAGGGAGGGAGGGAGGGAGGGAGGGAGGAAGAAACAATGAAAATATTTTTATTTTAAAAAAGAATGTGCAAGGATGAATTATCATGTAAAGAATGCTAAATGACAAAAAAACATTAGCTCACTTTTTGCAAGAAGTCTCATACAAAAACATTATCTGTGCATTTATTATGACACAATTCATTTCATGAGATTGGTGAGATTTCAGAGCAACACAGTTCTACTAGAGTTGGTTTTCATAGGATATCTTTCATAGGATATATTAAGAGACGTGCTGGCACAGTGGTTAGAATGCAGCATTGCTGGCTAACTCTGCATTCCACTGCCAGGAGTTCGATACTGACTGGCTCAACATTCACTCAGCCTTCCATCTTTCTGAGGTCAGTAAAATGAGGACCCAGATTGCTGAGGGCAATATGCTGACTTTGTAAAACACTTAGAGAGGGCTATAAAGTATAAGTAAGCATGAAGTGCAATATCTGCTTATATTATTTTTAACAATTAAATATTACTGTAAAAAGTAACATAAATCTTTATCTTTATGGAAGGGAGCTACCATGTTTTCTCTAAATTTATCTAATAAATGAAAGAATATCATATGATTGTTTCATTCTTTTTCAAATCTGCCTTAGATTTGCTTTATATTGTTTGGGATGCAAAGCAGATGATTTTCATCTCCCAGACATGTTAAATAGGAACTGGATGAATTGTTCTTATTCTAATCAAAGTTAAATTCTGTTATCAGTAATTCTGGTGAGAACAGCAGCAACAACAACAGTCTGGTTGTGATTGTGAATTCAGATCTCATCTCAGATATCCTCTTCACCCAGGGTTGTAGCAGCTGTTTCTACAGTTCAGCAGCAATGTTAAAGAAAGCTGTGATAAACTGGCTTTTAATCTGTATGTGTAAAGCTGCAGTCCTATAATCTTGAAAGCAAACAAATTCTTGAGGAGATAAAAATCAGCTGCATGTTTCAAGATAGCCAGTGGCATCAAAGGAGTTAACAAAAAAACATTACAGCTGATAATCTGGTGGGCAATTTGAAGTGCCAGTTGGCCCTGATGTGTGTTCATGCAGATCTGAAGCCATCATATTCCTTTCCTGGGAAGACAGCTGCAGTACACTGGAAGCCTTCCCATCTGATTCAGTTGATCTCCTAGATGATCAGTGCATGTTCTAAGGCTGGGACAGGCCTGTTTGCCAATCCATGCTGATATTCACCTTGAGGTATCCAACATTTCCCTGTCTCTTTCCCATGCAAAAAAGAAAAAAAGAAGAAAGAGAACTACTGCACCAAAAGATATGATCATAGAATAAAATGAATACAGAAAGGAGTAACAAGATGTTTCTTAACGAGTTCTCCCAACTCCCAGTTTGTATCATTTCAGTTCAACTTGAGCTACAAAATAATTTAACAAAATGCACATTAAAAAGGCAGGGAAATATTATTTCCAGACGTTAGATAGATTCCTTCCACTGAAGATGTTAAACAATGATCAGAGGCAGATGACCCACCAAGAGAAATAAAGCTATATATTGATTTCTGAAGTTTGTCTTATGGATTTGATTTCATAATTGGAATTTGCAAGCCAGGGTGGCACTTTCTCATGAAGTCATCCTGGCTCACAATGTGTTAGGGCAGGTTTTATTTCAAGACTTGGGAACAAAAAAGTTCATATGGATTTAGTTAAGCAATGTCAAATGCCCCCTCCAGGTTTAGTAGTAATAACTGATGTCACTGAACTGGGCTAATTATATTTTGTAATCATGAAGAGTTTGTTGTTTGGTTCTTTTTGAAGAATGAATGATAAATATATTGAAATTAATATAGACATAAGCATGTTTCTACCTGAGTTACAATGCAATCTTATCAGTTCAGAAATAAGCTCCACTGAGGGCAAAGCCATAGCATTTAATACTGAAAGTTAGTAGTTCTTAGTATGTGACATTAAATGCACTACATTTTGCTCCAAGCAAAAACAATTTTCCTAACTATGAGTGATTACATTCAATAATTATTAAAGCCCAGATCTGAGCTGCAAAAAATTTCCACAATTTTTTTTTTCCCCAAGTGTGTGAGCTTTAAGTCTGTTTTTCCTCCTGGAAACTCTATGAGCAAATCCATATAGTTTTCTTGGTAACGTGTTTTTTTTTTCCTGGGGTGTTAGCAAGGACTCTTACCCCAGGAAGTTGTCCAGCTGGCTTTGTGTGTCTAAGGCCACTCCTGGTTGAGTGCATGACCCACTAGATCAGGGTTGTCAAACTGCTGGCCTGCGGGCCGGATGCGTCACAAGGAAACTGCACCCACCCCATTGCTGGCTCTGATATGTCATGACTTCACGTGATATTGCAAGTCTCACATATCTGCACTAGACCAAACTGGCTCTAAGCAAAATATTAGATAGCAACAAGAGATGCTTAAAACATGAACTCTTTGCTTCCATCTTGTGATTGTAAAGAGTTTGCACCCCGATTTTGGAAATATATATTGAATTGCATGAAATGGGTAGAAATGCTTTATTCCTTGTCCTGATAAATAATCATATATCATATTTGAAAATAATAACTACATATTTCCTTTAGTCATAAAAATGGTAATTGGAAACTATTTAAGGCAGAACTCATGTCCTTGCATTAAAGTAGAACTCAAGTCCTATCAACTTTACAGAAACAACCATGTAGTTTTCTTGGCAACAATATATAAGTTGTTTTTCTTTTGCCTTCTTGTGAGATATTTTTTAACTTTCTGGACTAGCACATAACCCTACTATTTCATCATAGTCTCTTGTCCAACTATAAACAAGTTCAGCTAGTTTCTGAATTCAAGATAAGTAAGCCAAGATAAGTAGAGGGCTTAGAAAATGGCCTATTTAGCTGCTCATTATTTATTTGTTTGTTTGTTTGGTTGGTTGGTTGGTTGGTTTTTTGTTTTCTTTTTTTTGGAAACTCAGCACATAACTCACTTTGTCTTCTGAAAGCCACATATCACCTTTTGTTGACATTCCTAAATTTACAATACATCAGACATCTTGTATTCACTCTAGTCTAGGTAATGTCTTCTATATCAATTTCTGTTTCTATACCTCTGGATCAAGAAGCATTAATACATCATGTTGGAACTATTTTTCTAATCAAGAAATCCAGTAGGAAAAATATATTGTGGTATCACAAATCTGCAAAATGACATTCATGACAACTCTTTTTATCTTAAAGATGCATCCTTTATACATTGAAATAGGAAGCCAGTTTTGCTCAGTTGAGCCAAATGAGATGAGATTATAAGTGAGAGTTGGTTTGTGTAGTAGCTAAGGTGATAGATAAGAAACAGAAGACTCTGA
Organism: Vipera ursinii; assembly: GCF_947247035.1. NCBI lineage: Eukaryota > Metazoa > Chordata > Lepidosauria > Squamata > Viperidae > Vipera > Vipera ursinii. The sequence goes on along the minus strand of NC_139514.1, from coordinate 93,446,467 downwards.
ATTTTAGACCCCTGTTAGGCATGGGAGCTGACTGAGTCACTTTGACTAGTCATTCTCTCTCAGCCCAACCTACCTCACAGGGCTCTTTATGGGGAAAAGTAGGAGGTTGTGCAAAATAAAGACAGGATATAAAACAAATAAATAAATATGGTTCTTGGCATAAAGTTCTAAAGAGTCAAAGCAGTTTCACAAAAGGGAACAAGAAACCAGTAGACAGGCAAACAGGCAGACAGATGAACAAATCTGTGTCTGAGAGAGTCAGCAGGTGTTTCCTAACTTTGTATCCTGAAGTTATATTAGAATTATAAATTCCTGTTCCAGAATCTAGATGGTACTTTAGTGGGGAAAGTCGCTTATGTGTGAGAAAGCAGCATGGATTTTATATAAACAAAGAAATGTGGTAGAAATTCCATTTTTTTCCAAATTAACCAAATCAAGAGCTGGGACTGTAAGCATTTACTTACATTGTCTACATGGCACAGCATGATGAAATCACATCACTGTGAAAGTCACACTAAGTGTTATAAAGTGAAGGGAAGCATCTCACATATTTAATAACAGCAATACTTTTCTTTTAGTGTTTCTGCTATATTTATAGGATCAATCCTACGTTCACGTGATAAACTCTTAAATACTGTAGGGTCATAGCAGTTATCTACCCTGAGCAAATGTTTCAGGCTGGAAAACTATTACCATTTACAGTATGTAATGGAAAATTGACTTTTAGCCTTTAGGACAGTGCCCTAGAGACTACATCAATCTGGTCAATTTCCATCAACTCACCTAACCATAGATGGTGAAATCATGGTCCCATTTGATGACACAGCACTCTTTACAGACATAGAACCAGAACTAATGAAAGAATCCATGACAGCACTACTACAGAACACACTCTACCTAATCAAATACACTAAGAAATAAAGTCATGGACTTTATCAACCTTTGTATGACAACATACTTTTGGTTTAATGGACAAATATACCAAAAATTCAAAGTGGTGCATGGGATCATCACTTTCAGAGACTGTAATATAAGTCTTGGAATCTATAGCATGCCCATGCCCAAATATGGATCTGGACACCTTTGTCATAATAAAAAAGGACCAACCAGAGAAAACATACAACTATTAGCAATATTTCCAAAGGAATAAAATAAATAAATAAAATAAAATTCATAAGGGAAGAAGAAAACATGTTACCCTTCATAGATATCCTCATCAACAGATAGCAAATTAGAAACCCAAGTCTACCATAAAACTTCTCACACTAATCAAGTGCCCCATTGCCAAAGCAACAACCAAATGTCCAAAAAAGCTGTGTGAGAACTCTATTTAGACAAGCACAAACACAATGTAGCAACCCTGAACATCAGCAAAATGGATACCCATGGATACCCATGCAACATTATCACAAAATGCCTGACCACCTACTGTAACACACCCAACACAAGCTGTGAAAAGGATAATACTGCCATACATCAAAAATATCTCAGAAATCACCATCAGACTATTACAACCACATGGCATCATTTAGCACACAAATCAACTAAAACCCTCCAAAACATCCTACATAAAGCAAAAGATTCAGCAACTTCAGAAGAAAAAACAGCAGTCATCTATAACACACAGTGTAAGGACTGTAAACGCCATCATGTATGACAGACAGGCAGACGACTAACAGAGCACATCCATGAACACCAACTAGCAGTCAGAAGACGTGATGAAAACTCCTTAATTTCACTGCACATGTCAGGCGCAAAAAATCAGGACCACATGTTAAATTCCAGTTAAGAAGATTGTTTGCTCAAGCCTATGTGCAAAAATCTAGTGAACTAATAGTACTAAATTGGCACTAGATAAGTGTTAATGGAATTCAAGGGGAGCTGAACTTGGGTCTGTTGTGGAATGTAATGACTCTAGACCAGGGGTGTCAAACTCAATTTCATTGAGGGCCGCATCAGCATTGCGGTTGCCCTCAGGGGGCCGGGTGGGTGAGGCCTGGGTGGGCGTGGCCTACTGGGTGGGCGTGGCTAGAGTGCGTATGGCCTACTGGGTGGGCATGGCCAGCTCTACATTGTTCGCATCAAGGGTGCCTAGGGGGGCCCGGGCGGAGGTGGGACAGATCTGAGGGTCTCTGGCAGAAGGAGGGTCTCTGGGCCAGGGCCAAGGCAGTGGGGGCCATTCCCTCACTGTTTCCAGGATGGCTTCGCGGGCCACATGAAACCACTTCGCGGGCCGGATCCGGCCCCCGGGCCTTGTGTTTGACATGTCTGCTCTAGACTGTTTTCTCCACCCCCAGGCTCTACCTCTTCTTCTCCTACACACATATCATAGTTTAAACTAGGAAACCATGAGCCCCCTAGATCAAACCAAGTCCAGAAATTCTAGAGAATTCCTGGAAACCTGGCACTTAGACAGATCAGCCATCAACAGGCACATAGAAATAAACAACATACACATACCATTCAAAAAGATTATCAAAAAACCAAAAAGGAAACAAAAGACCAAAATGTCTCCCCACCAGCAATCAATACCCATATGATCAGAGATTAACATCAAGGTTAACACTAGATCAATTATCAAGAAATAAACAATATGCCAATCAAGGAACTACTAACCCAAACAAACAAGATAGCAGTAAACAACAGCCTAATCAAGGAATCAACAAGACTACTCCCACCAACCCTGACAAGGCAAGTCACTAGTATATAAAAGTAAGAGTAAACCCCACTCTCTTCCAGCACTGATGATGTTACACTACCTAGTTGGGTAATGAAATGTCTGCAAGAAAACCACCAAGCTCAGAGAACATAAAGGACCATACAATCTGCAGTCATTATATTTTGCACATATCAGATTAATGGATGCTGTATCTCAGTAGGACCTATTTATATATGCAGTATCTCCACCACCAATTTTAAATCTATTTCGTAAGTCAGGTGTTACTGGAATCAAGAAACTTGCATTATATTTAACTACAATGAAGACAAGTTGCATCAATCACAGTGACATTTGAAAGATCAGCCCTTATAGAAAGGCAATTACAATGGCTGAAAATGTTAGTCATTTTTTTTAAAAAAATACATATACATACTTCCCTTCTCTTTTATGTAGGTAGGCTCAGTGGTGGGATTCAGCCAGTTTGCACCACTTTGGCAGAACCCGTAGTTAATTTTTTGTTGCCCAGGCCCGGAATGGACTTCTGGAAGTGGCAATCCACACAGAGAACCAGTGATCCATATATTTGAATCCCACCACTGGGTAAGCTATATAAAATCTTAAGTTCTTTTCTTGAGTTTTCATCAGAATTTAGGTTCAGATTTTAAATCCAATTCCAAGAGAAATGGTCCAAATAGATGAACCAGCTGGTCTACACATTACATCAATTATAATTAGGTAGCCACACAGGAAGTGAAGCCAACAGAAGGCAATCTTCTAAAAGATTAAGTTTTCCTCCTAAGGTGGGTGAATAAACAAGCTAAATCAATAAAAAACACTGAATTTATTATGCTTAACTTCTTCCAGCATGAAATTCAAACTAATATTGATGGGTTTCCCAAGCAGTATCTTGTTCATCTACTAGCCACCTCTAGCCTGCTTAGTTTCAGAAACATTCCACGTCATGAACTTTTAGAACACATTTTGTTTACAATATTTATTTTTATTTTTTTCAAGGTGGCATCTCAACATAAATCATATAAATATAAAATTAAGAAATAAATGAAATCATATGTGCACTGTTTTGAGTGCCTTTCTTCCTTCTCGCAGCCAGAATAAATACAGGCATTTCATTCTTTTTCGCTGTTATCTGAGAAAATATAATAAAACTACTTCTTGGCAAATATATATATATATATATATATATGAATCCCTGTGTTTGTGGATAAGATCAATGATGCCTCACTTAAATGACATCTCATGATACTGAAAGTAACACCAAACCTTTGCCATTGCAAGTAACCTGACTTGCAATGTCATGTGATGTGTCATGACATATCGTCACTTTTTTTTCCCATTGCCGGCAATGGGGTGGGCACGGTTTCAGCATGACGCATCTGACCTGCAGGCCAGCAGTTTGACACCCCTGCTGTATGCTTTTGCTCTCATCAGTTTCATCACTCCACTTATATATTAATTGTGCATGTGAGCTAGTATTAGAGTCAGACATTTCTTGGGGCCTAATGACAGGTTAGGCCTATGGCCTGAGGAAGAATCAAGAGCCACCAACCTCTCCCAGCTGATCATTTAATCTCTAGGAAATACCCTTCTCCTTACTCACCAGCACTTAATTAAAATTATCATGCCACACTTCTACACAACTAATTCAAGCAACCTCAGGATGAGATTAATAAGCACATCTAAATGATTGAGACTGGAAAGTCAAACACATGTAGTCTAGAAAGGAATATGAGTGAAGAAAGGAAAAGGGTGAGTACTATAGAAGTTGCAGGCAGGCCTTTTCTTGGAAACTTGGTGTCATGCCTAAACCTTGCTGAAATCCTGCCTGCAAACTAACCCAGCTGATCCCTGCCAGCTTTGTAAGAATTGGCTTCAGATCCACTCATGGGGAATTACACATTTTTCATGGAGGAGATAAGGAACCAACACAGCATATCCAGCTGTATCCTTCAATTGACAGATTTATATGGACATACTGTTTTATTGTAATTTTTTTCTGGTGTCCTCCTGAGCTGATTCTGAAAATTGTTATTGTTGTCTTATGTTAAGGGGGAGGGGGGAATATTTCTTCCCACTAACTGAATCTGTTAACTGAAGCTAATTCATGTGATCCTCTGAAGCAGGGTTGCTGTTTCCTGCCAGGGCCAGTAAGTATACTATAAATAACAGATAAATTTCAGTTAATCCTCAGGCTTCATACTTCTGCCAATTACAAGGACTAATGTCTCAATTCCTTCTGTATCTAGAGATTCAGACTCCTTTCCCCCATGACAGCCACATGTGGACTTGTATTCTAACCTGCAAACAACATATATAGAAAATATTAATTCTTTGCTTCTATGTAGTGGTCATCTGGGTTTTTGCAACTCAAATCTGGTAGCCTTGGTCCATGGCAGAATTGTAGAGATGATCATACATGGAATATTGATGATTAGCAGGTCTATATCTGATTGGGCATATGTCTGCTAAAAGTTGAGTTGCAAAGGTAAGCAAGGGATATTATTGGTACTCCAAACATTTTGTTGTTCAGCCATGTCCTTTCCTGAGTTGAACAATTTCTTGTTCAACTTTCTCAGTTGTAATGGTTTTTTTAATGTCCGTGCCCCAGGTAGTAGATTTGCACTGACTCAGAAGTTCATGGACTCCATGACAAATCCATATTCCAACTGATTTGGGGCAAATGCATTCAGGTGGGTACATGCTGGACCTATTTTTCAGTCGAGAGGAGGTGTTTTCAGATCTGACAGGGGAGAACATTATCCTTTGTCACTGTAGGGCCATGTTATGGTCTGCTGACAGTTTGTTGCCATCACTGATTCCCAAAGGGACAAGAGACTAATTAAGAATGGCCATTTGGTTTCCACTGTGCACCTGCTGTTCTTCTTTGCAATAGGATGCACATCTTAGCCAAGTGCCCTCTTGAATTCTTGCATGAAAAGATGGGAACAATATTGGGTAAGATTGTTCCCAAACAACCTCTTTCTGTTCACCAGTCACATGATGCTCCTTGGACTATAAAGAGATAAAGTAACAGAAGAAATCCCTGCAGCAGAAATATCAGACGGTAATAATTGATAATGGGGAACAGCTACAAAATAAGATCTGGAAGCCACAGATAAAACTGTTCTGCTTTATTTCATTAGTGCAATGCCATTTAGGGGCACAGAGTCTTCTCTTGGAAAGTAATGGGTGGAAAGATATTCAAGTTAGGCTGCTATTATATTTTTCTGATGTCACAAGAGAGATTATTTATTTATTCATCTAAACAATTTTTATAGCTACTCATCTTAAAAGAAATGACTCTGGGTGGTGCATAGCAAAAAAAGGTATAAAATAATACACAGACACACTGATTTTTTTTAAAAAAACAAGCATAAGATTTAATCAGCAACAGAGCCACTTCAAGATCTTTCCAGTCCCCTGTGACCCCCAGACCTGATGACAATACCAGGTCTTGAAGGACTTCTGGAAAATGAGGAGGGAAGGAGTTGATCTCACTTTGGGTGGGGGGGGGACTTTCCATAAAGCAGGCACTATGACAGAGAAGGGACGCGGTGACTCAGTGGGTTAGGACACTGAGCTTGTTGATCAGAAGATCGGCAGTTTGGCGGGTCAAATCCCAAGTGCCGCATAACAGAGTGAGCGCCTGTTACTCGTCCCAGCTTCTGCCAACCTAGCAGTTCGAAAGCACGTAAAAATGCAAGTAGAAAAATAGGGACCACTACGGTGGGAAGGTAACAGCGTTCCGTGCGCCTTTGGCGTCTAGTCATGCCGGCCACATGACCACGGAGACGTCCTCGGACAAGCGCTGGCTCTTTGGCTTTGAAACGGAGATGAGCACCAGCCCCTAGAGTCGGAAACGACTAGCATGCACGTGCGGGGGAACCTTTACCTTTTTATGACAGAGAAGCATATTCAAGTATTGATTTGATCTTGCCAAATGCAGTTCCTTGAGAGATGGGACCCATAACAAGCCTCTTTTGCCATATCTGATGGGAGGATCAGATGTAATCAGGGAGAGGTGATCCCTCAAATAACTTGGTTCCATGCCATAAAGGGTTTTAAAGATCAAATCAGTACTTGAATTAGATCTAGAAGCAGACAGGCAACCAATGCAGCTCATGGAGCTGAGGCATAACATGTGTTGTTCTAGAAGACCATATAACTAGCCACATCACTACATTTTAGACTAGCTGAAGCTTCCAGATATTTCTCTTATGCTTGGCCAGGAACCAACAATATCTCAATTTAGGAATTTATATAGGGATCAGAATAAACACTAGCAACAATCATAAAGCTCTTTCAAAGATCTACAAGCATAGAAGCCAAGAAAAAAACTTGGACTAGTATTGAAGACTCCATTATTTAGGGCAAACCTAATGGCTAGAGGAATCTGAGCTTCAGAAAAGTTGAATACATAGATCATATATTTGAAATTTGACATCAACCACTGAGTAAGCTAGTAAAACCATCAGTGTCATTTTCTTCATATGAACCAAAAATAGCAATTAGGAGTACAGTCATCAAACCCTACCATCTGCCCAGTCTTTAGTTTAACTCAGAGAAGTATCATTAAGATTATAGTTAAGAAGAAAGGCATAATTATCTGTCATTGGCTGCCACAAATTATAACAGTTTCCAGCTCCAGATGTAATTCTAAATCCAGGTACCTACAGGAGATGTGACATGGTATATTATAGAAGAATAAAATACTCTCACAACTAAAGGCGAATATACATGGCCCAGGATAATGTTGCAGGATCCAATCTGGTCAGTCACCAGAGGTTTCATATTCTGAGTTTTTGGACTTGTGCTGGAGCCCAAGATTCAGGGAACTTATCTCTGCCTTCTTAAACTACCCTCTTAAAAGCATGTTTCTGATCCATTAAGGAGAATGGTTTCCTCATACATAAAATAGGGATTAGGTTTGGTACATTGTGACTCAGCAGATTTTTCTGAATTTCAATCCTCAATTTTCCTTTCCATTTTACATGCTGACAGAACTTTTGGGAATTGTAGTCCTCAGGCGTTTCCCTCCTGATTGAAGTTTAATATCCTTGAGAACCTCTACTTTGTTTTATGGGAGGAAGTTTTTTTCAATATATTTACCAGTCATGATCAGATATTTTTCCATACTTGAAAGGGTACATTTGCCTAGATTAAAGTTGCCATATGATTTAAGAAGAGGATGTTCCATTGAGTGGCACCATGACAGAAACGTTCTGTTTCCTGTTTGATGGAAGTTCATTGTGCCATGTGTGGATAATCCCCACAGGTGGGCAGATCTATATGGAAAGAATCATATAGGTTAACTGCTTAAGCCTTTGAAGTTAATATCAAATGTTAAATGTGATACAACAGTAAAGGGGCAACTCTTTCATGAAGTTATATGTCAGAGATAAGCACATCATCTTACAGTACAGCCATTTTATTTGTCAGTGGCTACAGATTCTGGGCTATAAATAAGGGACACACATAAAGCAAAGTAACAAGGTTATCAATGCAGTGGTGACTATGGCTAAGTAATCCTTGTTCAGAAACAGTTGTAAATAATGATAGTACAGCAAAAAAAAATGTTCGCTATCACTGCAGCTATTTGAGCTTCTTTTGACACTGATGTTTCTATTAGCACTTTTGCACTGCCTGTTCTTTAGTGGGACTGCAGTCCATCCAGGAAGGTCAAAGAACCTATATATGCAGACCAAGACATGCAAGCCAAAAGACATATGAATTGTTTAAAAATTTGAGTAGAAAGCCTTGGTAGGATATAGGTGAGATGAAGAGGCCAATGCTGAATCAGGATGATATTTTTATTAAATATCATCCTGATTCAGCATTGTAAGCATTGTAAGCATTGTAAGCTTGTAAGCCGCCCTGAGTCTTCGGAGAAGGGCGGGATATAAATGGAATTAAAATAAATAAATAAATAAAAATAAATATTCTGCTATATAAACATACATATTGCGGAATACCTGAGCTAGTTCAACATTAGGATCTACCTGTTCAGGAAATTGAGATATAGTCTTCATGGTTGGAGTTTAGTAAGAATGATATTCTGAAATTGGAAGACTAATTTGCCTCTGAAAAATCTGTATGTGATTATGACCTCTAAATATTATTTGATTTACTTAAAATGGTTATTTCTAGCAGAGACCTTTTATAGCCTGTGTCAAAAAAGCAAGGATTAACTCTGAAATCTTTGGCAAAGTTGATATTGTATAACCAGTTCCCTTCCTTCCTCCAAATGCTCACATCACACAAAAGCCACTTACATCTGGTTCAAGCCACAGAAATACAAAAATGATCAATGTGCACTGTGATATTACAACAAAAATTCCTACCAAATTCCTAAAGTTGGAAAGTGCATCCCAACCTCTGATGCATGTATGTGAGCCATACAGTTTGTGTTGTGATATTTTGATGCACATTTCATCATTTGCTCTTCTGCATCTGGTGGTGCTAAAAATCACTGGACAACAAATATTTTGCTTCCTAAACACTTTGGAATGTTTCTTATGAAGTTTCTTATGAAGCTACTAATTGTGAAAATAACTTGGAATTTAACCTATTATGCACCGTTTTAGAGAAACCTTCTGTTTTTACACAATAGCAATAAACACTCTACAGTAGCTATTGGCTATGATGCACACATGTGCTGTTGAAGCACATCCTGTACACCAAGTTCAACTAGAATATCTGTGGACATGTAGTCACTCCGCTGGTTGAGATGCAGCTGGGATATACCAAACACTGTTGTTACATATGTGAATGGGACAGTTGTGCAAGAGAGTTGCATTACATTAAAAAGAATGACCACTCTGAAACCACTTGTTGCCCTGATAAAGATATTTTTGCTTCTGCTTCACATAAAGCTCAGATTGATGAAAAATTTGTGAAAGTGACAAACAAGGAAGGTGAATGTTTTTGTTATTTGAGACAGATATTTCCAAAAAATAACTGACACTAAGGTTAAGGAAGGCATTTTTGATGGTCCACAGATCAGATATGTCATCAATGACAAGTGGCTCAAAGGTCTGTTAGGCCAGAGAAGATCAACCAAAAAGCATTCAAGGATGTTGTTGAGAATTTTCTTGACAACTACAGAGCAACACACTACATTCAGCTGGTTGACAAACTTCTTACAGCATACAAGACCATAAAATGCAATACCGTATGTCACTGAAGATTCATTTTCTGCATTCACACTTGGAGTTTTCCCCCAAAATCTAAGTGCAACCAGTGACGAATATGGTGAAAGCTTTCACCAGGACATTGTCTCAATGGAAAAATGGCACCAGGACAACTGGAATCTATCAATGTTGGCTGAACATTGCAGTGAGACATATTGAACACTGACTACAAATGAAAATCAGCAACAAAACCCCTTTAGCTCCAGTTGAACTCATGCAGCATGTCAGAAACATTATGCAATTAAATACATTATAGTCATTAAAAGTTAATTTCATATAGTCATGATAGTCATTCTGAAATTATTTTTGGTGTTTAGCTTGAAGGCATCTATAATAATCACCAAAGGTTTTTCAAGAAGAAAAACTTTTGAAAAAAATTGTTGGTCAGTGAAATTAATGTAAGCAATATGAACACAACCACAACCCTATTTTCACTAGTGATATACTTTCTGAAATCTTAATTTGCTTAGTTGTGGTAAAATTGACTACGGGACGCGGTGGCTCAGTGGGTTAAGATGCTGAGCTTGTCGATCAGAAGGTCGGCAGTTTGGCGGGTCGAATCCCAAGTGCCGCATAAGAGAATGAGCGCCTGTTACTCGTCCCAGCTTCTGCCAACCTAGCAGTTCAAAAGCACGTAAAAATGCAAGTAGAAAAATAGGGACCACTACGGTGGAAAGGTAACAGCGTTCCATGCGCCTTTGGTGTCTAGTTATGCCGGCCACATGGCCACGGACAAGCGCTGGCTCTTCGGCTTTGAAACGGAGATGAGCACCGGCCCCTAGAGTCGGAAACGACTAGCATGCATGTGCGGGGGAACCTTTACCTTTACCTTAGTAAAACTGATACTTTTATGATAGCTGTTATTCTGACAAGCAGAAAACAAAGCAAAAATGAAAATTGTGTTACTTTGATGAAAGTCTTGTCACCTATAATAGAAATTCAAAATCAAAAATTTCCCTCCAAGGCTTCATTGTTTAACATATACACATTTATGCCAAAAAATTTAAGATAAAAAAATAATTGTCATGTGATTTTTTTTAACAAAAAATGGATAATCCAGTTTTTCCATTTTTTAAAAGCTATTTGGTAAAAGACCTTCAAAAGACATAATGAACTGAACTGAAACAAGCTAGGGAATATACTGTATATATATAAAAATAGAAATGCTTTTTAAAACTCATAGAACCCTGGAAAAGATCTAAGGATTAATCATCAAAATACAAATTAGGATTGTAAAGTAGATTGAATGATCAATAAATTACTACTAGGTAGAGCTGAAGTGAAGTTTCTGCTCATTAACAAAATGTGCAGGATTGGGGAAAAGATGGCAGGAAGCACATATGGCAGTATTCCCATACTTGGCTCTGAAGGAAATCAGTTTTAAAAGGCTGAAACAAGCTATCTTAAACTTCAAGTAGAAAATGTAAACATGATGTTTCTTGTTTTAATAAGTAGGATGCTTCTAGACAACAATTTAATCATTGCAGAATTTAATGCACTATTTTTTTTAAACTTAGCAACTTTAAAATGGGTGGACTTCGACTCCCAGAATCGCCCAGCCAGCACGAATGAGGTTGGGCAATTCTGAACCAAGCTAGCTGAGGAATTCTGGGAGTTGCAATCCACGCATCTTAAAGTTACCAAATTTTAAAAACACTGATTTTTGCCAATTCAGACATTATTGACTTTCATGGACTGTCCAGAGTCACTTTTTGTAACTATATAAATGGGTTTTATAAATAAATATATATGAAACATTTGTAACCTTCTGTATTCTGTCTTCTCTCCACCTCAGCCTATTTCAGAAGACAAACCAGAATAGAAGCATATTGTATTTTGCTACTTACAGTATGTTTACACCAACAATCACTTGTGTTGCTCTTTGGATTGACTTTTCCCATTTATCAGCCCTCAGCTGAGTGCTGTAACAGATTACAAATCCTTGTAAAGCAGCAGCAAATTTTACCAGGCATTTTGAAAAAAAATGACATTTTAAAAAATGTCCCTCACCCTCCGCAAAAGAAAAACATTAACAGGTTCCCTTGTGGTAAAATGGACCCCAAAGCACTTTGTCTGACAAGCATTACAGACATTACTTTCCATCATCACCTCTGGGATCAAGGTTTTGTCTCCGCAAACAGTTTTTAAAAGGACAAGACTGCCTCTCCCCACAGTGATAGTTGCCGTAATTTATATATATAGGCATTAGGTTATTATTTTCAGCTTTTAGCTAATGGTGTCTTTTAAGCATCCATATCCCATCAACATCAATCCCCTTAGGACCAATTTAGTGGTTCAAGACAGCAAAGGGCACAGAACAGCATTCAAAACCTGGGATGGTACAACATCTGAAGAACAGAGACAACTGAGGGATTTCCCTTGAGGAATAAGTAGAAATAGTTTTAAATCCTGAGCAAGATTATATTTGAGAAACTAAGATTAAGGGGGAGTGGGAATCACACAAATAGTATTGTGTTTAATGTGCCACCACCAATATTTTTCATATTGAATAGGTAAAGGTAAAGGTAAAGGTTCCCCCGCACATGTGTGCTAGTCGTTTCCGACTCTAGGGGCCGGTGCTCATCTCCGTTTCAAAGCCGAAGAGCCAGCGCTTGTCTGAGGACGTCTCCGTGGTCATGTGGCCGGCATGACTAGACGCCAAAGGCGCACAGAACGCTGTTACCTTCCCACCGTGGTGGTCCCTATTTTTCTACTTGCATTTTTACATGTTTTCGAACTGCTAGGTTGGCAGAAGCTGGGACGAGTAACAGGCGCTCACTCTGTTAAGCGGCACTCAGGATTCGACCCTCCAAACTGCTGACCATCTGATCGACAAGCTCAGCGTCCTAACCCACTGAGCCTTATGTGAGTAAATTATTTATACCTAAGAGAATGAGATTTTTTAGTGGTGTGGTACTATTGTATTAATGGTAATGTCCACAAGTAGTATTTTGGCTGCTACCTTAATAAAGATGATTTGTGGTCAACTAGAATTAAGTCTTCTGGTTTGTTTGTTTTTTAAAAATAAAATAAAATTCTGGTGTATTTCATGAAAAAAGAAATGGCTTTGAATATTTTTTTTCGAAAGAGAAACATGACACATTCTTCTTTTAGTAACAAGGAAAAACAGATGAGCCTTTTGTTATCAATTATGCAACCATTTCTCCATTGGTTTAGGCCTCATCCAAATTCCTAGGGATGGCCAAGGGTATCTGTCGAGTAGGCTCAAGGGAAGTGGCCTATTAAGTCTAGGTAGTCCTTGACTTGTAATAGTTCATTTAGCGACCATTCAAAGTTACAATGGCACTGCAGAAAGGGACTTATGGCTGTTTTTCAGTTATAACCATTGCAGCATTCCCATGTCCATATGATCAAAATTCAGATGCTTGGCAATTGGTTCATATTTATGACAGTTGCAATGTCCTGGGGTCATGTTATCACCTTTGGCAACCTTCTGATAAGCAAAGTCAATGAAAAGCCAGATCCACTTAACAACCATGTTACTAACTTAGCAATCGCAGCGATTCACTTAACAACTGTGGCCAAAAGGGTCATAAAATGGAGCAAAATTCACTTAACGAACACTTAGCAATAGAAATTTTGGGCTCAATTGAGGTCATAAGTCAAGAACTACCTGTAAAGATACCCATCTATTTTCAACCTGCTGGTGGGGGGAAGTTCTCCAAAGGGGGTGAAGGTCAGAAGGTAACATGGAAAAACAAGTGCTTCTTCCCATAGAAATAAAATCTTAGAAATTATAGATTTGTGCAAAAATTAACTTGGCAGAATTACAATTTAACAGCAAAGTTAGATTCTAGTGCTAAAGTAATATATATAATAATATAGCTAACTAGGCATTTCATATTTCAGCTCCTTTAAATATACATAACAAATTCAATGCAAACTACACATAGGAAGCTGTGGAGTAAAGTGGTCATCATATGTGTGACACATTCACAGAGAAAACTGTGACAAACAGGCTTGTTGCCACAAACCTTCAGGCATTCCAATATCTGGAACACTCCCTATGTCAGCACCTCCAATAAACACCTTTCCACTCTCACCAACAATGCTCAAATGATGCTGGCTCATTTGCAGACATTCGTGAGTTCATCATCAATGTTTTCAAGATGGGAATTATATTAGCTTCCTGATGAGTCAAAACTCTGAGCCAAAGGCAATTTGTTATAGATAACCACTATCTTACAACACCTTCCATGTCTGGAAGTGATCTTTGCATTTGATCAGGAATCATCAAGCCTTCTTATTCAAAAGACTATATTAAGTCAAAGAGGAAGAGAGAACTGATATATCTGCTGGCTTTAGGCATCTTATACAAGGATATACTTATTATGTACCTTTGTCCCCCAACTCTTGAATTTTCTCATACTTTTTTTGTTAATATGTACATATATAAAATAAAGGCTCACAGGTATTGCAATGGCTAAGCATGAGCATAGAAGATCCTGTACTATTTCTTAGTCTAAGCCACCTAATTCTGAAATTACTATGGCTTCACAAGATTAAAAACTGTAAAAAGATGTACATATATGTAGATACAGTATGTTTGTGTATATCCAATGGTGGGATTCACCTGGTTCGCCCTAGTTCGGCAGAACTGGTAGCTAATTTTTTGTTGCCCAGGCCCAGAACGGATGTCCATAAGTGGCATCCACACAGAGAACTAGTTGTTCACATATTTGAATCCCACCACTGTGTATATCCCAGGACTGAATTGGAATAGATCCAACAATTTCAACTATGCCAAGAGAAATGGGTGGCTGTCCTCCATTTTGGGGAGATCAAGGGCACAAGATCTGAGGCATTGATTTTCTACATCATGCTGGCCCTCTGGAGTGGCTTCTCATGAGAAAACCTTTTAGCCCCAACCCTAGTCAACTTCCAGAGGTTTTTTAAAACCAAGTTTTTCCAGAAGATTTTTTGAGTGCTGCTGCCAGATGCCTTGCACTGTAGACTTATATATTACTGGCTGCTGGGTTTTATTTTAAAATGGTTACTGTTGCTTTTATGTTATGAGCCATCAAGAATAGGTATATAGTTATGGCATGGTATAAATGTGATATAGAAATAAATAAACCACAATAGCCTAAGGGAAAAGACCTATAACAAAACCAAAATTTTACCCCCATTATTCCACACACACCCAATCAAAAGAGTGCTATACATTGATCCAAAGCTTGGGAATGTGCCCATATTTTAAGGCACAGGTGTCAAACTTACCACATCACATGACGTGTCACAATGTATCATGACTTTTTTTGCATTGCTGGAGCTGGGGTGGGCGTGGCCTCCATATGATGCAACTGGCCCACGGGCCAGCAGTTTAGCACCCCTGTTTTAAGGGCTTATTTGAAGATGAGAAAGGTGCAATGTACTTGTTTTGGGTTGGACACGACTTCGCAGCTAACAGCAACACTTGTTTTAAATAAGGTAAATGAAAAAAGCAATTACATGTGAATACCATGTACAAGTCAGTTCATTAGAAATTGTGGGGTGATAACATTAAATCAATATTGTGATATACATCTGCTTTTCTTGAAGATTCCTTGGTTGTGCAGAGACTTTTTAAAGAATTACTTGTAGTCCTTAGAAGCAGGTCACCATGGATCTTGACTCTTCTGTTACTGGGCATTTTGTTTGGCCCATAATTAAATGCAAAACACATCAAACTTCACTTGTACATAACTAGTTTTTCTATCACTAAAATTTTGGTTCTTGATCAGGGATTCCAGATGTTGTTGGGTATTTTTTAGGCCAGGGCTTTTCAACCAGTGGTAGGGGTATCACCTGTGGTACATTGGCACCTGGCAGTTGGTACGGGACCATCCTAGAAAAATGATAGCAGAGGAGGGGAATAAGCTGAACCGGTGGCAGCACAGCACAAGCCTGAGC
Organism: Vipera ursinii; assembly: GCF_947247035.1. NCBI lineage: Eukaryota > Metazoa > Chordata > Lepidosauria > Squamata > Viperidae > Vipera > Vipera ursinii. The sequence goes on along the minus strand of NC_139514.1, from coordinate 93,430,687 downwards.
AAGAGATGGCTGGAGCTGCAGGGCTGTCAGGGCTCAGCGGAAGAGCCAGGATCAGCGCCAGTCTCCAGCTGGAGCTCGGCGCTTCTGAGCCCAGAAGAAGCATCGATCAGCTGTAATGTTGCAGCATCTCCAGGGTCTTGTGATTTACATTCAGATGCTTGGCAACTGATTCATATTTATAACGGTCATGTGAAGTGACCAAAACCTGCTGCAACCACCCAGCAGAGGGGCGTGAATAAAAACTACCCCCCCACCCTATCCCCTCTGCCAATCCTCAATAGAAATGCTCACAACAATGAAAACCTCGAACAGGAGGAAGAGCGCCACCAGGCAGGCAGGCAGGTGTCTTGCTTGGCTGTGGCTTGGGTGGCACTTTTTTCAGTGCCATTGTAACTTCAAACAGTCACTATGTGAACTGTTGTAAGTTGAGGGCTACCTGTACTTCATCACTTTTTTCCTCTTTTTTTTTGGTCATCACGTTTTTGACACCTTGCTAGGTGACTGGTAGTACTTGGATGTTGCCATATCCTAAAAGTGGTGCAATGGGTGAAAAGGTTGAAAAGCCCTGTTTTAGGCAATAGATCCTATAGCCTGAAAAACACTTGTAACTTCTGTTCTACCTGTTGTTAAACCACACTCTCCTGCAATCTCAGCTAGCATGCCTGAGTGCTGAAGATTTCTTGGAAGTATTCAGCAAGAGATAGAAAGCTATAAATTTTCCATCTGTGGCTTAGCAGATGAACAGATAGTTTTCAGTGGCCAAAATTATCAAGTGAAGTAGGCAACATTACTGTGTAAAAATCTGATTTGCTGGTTGATATCAAAGCCATTTCCAGACACATTCCCTTGGCTAGAGTCAATAGGACTGTATCTCCCCTTTTAGTGAACTCTTGAAGGTTTGGTATTTTGAGAATGAAACTTAGAGGGTAGCCTTCAGCAACCTGCAAATCAGCTTAATGTCAGTAAAGTCAGGATGACAGAGCAGGTAATCATGTGTCTCCTGCATAAAAGACAAGAGAAAGAGATGACTGTCTGGTCTATATCCTTGCTTGGTGTCTTTTCCTGATGGTAAAGGGCATGCAGAACACATTGTAATCAATCATTCTTTGCAACTGTGTAGAGACATAGAAGACAGCAGGGTTTAACTACAGAAGATGTATCAATTTACCCTTGGCCACAGTTGGACAATAGATAAACCTCAAAAGGTAAAAAAAAATTTAACTGTTACAGTGTTGTGACAAGAACTTTAGCTGCTCTAATTTGTAAAGGAGAAGCAAGTTCAGCCTTGTGAGCATCACACAAATACAGCTGTGATTCATGTGATCTTTTTTGGAGCATGGGGAGGAGGACAGAACTCACAGATTGCATAACTAATAGCTGATGCAACTTGGTTTCCTGCTTGAGTGGTGTGATGCAGAAAAGTAGTAGCCATGAAAGATGAAGCAGAGATCAGAAATCTCTACCTATCGATGTTTCTGCTACATTTTGCATGAATAAACATTTCTCAAGTTATGTTGATCATGTAAACAGTAGGCTTTTGGAAGTATGCTGACTGCGGCAAATGCAGAAAAGGACTATAATTTAGAACTAGTTCTGTAAAAGCCAGACACCGAAGTGGCTGTTGAAAGAGTTGTGTTTTTGTCAAAGAATTTCTGAAGCAAGCCATTACACTGGTTTATTGCTGTTACTGTCGGGAAATTTCTTCTTAGTTCTAAGTTGCTTCTCTCCTTGGTTAGTTTCCATCCATTGCTTCTTGTCCTACCTTCTGGAGCTTTGGAAAATAGGTTGACCCCCTCTTCTTTGTGGCAGTCCCACAAATATTGGAACACTGCTATCATGTCACCCCTAGTCCTTCTCTTCATTAAACTAGACATACCCAATTCCAGCAACCATTCTTTATATGTTTTAGCCTCCAGCCCTCTAATCATCTTTGTTGCTCTTCCCTGAACTCTTTCCAGAGTCTCAACATCTTTTTTATATTATGGGGACCAAAACTGGATGCAGTATTCCAAGTGTGGTCTTATCAAGGCCTTATAATGCAGACTAACACTTCACCTGATCTTGATTCTATCCCTGTGTTAATACCACCTATGATTGCATTGGCCTTTTTTGGCAGCTGCAGCACACTGATGGCTCATATTGATGACCATAAGAATACAATAGCAAGAATTTAACCTATAAGTCACCATTCCAGCTTCTGGTCAATAAGAGGTAATTACTAGAAAACACACTTCATTGCAACTAATAGATCAAAGCAGGTTGATTTTACTGAGAGCTTTCTGGGTCAGTTCAGATATGTGACCTGAGCTATAAATGGCTCAACCTACTGGTGTTTTCAGATTGAAGCTGTCAGTCCTTTCTGAATTCCACATACTGTGGCATCACTGCTAACAATGAGAATGGCTGTCAGTTTGCCAAATAGGTAGACTGAACTGGAAGTCATTCATAACCACACAAAAATTGCCCTGAAATGTATATTACTTCATGTACTATAATATCAGTGTGTAATATTACTATGCACTCATTTATCAGAGCATATGTTTGGTAGTCTTTTCCAAAAAGTCATGGAATACAGGAGATATTCAATATATATAAATGTAGTCCAACAGTAGCCACCTGAGGTTATATTTACTTTAATATAAGTCCATTTTTTTAAAAAAACACAGTGTTGATATGGTATAAATGCTCAGCATCTGGGAACCAAAAGAAAACACTGAGTTGTTCTCTTAATTATAAAGGCATAATAATGTTTAATTATGAAGGCAAGTGAGTTTAGAATAGGAAATTGGATATAGTTATTTTGATCCTGTTCCCACAATATAAATATCACAGTGCCTCACCAAGTCAATTAATTCTTCTTTAGGTGAGAACAATCTCAGTTAGTTAAACTGGGATCAATAAAACTAAGTCAAATTGGGGAGGAGATACATCTATGTCTTCTCTCTCTGCCTCCATATCATGTCATAAGAGTCATGAAACCAAAATGATCTTGGCGATGACATTTCTAGGGAAACCCATTTTCTTGAACATTACATTGATCAGAGATTTTGGGAGGGATCTTTAATCCTCTGGTAAATATTTGCCGTAATCTGGGGAAGGAGAATTAGGTTGAAAATTAGACAGTTTGAAGCTAAGTCTAGACATGTTGGGTTTAGCTGACTCGATCAACTGAGTTCACATTAGTGTCCCATGGCATACTAACTACCACCACCCCAATGATGCATTTAAATTAATGTGGAACATTAATTCCACTTTCTAAAATAATTTAGCTGCTGCACTGATGGAAGAGAGAATGGACATAGAACAATAAATGAAAAAAACAGTCATACCCATATTTTCTGTCTTAGAAAACAGATGAAGATTTTTCTTCTTCTTCTTCTTCTTTTAGGGGTTGCCACAGATGGCTACTTTGGATTTATTTCAAAGCACAGGAAATCTAATAGCCCTGAATTACAAAATTCTAGACAACCATCATATAACAAAAAGGATATGAAGAAATTCTTACTCTTTGCTGTCATCTAGTGGTCATTCAGTTATTTGCTTTCCAAGTTACTGGACCAAACTTTTCTGCCTAGCATCTGATACGGGCGTCATCTATCTGCTAGTCATGTATTCTATATATATTCCCTACTGGATTGAATACAGAATAAGAAAAAAAAAGAGAAGGGAGAGGAATACTGGCAAAAGAATGAGAAGGAAATAGATGGATTCTCTTTAAAATTGGTCACAGACTGAACAGTAATAGGAAGGAAGTCTTATCATGTTCAAAAACCATTGGAGGTGTCAGTTACAGATGGCATGCAAAATGGACTTCTGTAAGCATACTTTGAATATTTAATGAGTGTTTATGAGTTCAACAGTAATGGCAGAGCTTCAGATGCTGTATATTTCCTGCCAAGATCTTAGATTGATTCATTTTAGGTGGGGCCTGAAATAAGACACCTGTATATCTAAGAATCTCAGAATACAACATATATCTGGTGATATATTGGCTTAATTTGTACTAAATCTGGTGAGGATTAGGGATTGCAATTTTCTCGTCTAAAAACGCTCCTAGGGTCTGTTTAATTAGCATTTCCAGGCAAAAGAGAGAGTCAAGACAGTGGGGTAGTATTTAATGAGAACAAGACTGAACTCTTCAGTAGCAAATCACTTTAGGAATGATAATTGTGACAAGAAAACTAGAAGGATAGGTCTGGCATGTATGGAGACATATTTCTTCTCAGGTTTCCCAGGATCAGAAACACTAGAACCCCAGGAGTTAAGTAACTATTTGAAAAGCATACATGTTTTTCACACTGCCTTCATCAAATCAAATCGGAACGCCAGCTTCTTGGATTTCTTTGATGATGCTATCTGAGGTAAACTTTAGGAAAAACCCAACAGTAAAGCCAGTCTTTATTTCATTAAACTGCATGTCCTTCCTTGCTAAGATTTTTTTTTCTTTAAGAAGTAACCACTTAACCTAGTAGATATTCTGACAACTTTAGATATTGTTGTTTGGATCCTCCCTTTCACAGGTTGGTTTTCTTTCCTTCTGAGAAAGTACTTTTATTAATAAATGCATGCATTAGGAAATATGGAGCAATCCACATATATTTACCTACAAATATTGACCTATGTCTTTGTGGCCTTTAGACAAGCTGCCAAATATCACAGTTCTACAGGCAACTCACAATATAAATATGATTCAAGATTTGATATCATAAAACTAAAAAAATGCAAATCAAACATCAAAGCAAGGAGCAATTAAATCAGTTTTCCCCCAGTTGGGTAAGAATAACAACAACATCATATAATATACCAGTTGTCACTTTTCATGAATAGAACAAACATACACTTCAACAGTTGAATTTAAAGGACACACATTTACTCTTGAGGAGAAAGATCTAAACAGTCAAGACTTCCAATTGCTAAAGAAAGCTACCATTTCTGGATTAATTAATTAATTGCATTTCAAAACTGCCCATCTTCCTCAACGAGGGAGATGTTATCCTCCTTTACCTGCTACACTGAGGAATCTGTATGTTTTGCCAATGGATGGAGATGCCAATAGTTTCTGTTAAACTTATACATAGGTTTCAGCTAAACCTACATAAATATTTTTGTATGAAATGAAAGTTTTGTTATATACACATATATACACAGGCCCTCTCTCTTATAACCATAAGAGGGAGGCAGCCTGGGCCTTTTTGAAATGTGACCAGACAGATTTAAGGTAAGGCACCAGCCAAGACCCAAGGCCAGGGGAAGAGGTAACAGTTGTCATCCAGGAATTTCTGTTGACCTTTAGGGGTGTTGCTTCACAATTTTCTGGTTGTGAGACCAAGATCGATTTGGACTGTTGCTACTGTATCAGTCTTCCTGCTGTGTAACATCCTCCCTACCTGAGCTGCTGGAGGTCATCATAGGATTGGTCATAAAGTTCCCCAGGCTTACAGTTTTGGTGGACTTCAATTTGGGATACCTTATGCAATATACTCAAAGAAATAATGACAGCTGTCACAGGCCGCTTTTTCGCGGCCGCACTGACAGCTGTCAAAAGACCACGCATGCGCAGCTGCTCACACGGCCTACAAATACACGCGGCCGTTTGACAGCTGTCAAACGGCGCGCATGCGCACTTCAACCCGAACTGTCAAACTCGCGGCAAGCCCTTGGCGGCCGCCGCGAGCTGTCAAAAAATCGGCGCATGCGCAGTAGCGGCGGCGAGCTGTCAAAACGCCGGCCGCGCGCCAAAACCAGCTGACGGGATCCCCTGCCTAGCTAACTAGCTAGCGTTGTCTCTGGGGAGATTTCTGCCCTAACAGCTGACCAATTGGCCCCCTGTTCTTGGCAGGAAAACGCGCCCAGCTGATTCGCTGTCCCGTTTGACAGCCGCCTATATAAGGCATGTTCGCCCCTGTTCTGTTGTCCGGGCTGACTAAATAAACAAGTTGAATGAAGACGTGTCTCCCTCGTCCTTCCTGCCGCTAATCCACCTGGCGACGAAGGTGGGATACCGGTACTAGCTGAAGTCACAGCCCTGGAAGTCGCTGTCCGGTCAACACTGAAGTCACTAGCTAAGTCACCGACCGGACAAGCTGAACATCCGGGCGCCCTAAGTACCGCGGACCCAGCATGGCAAACCTAGGACATGTGAGGGAGTTCGACGTCCGGCACCCAGAAGGATGGGAGTCGCATTGGGGCCAGTTTGAGGGGTACCTCCTCGTAAATAAAATCACGGAGGACCGCCACAAGGCCGCCACGCTCCTGTGCCTCAGCGGGCCGGCAGTTTACGACATCGCTGTCGGCCTCTGCAGCCCGGACCCAGTCGCCACTATTCCGTACGCCGAGCTCACTGACCGCCTCAGCAAACATTTCATGCCAAGGCGGTCGGAGCTGTATTGGCGACTCTACTTCGCCCGACGGAAGCAGCAACCAGGTGAAACCTCCACCGCCTTCATCGCGGCCGTCAGACACGCCGCCCGCAAGTGCCATTTTCCCGACCTGGAGGACCGAATTCGCGATCAGGTCATCGCCGGTCTCCAAAACGCGCGTCTGCAGAGGAAGCTCGTGGCAAGGCCCACAATGGACCTCGCAGAGCTCACCCTAGAAATAATGGCGTACGAAGACAGCCACCGCGACGAGACAGAGGCGTTCGGAGAAAACTCGGGCACCACCATCCATCAAGCCCGGGAGCTTGACCAAGGACCCTCGGAGCCTAACTCCGGGGTCGATGCAATCCTCTCCCGTTTCAACCGGATGGTCGCCGGTCGGGAAAGGAACCGCAACCAGGACCGACAGACAGCCCCCAACGCGAAGAAAACACTGACCAACGCCAGGGCGAAGTGTGCAAGCTGCGGCGGAAGCCATGCCAGAGCTACCTGCAGGTTTAGGAACGCGAAGTGCCACGGCTGTGGCAAAACCGGCCACATCCGATCAGCCTGTCGCAGCCTAAACCGGGAGACCCTCCACGACCTTGATGAGATCCCCGCAGGTAGGACCGCCCCTCCCCGCCCTCCCCCTGGGGTTGTAGAGTCCGTATGCTCCCTAACAAAAACTCCCGCTAACAACATCCCCAGAGCCAAAGTTAGAACGTGGGTAAAAATACAAGGAATCCCCTGTGAAATGGAGGTCGATTCAGGATCCTCCGTTTCCATCCTGTCAGGGGACACCCTCCAGAAAATAGCCAACAGAACAAATCACCGCATCCCCATTCAACCCTCCAGGGTCTTGCTGGCAGATTTTCAAGGGGCGCAGATAGATTTAAAGGGACAGGCCGTCCTGAAGGTCGAATTTAAAAAATTCTCAGGCCACTTAACAGCCCAAATAACAAAGCAACCAAGAACTAGCTTAATAGGATTAGATTGGTTTGAGGCATTAGGCATTCGCCTCGAAGGGACAAACCGCATCCAAACCAATTCTCTAGAAAATATCTGCAAAAACTTTGCGGATGTGTTTGACGGCTCACTGGGCAAATACAACGGCCCCCCCATCGACCTCAAGTTCAAACCGGAGGTCGGACCAATTAGAATTAAAGCCAGGAAAGTTCCCTTCGCCCTAAAACCAAAAATAGACAGGGAATTAGACCGCTTGCTGAAGCTAGGAGTCCTAGAACCCACTGACAGCGGGACTTGGGAAACCCCCATAGTGACACCTGTCAAACCCAATGGTGACGTGAGAATCTGCGCAGGCTATAAAGCGACCCTCAACCGCGCACTCAATCCCCACGCATACCCAGTCCCATCAGTTAGAGATGTTCTTTCAGAAATTGGGTCGGGCTCCATTTTTGCCAAATTAGACCTGGCACATGCCTTCCTGCAACTCCCTGTAACCAGGGAAACCGCAGAAGCCCAAACCATAGTGACGCACAGAGGGGCGTTCAAAGTGAACCGCCTCCAATTTGGCATCTCCGTGGCACCTGGAATATTCCAGGAAGTCATGGAACGAACTCTCAAGGGCATCCCAGGAGTCTGCCCGTATTTTGATGACATCCTCATCGCGGGCGACTCCACCCACTCACTAGCAACCAGGCTGCACGAAGTCCTCTCGAGGTTCCGCGCAGCTGGATTAAAATTAAAACGGGAGAAGTGCTCAATCGGAGTACCCTCCGCAGAGTTCTTGGGGTACAAAATAGACGGCAAAGGAATTCACCCCACCAATGCAAAAATACAAGCAATACAAGCCGCACCCCCCCAAAAAAATAAAACGGAGCTCCAGGCATTCCTAGGGCTCCTAAACTTCTACCATTCATTTTTGCCCGGAAAAGCCACATTAGCAGAACCACTCCATAGGCTCCTGGACAAAGGGGCTCCCTGGCAGTGGACCCCACTCCATAATGACAGTTTTAAACAGCTAAAACAATTACTCTCCAGCGATACAACCATATCGCACTACAACGAAACCAAACCACTATGCATCGCCTGCGATGCTTCACCCTATGGCATCGGGGCAGTCCTCAGCCACTCCCTCAACGATGGCACGCAAGCCCCAATCGCATACTACTCTAGGACACTTTCAAAAACCGAGCGCAACTACGCGCAAATAGATAAGGAAGCCCTGGCTATAGTAGCTGGAATTAAGAAATTCCACGATTACCTCTATGGCAGACCTTTTACAATCTATACAGATCACAAACCTCTCCTAGGCATATTCACATGGGACCGCCAAACCCCGCAAATTTTATCCCCACGAATGCTTCGCTGGATGACATTCCTATCCGCTTACTCTTATCAACTAATCTACAAGCCCGGAAAGGAAATGTCCCATGCAGACGGCCTCAGCAGGCTCCCACTGCCTCAAATAGACCCTGACCCAGCCCCAGCCGGCCAAGTCCTGGCCATTCAAGAACTCGCGGAATGCCCAGTAACAGCAAAAGACATCGCACACGCCACAACCAGGGACCCCACCCTCAGCAGGGTACTCTCATGGGTCACATCAGAATGGCAATCAACCTGCCCCTGCCCCCCCATCCAACCATATTTTACAAAACGACACGAACTTTCAACACATCTAGGCTGCATCCTCTGGGGATGCAGAGTAATAGTCCCCTCATGCCACAGGGCCAGGGTTCTCCAAACACTACATGAAGGTCACCCTGGCATTTCAAAAATTAAGGCCCTGGCACGCAGTTATGTCTGGTGGCCATCCTTAGACAGGGACATCGAGCAGCATGTAGCCGGCTGCTATCTCTGCCAGCAAACCAGACCCTCCCCTCCACACGCCCCAGTTCACAAATGGGAAATCACTTCCAACCCTTGGTCCCGCATCCACCTCGATTATGCAGGACCATTCCAGGGTCAAACCTTTTTAATCATTGTAGATAGTTACTCTAAATGGCTGGAGGTTCTCCCGGTTTCAAGCACCACATCAGAGGCCACCATTCAAGCATTAAGGGGAGTTTTTGCCACCCACGGTCTTCCAGATGTCATAATTACTGACAATGGGCCTCAATTTACCTCCCGTGACTTCCAGATCTTCACGAGGAGGAACTGTATTAGACACGCAACATCGGCCCCGTTCCACCCGTCCAGTAATGGCCTCGCAGAGGTCATGGTGAAGACCACCAAGGACTCTCTGCGCAGAATGATCGTCGGAAACTGGCACCGCCGACTCGCCCGCTTCCTCCTCGCACACCACACCACTCCCGTGTCCACCACCGGAAAATCTCCGGCAGAACTGAGATGGGGTCACCGACTGGTCACTCGACTAGACAGACTGCACCCAGACAGGCCAGCGGCCGAAAAAACCAACACCCTGCCACACAAAACATTCACTAAAGGACAAAATGTCTGGGCCCGAAATTATGGGGGAAGGGATAAATGGACCCAGGGGGTGGTTCTCGATCAAACCGGCCCCCTGTCATACACCATCAACATGGGCAAGGGGCTCACATTTAGGAGGCACGCAGACCAGCTTCGCCCCCGGTCACCCCCCAACACCACCACGCCAGAAGCGGCGGCTGAAAATCCCGAACCCCCCAGCGCCGACTACCAGGAAGATACCCCTTGCCATACAGACCCACCGCCCATTCCCCCGTAGAAGCCCCCGAACCCATAGAAGAACCTGCACCTCGCAGATCTACACGTCAGAAGAGGCCGCCAGCATACTTGTCGGATTTCGAATGGGCCGGAAGTTCGCCAAACAGTTCCAACACCAGTTAAAAGTTTACTCAAAGTTATGAGTTCAGTTCAAGGGGGGGGAAAGGGGTGCAATATACTCAAAGAAATAATGACAGCTGTCACAGGCCGCTTTTTCGCGGCCGCACTGACAGCTGTCAAAAGACCACGCATGCGCAGCCGCTCACACGGCCTACAAATACACGCGGCCGTTTGACAGCTGTCAAACGGCGCGCATGCGCACTTCAACCCGAACTGTCAAACTCGCGGCAAGCCCTTGGCGGCCGCCGCGAGCTGTCAAAAAATCGGCGCATGCGCAGTAGCGGCGGCGAGCTGTCAAAACGCCAGCCGCGCGCCAAAACCAGCTGACGGGATCCCCTGCCTAGCTAACTAGCTAGCGTTGTCTCTGGGGAGATTTCTGCCCTAACAGCTGACCAATTGGCCCCCTGTTCTTGGCGGGAAAACGCGCCCAGCTGATTCGCTGTCCCGTTTGACAGCCGCCTATATAAGGCATGTTCGCCCCTGTTCTGTTGTCCGGGCTGACTAAATAAACAAGTTGAACGAAGACGTGTCTCCCTCGTCCTTCCTGCCGCTAATCCACCTTAGGTGGGCGTCAGAGGCAGCTTGGGTGAACAGGAAATGTGATCTAAGAGGTAATTAACTTTGTCCCCTCTGTCATGGTCAGATCATGCCCTGGTGACCTTGGGATTCCCTTATACTGCCAAGGGAGTTGCAGGGAGGCAGGACCTATTTGACTGATCCATCCACAGCAACTAATAAGTCCACTGAGATTCCAGAGGGAACTGGGGTGTATATCTGAGGTTCTGCTGCATGGTCTTTCTATGGCCCTAATCACTGCTTGGAATAAGGAAGTGACCAAGGCTTGGATACAATCACACCCATGTAACCATTCCTGGTCCATTGTTCCCAGCACTACCCATGGTTTATGAGGGAGCCAAAAAAGGATCAAGACACATCTAGAACATGAGTGTTATGGATGCAGGTTTGCTTCCAGGCCAATTCAGGTATTGGTTATAATCTTTAAAGCCCTCCATGGCATGAGACCAAGTTACTTCATACTTAAGGAATTATCCCAATTAATTTGACCTGTCCCACCTAGTCAGACAGGGAAATTATGCTACAGACCATGTTAGTTAAATCATGGGGTCTAGGAAGAGAGCATTCTCTGTCATTTGCAGTAGTTCAGTAGGCAGTAAAGATTGGAAGGAGAAGGTTGTGTTGCAGTTGACTTGTCTACTAGCTCAATTGAAAATGAACCCTGCTATAGAAAATCCCGTCAAATGTGAAGTGTATGTAGTAATATGATTCCTGTATGCAAAAAAACTTTTGGCAGTTGCAATTCATCACAAACTGTGTAATGTTTACGTGATGAGTGAAGGTGTCGTAGGTCAATGGTATTCCATGTTTAAAGATGGACGAACTTATGTGCACGATGAGGCAAGAAGTGGCCACCCATCTGTAGTCCGCGATGAACTCATGCAGGAAATTGACAAAAAAGTCCATGAAGTACATTGGTTCACAATATCTGCACTTTCTCTTCCTTTTCCCCAAATTTCTCAGTCTGTTTTGTATGAGGTAGTGGCAGAAAATTTGGGATACCACAAGTTCTGTGCTTATTGGGTACCAAAAATCCTTTCTGAGGAGCACAAAACACACCGAATGGGTTCACAATGCTGTTACAGGGTAGCTTCATTCCCAGGCAGGAGATTTTTCTGCAGAAGGAATTTAAACCTTGTAAGACGTTATGACAAGTGAATGACGATTATGTCAAAAAGTAATGTAATGTTGTAGTATGGTCCTTATGGTTTATTAAAGACATCAGTGCATTTCTAATGGATAGCCCAATCCCAAAAGGGGAAATACAGAACAGATCTTCATAAGCAAACACTTCTAAGGTACCTTACTTTATATGGTGATTCACTGTAGTTTGTTTGACCCAGGAACCATGTATCTAATTTTTCAGGAATTTCCATACACTGGTTCTACTTTTATTACAAGTCTGGTATGATAGATCAATGAAATTGCTTCTTGCATCAAAGAAAAACATTTCCACCTTAGTCCAAAAAGACATGACGTTCACAAGAAACAAAATAACGTTTCTTTTCGTTGACGCTCTTGAGGTTCCCTGTGGAATTTTTGGATTTTTTTTCCTCCATGCAATAATTAGGACTATGGGCACCTGTTTGTTCTTTTTCTACTTGTGCATCCATCTTATCTTCCTTACCTATGTCCTGCACAGTTTTCATAATAAAAGTCAAATTTGCTAGTATTCCTAAAAAGTCACTTACAAGACTGTTGACATATTTTCACACATTCTGTAACTGGATTTTTCTGGTAGAAATGTTCCAAGACAGCATTTAAAATACTCACTATAGAATATAACATTCAGGTTAATTTGTCTTTCAGGTCTCATCCAGAACCACCAAATCAAATCATACCCCTGATTTCAGTGGGATTTATTTATTTGTAAAAATGTTTTGGATTAAAAGTAGTGATTTTTGTGGGTTTTGTGTTAAAAATCTAATCAGCATGTTAGTATAGAGTAGGGAATCCATGACTAACAAGCAGCCCCTTTTCTTTCAGACTAAAATACCTTTTAAAAGACTATCTATACATTACAATGTCAAATCTGGGGGGGGGGGAAGAATCCCACCTTTTTTCAAAGAAATAGCATTAAAAAAATAGGTAAGACATCATCTTAAACTGACCACACATACACCCAAACCAGTGTTACCATCTCTCAGAATTAATTGGTTATATCTCATCAAGTCAGTAGAGACAGATTTTCACCACAAAAAATACTCCCTCTGAAATACTTGTCCTGTCTCTTTTGTGACATCCCACTACCCATTTTAAGAGCAGGATCTGACATTTGAAGCTTACTTAACTCTAGATGGCAATGGAACTGGAATATTAAAGTATAAGACATGGTTTACCTTGAGATAAGCTTCCATTTTAAGAATGTAATATTTTTACATTATCACATGCTGGGTAAATTTATTTTGTAACTTTTTCCCATTCAAAAATACCTGAATTTGGGAGGAAACATAATATGTTTGGGAGGGAGAAATCTACTGCTAACTTAGGACCAGCATTGGTTTTCAGTGGAAAAAAATGTCTTGAGCTCCTGGCAATCTGGCTTCCCTGTGCAAAACTCCTTAAATTGGCATCTGATATCTCATTCAAAGTATTGCCAATATTAAACATTTGCCAACACAATTGCTATTTAGGCTGGCAGGCAGACAGGACAAAGACCAGATTACAAGCCTGTACGTGCTGACAGAAAATGCTATTTCAATAATGCCCAAATGTTCCTTAACAAGATTACCTTTTTAAAAAACTGCTTTTGATGAACTAGCCTTATGTTCATATAATCTGTCCCAACAGGTACTAACAAAGTGACTGTGAGTGTTGGCTTATTTAAACCTAAGAGTAGAAAAATAATCAAATGAAACATGAGATATAATACAGTGGTTTATAAACTATGTTCTTCTCATCAGGATTTCTCCAAAAAGAAGATCAGCCATAGAAAAGAAGCTGTTCCACAAAACCCTATGTATCCACTATGTATACTTATAGGGAAAAAATATGCTTTACAATAGGCATGTCAAACCGCCAGTCCGCAGGCCAGATGCGTTAAACCGACAATGGGGAAAAAGTCTTGATACATCACGCGATGCCACGTGACATTGTGAGTTTGACATGCCTGCTCTACAACATGGGTCTCTTAGTTTACAGAGGGCAATGATGTGGTTGAGTGGTTAAAATCTCATGGTGTTCTCATCCAAGATACTGTAATATTTTAGTAATTTTAGGAGAAGAGATGCAACATTTTTTGGTGACTTCCAGTAGGTGACTTTGCTGTTCAGGTGATACATCAATCCTCTTAGTCTATTTTTCTGTCTGGACATGATATGATGTGCCCATGATGTCAGTTCTTCTGATGGCTATCTATATTCTGCCAAAATAGAGAACAGACATTGCCAAAGCAGAAGATAAGAGAGGTCATAAATACAAATGAAAATTGCACATGTTAATAATTTGTAGAGCTGTACATTTAGAAGTCATTACTGTAATTTATGCTGAAATACAATATAACATAACCTAGTAGGAAAAGCCGTTACCCTTATGTCAGACATGTCTGCTCCCTAATAGTGGATAAAGAATTTCAAGGTTCCTGCTGTTCCTTCTTAATGCATTTTATATGTCAGATATAATCAAATGCAGGCAATACTTTAAATAGAGGACTTTTTTTTTCAAATAAGGGGATTGTTTTTAATTGTCTTTCAGTTGAAGGATAGTCCTTGTTGTGTAGCCAGTTCTTTGCAGGCAATAAGCAAGACGGAAGGTTTCAAACAGGAACATGCTTTATTAGAGTCAAGCAGAACAGAACTGAAACAGTGGCCGCTGCACAGCTACTTATATGGTTGGCCACTAGGTGGTGGCCAATAGGTTTAAAGGGACCCATTCCCGCACAAAATCAACCAATGATATTCCTGGAGACAACAAGTCTGGCTTAGTCCATAGCTGTTACACAGACACACCATTGAGTAACTGTTAAGCAGCATTTAAACAGACACGTGAATCAGTACAAGCAAAAAACCCCAATATATTACAGTCCTCTTAAAGTAAAGGGCATCACGATCTAAAAAGATTTTCTGAACTATGCTCATTCCTGATACCCCTTCTCAAATTAGAGACCTTCATGTGCTGAGTTGATCTTCCAACTGGAGTTTTCTTGACAACAATACAAAAAAAGACTGCTGCTTTCATCTAGGATTTTTCCCCCCCAACTTTCCAATTTAGTTTATAGCCCTGCTATTGCAAAATAATCTTCCATGCAAATACTAATCAGGGCTACTGATGTTTAGCCTTTTGAGAACAACCAACATTACCATCTCCAAGCAAGGATTATGATTATAACATATACAGGTGCCATTGTAAATTCTGGCCTTAAAACAAATGGATAAGTGATGATCCTTGCTTACAGCCCACATCTCTCTCTTTTTTCCCCCCTCAACTTTGAGCATGAAAAGAAGGCTGCATTTCAGGTAGATGCAAGAATAAATCTACATCTAGTTGTGCACTATATTACAGGTTAGAAGTTTTTAGCCTTATCAGATCATTACCAGTTATAAACTTATTTTATGGGGAGGAAATTGCCTATCCATTCTAACCCTACTTGCAATTTTGACCTTTTCCCTTGCGTTAAAGTCATGTTCCCACCAAGTGGTGTCTCTTTCCTCAAGAACATGCTGTTCTGCACATTCAGGTTTTTGCTAAGAGTTAACAAAATTGCCTGCCCAATGAATTGCAAAATGTCACCGCTCCTGCAATTTTGCAAAGAGCAGCATATTCTGGAGGGACAAAGCTCTAAACTAATTTGTCACTACTTTCTCTTATCTGCAACATAGAAGCAGGTGCTATGTGCTCCAGTATTACAGGGTTGCTCTGAACATTTATATAATAAGGTAGTTCCCTGAAGGAGACATAGTAAGACATCTGTAATAGAGGCTAGAAGCCTAGGGTTTGGCTGCTTATTTTAGACCAAGATGTGAAACTCAGCATTCTTCATTTCTCCAAGTTGAAGCTGTGAATACTTCTCCTTGGTGATTTTCTTTTTCACAGTAATCATTTCCTTCTCTAGGGGGAGTATTACAATTGAAGCAATTTAATATAAGGCACAAGTCAATGTGCCTTGTAAAACAAGAGATAATGGGAGAGAAGAGGATCATTTTCCATCCGTTGATTCTCATCAAGAAATGGCCCCAAACTGAAGTTATTTTTTAAGTCCCTGGTTCCTCAACCTAGCTCCATAGATAACTTGTGCTAAGAGCAGTCATTATGTCTCACAGATCTGTCTCTCACTGATCTGGGTCAGTTTTAAGCTCAGTTCCTCCAATGTATTTGCACATCAAAATTCTGTTGAGTTAAATTGCTCAAAGAGTCTGTGACAAAACCAAGGTCATCCAATGAGTTTTCATGACTGAAAAATGGCCTTGAACCTGGTCTCACTAGACTTAACCAAGTTCTCATTAAGCATCAAAATCGCTATATTATTGCCCATTTAACAAATGGGAGTTTGAGGGAGTACATTTTTGAGTACTCTTAATTATCCATGCCCGAGATCTTTGATTTTTTGAGAAACAGCTAAGAATCAACTTTCTCTTCTTTTACTTGCTGTTGCTCTGCTCTAATATCATTTAGCAAAAAGCACCAGAATGGCAGACTCTTCTAAGCACTTCTGTGTGCATTATAATGTAACTATACCAAATGCAAAAAAATACAGATGTCCTAACACAATTTGAGATGACAGATTGAATTTGCACGAAGAGTTTATGCTTAAGTTAATCTGCATCAGACTCTACGTCTTTCAGGTGCTAAACCCACTTTAATTTTAAAGTACTGTGTGGATTTTTCCATGAATACTTTAGTTTAAGACATTTCTTTAAGTAACAAAATTAATCCTTGTACAGCACAACTTGTTTCGCATACCCATTACCTTATTACAATTACCTTATATGTTAAATAAAAAATAAAATAAAAAAGAACACCAAATTAAAAAAGGTTTGGTCCCTAATTCTTCAAATAATTTGGTTGTTTACCTAGGAACTTCCAATGTTTTTCAATGGAGAAGAGTACAATGATGCTATTGAGAAAAAAAAGTTCACCACAGATGAAGGCCATATTTGGTATACAGCTATACAACACCTATCAATATTTGTTAGTTTCTGCTTCCTTGGACAGCAAATATGCCAGAGCTTCAGTTTTTTTCTGCACAACTTGCAGATCAACCCCATGTCCACCACAAATTGTTTGGCCCATTGGCATACTACTGGCGATCAAAATGAATGATTTAAGCAGACATTAAAATGAAAGTTTAACAGACCAAAAGAAAAACTTTGGAGTCACAAAGCTCACTTCAGCATTTTCACATCAGACATAAAACTGCATGTGTCCAAAATTGGCTTTTATGTCCCAACAGCATTTTTCTTTTTCCAGTCCTGCATTCCTATTGCTACAGTTTGTCTGAAGAGAGAAAGTTAACTCTGGCACTGAACAAAGACCTTTTGATAGCCTCCAAAATCATCACTGCCAAGTGATTCTTGTATGTCTCACTGCATTACAAGAGGAACTGTACTACCATTGTGTGATCTTCGTGATGCTACAACCTGCATGGTTTGGCTAGAAATAGAAAATATACACAACAAAAGAAAGTCATTCCATTTTCTGAAAGGTCCCTTCATTTGTATGTTGACAGACATAACATGAGTGCTGAGTTGATGCTGGCATAGCTTCAAAGCCAAAGTGAGTAGTTAGGTCTCAACATTTCTTCACTTTTTATTCCTTTTAATTGGTTTTAATGGTTAACAAAAGTAAAAACAACAAGCAAATATAGGATTCAATAAAAAACAGGAAGGAAGGAAGGAAGGAAGGAAGGAAGGAAGGAAGGAAGGAAGGAAGGAAGGAAGGAAGGGAGGGAGGGAGGGAGGGAGGGAGGGAGGGACACCTATCCACAATGGAGCACAAGTCTTAAACAACAATTTCAGCCTTGACCAGATGGAATCATATTGAACAGACTTTCCATGGCATCAATACGAGGTCAGTTCATAAATAGAAAATGGGCAGATGTTTTTAATTCAAAAATTTAAACCAGGTATACTAAATATTTCTGTCAGAGTAAAACAGTCTTCCTAGCTGCTGCCCATGCATGATAAATCTGAAAATCTTTATCCTTCAAAAAGGTTTCAAATTTTTCAGGATTTAGCTTTACATTGTATCTTATCCTTATCTCTCTTACCAACAGTCTGTTAAATCAAAATGATATCAATACAAAAGGTCTTAGTATTTCAATCATATAAGCTAAAACACAGAATTTAATAGTTATTTGCCATATTACTATCATCAAAACTAGAGCAAATGTGAAGAAATACAACTGGACATGGAGTCATTGTTATAATAGGGTTCCCAAATTTTAATTTTGAACAGAGTAGAATCTATTGTCACAAGGTAGGATCTCAAGAGGTGGTTAACTGCATTTTCTGCCAACAATCAGCCATAGCTGCAGTAATGTAAAATCAGTTCTCATTACTACCATATCAAAGTAACAATGATTCTGGAAAGTGCTATAAGACAACATTGAGGATCCTGCCTAACACAATGCTAAGCTCCAAAACCTATTTAGCCAGGCCAGTTATAAATCTAGATGTTGCCTTCACATAACATACTAACCACAGTAAGTATTAACCTTAAGCATGTTGTGTATGAACATAGCCAATAATTGATCAAGGTTGATCTGGGCAAATTTTGAAATTCTAAAACTGGAATTTATTGATTTTGTAGAAGTTTATTTGATAGAACACAGAGCCATCTTCAGATATTACTGCAAATGATGGCTTTGCATGTGAGTGAGGTTTATTTGAAGCTCTAGTTCTAAAATTATTCACATCAGCATTTCCCCACCCGCCAGGCCTCCAAGCCTACAGCAAAGATTTTGACAAGGAGGAGGGACCTTTGCATGGACATGTCCTAGCTGTTCTTGTACAGACACCTTCCTTATAGAAATTCATACTGTATTCAGGATGCTGAAGGGAGAGGCTGCATGAAATGCAAGATGTAATATAGTGTAGTCATTTATCATAGCACGTAAATAGGAGCAGTCTAATAAAATAACCTTCTGAATTCCTGAATGGATCTTTCACAGATCTACAAATTTCATTCCAAGTGAAATCAGAAATAGACATGGCTTTACAGCCCTAGTAAGACCACACTTGGAATGAAATATAAGAATAGTGCCAGTTAAAAAAGGTGGAGTAAGAAAGACACCAGTCAAAATCCTTACTCAAATATGGAGTTCACCTTAATCCAGTTTACCTCAGATATTTGTTATATATCTTCCTACAACTTCTTAGACCTAGGGAGAAATATAAATATAATGACTCAAAAAAGATATGTACCCACTCATTCACACGTGACGTTTGACCCATTGTATTAATCTCTTACTCTGTAAATTTTGAGAGGTATGAAGACAGAGCAAAGAGTTGACATTTCCAAAAAGATCTATGCCAATCTTAAAAAGGGTACTTCACGTCAATCACAACAGTATCAAAGTTATTGTGACTTATGCCAAAGTCTCTTCCAGCATTTGCAAATGGATGCAAATAATTTCTATTCTTAATGTGCATCGTGTTAATTTCTCAAGACAAAGCCTCTCCCTTAGGTAAATCAAAGCCATTTATAAAAGCCAAGGGACTTTTCCATAGACTCTCAGAATTTAATTCTGCTTCACACAGAAAAGCTATACATTATCTCAGTAGTAGAATGCAAGATCTACCAGAATTCCCCAGCCCCAAATGAAGACTTGAAGTCTACAAGTCAAGGTTGGACATCCCTAATGTAAGTACTGAAACAAAACATGCCCCGCTGTGTAAGTTTTCAAATGGGTGAAGAAGATGCTTCAGAAAGTATCCACTTTCCTTATTGAATCCTATCATGGTTTATACACACTATAAAAGGGCAGTTTTGCACTCCCAATGAAAGAAAAGGGAATAAATGCTATAGCATCTAGCAGTATTATCTATACAATTGCCTTCAGGAAATGGAAACTGTGGGAGAGATAGATAAGAAAAATGGCCTGACTTTTTGAGATGTTAGTTTTAGTCCCTTAGATTTGAAATGTACTTAGTATGCATTGCACTTAACCAGAAAATTATGATGAGGAATTAAATAAGTAATCATAATCTCATAATTTATAAATCAATTCCACTCTTTATTAGAAATCCTTCAGAAAAATAGATAATTAGGCTGTTATATACTAACTCATGCATATCAAATATATTGGGCAAGGAGGTTAATTGAAGCTCTTTCTTCATCATTGTAAATGTCTTCAAACTGCTTTGACTGGGTCAAGTGGAAACAAAAATAGGTACATTCTAATAAATGCTCTGGACAAATTAATGGCAAAAAGAAAACACTAATCAGAATAATATATTTCTTTGCATACCTATAGGTTAGTAAAATATTTTTTTAATGACCAGTTTTTTAAGTAGTTTAGATCCATACATATAAACTAACCAGATAAGCAGCAGGAATTCTCTTTTTGGTAATTTTAAAACAAGTTAAGCAATGATTAAGCTACTTAGCTGCATTCTTAAAATAAGAAATATACCTTTTTCTCCATATTGTTTCCGTTCATCCCTGAAATGAAGAAAGGGTCTGTAATGTATTGGGATTTTTACTTGAACTGATTCATGTGTCTGTTTGAATGCTGCTTAAGGTTGCTCAATGGTGTGCCTGTGTAACGGTCACTGACTAAGCCAGACTTATTGTCTCCAAGAAGATAATTGGTTGATTTGGGGCGGGAATGGGTTCCTTTAAACCTATTGGCCGCTGCCTAGTGGCCAACCATATAAGTAGCTGCACAGCAGCCTCTTTTTCAGTTCTGTTCCTGTTTGGCTGAATAAAGCATGTTCCTGTTTGCAACCTTCTGTCTCGCTTATTGCCTGCAAAGAACCAGCTACACAACAGGGTCTTTGTTTCTTCTTCCTTCCTTCCTCCGCAAAAGATTATATTCACCTGCTCTGGTTTATTTGAACACACAATGTAAATTGCAGAAATAAAAACACCCAAAAAAGCAAAACAATTATAATTAAAATCACAACCAAAATTAAAATGAGGTAATAACATTGAAAGCAGTCTTGCACTAAATCAGACCAATGGTTCATTGAATGATAGCAAATCTCCAGAAGATGAATGGGCAACCTTTTTTCTGGATTCTCATGAACAGATGCAAATGATGATGAAGAGAACAATAGCAAGGAAGCCTAGGAGATGCCACACATCCACACACTCATAGATCTTCAGCAATTAAAATCAACATTACTATTTTCTCACTTCTACCAGGAGTTGAAAATCTATGGCAATGCCTGCAAAGTTCACTGGAAGTTCGGGTGGGGGCATTGAAATCTGTCCCACTCACCCCTCCAATATTTCCCTGGCATTTAGCTGGTCAACTAAACACTTGTGAAAATGGCCAGGATCCCACACAAATCTGCAAATTTTAAAAGAAGGGCCACACATTGTGTCACTATGCTTTAAATCAGGAGTGTCTAACCTTGCAAAATATACGGCTTGTGGACTTCAACTCCCAGAATTCCTCAGACAGCTATACACCTTTCTTTAAAGCATCAGAGATCTCCAGGTTGAAAATTCAGAACTTTTAAGTACAAGAAATAGATTTTGTTCCTTTTGGATCCAGCACATTCAGTAGGCCACTCTGTTAGGCTTAAATGTACGGAATTTTATTTTATACAAAAAAAAAACACAAAACCATTAAATCATTGTTCCCAAATTCCTCTCGATCTTTGTGTGTCCATTTGCAAAAAGGTTTGCAACTTTTATTCCCTGGGACTGAAAAGTTGCCTTCTTTCTCTGTTTTGTATAGTTATCACAACTGACTACAGCAACACTCCTTGGACTAGCTACTATTTCACTGGATGATTTGGATGCTTTTTTTAGCCAATATCTTAGCATCTGCCATCTTTTGGCTTCAATTCCTGTTTGAAACATACTTATTAAATAAGGACATTTGCATGAAAACAGAGCCTTCATTTATGTTGTAGTTTTCTTTCTTTCAGTTTTGGGAACCATTTGATTTCTGTGAACATGAATGAATTTTGTTACCCAATTCAAAGGCTGGTAGAACAGGTCCTCCCCAGGCTGACAACTGCTAACTGTCTGACCCTTTAAAGCCTGCAATGCTTGGGATTTTTCAGGTGCAGACAATTTAAAGAACAATGCCTCCATTTTTGCCATGTAGAAACAGTAATTAGCTGCTGCAGCAATCTTATGATGTCATGAGGGATTATAATTTTATGGGAGGCGCAAGCAGCAGGACCACAAAAGATTTCAAAGGATCCTATTTTTATGCAAATATTCCACGGCACACAAAAGGAGAAAGTGGAAAACAAAAAAGAGAAGTAGAAGCTATTGGTCTAAGAAGCATTATGTGTTGGTGTGTACACATGTACATATGTATGTATGTTTGTATATTCTGTTTTTTCCAGTCATGGAAAGAATTTCCCTCATCTCTTTATGCAGATTCTCATTATAGAACCAAATAGGGAAAATGCCAAGTAAATCCAGGGCTTTTTTCTCATAGAACGCTCAGAACGGAGTTCCGGCACCTTTTTTGGATGGAAACTTGTAGGTTAGGCAAGGCAGGTTGTATGACATGTGTGAGTTCTGGCACCTTTTTCTTTTACAAAAAAAGCACTGAGTAAATCTAAAACAAAAAATATTCAGTTGCTTGTTTATAAAAAACAAAAATAATTCTACTGAATTAAGGAATATCATTTGAAAACACCCTTACTTTTCAAAGAAATCATTCTTAAAAATGCTTTGTTGTCAAATGTGTTAAGTACACATAATAAAAATAATAGTTGTGTATGCATGCATCAGAGAAATAGCCTGTGACCCTCCAAAGGGTGTGAATGAATTTTTCAAAGTTGCTCTTGAATTCTAAGTTTAGGTATGAAAGAAGAACAAAATTATTAAATGAATGTGGAGTAATTGCACTGGCTGAATTACATTAAAGTTTAATCTATAATGAATTATTCCAAATTTATTTTTGGTCCCATTCCACATATATTTTCTTATGGTCCTTGGCATATCACTGAAAGGCCACATATACTGTAGACATCAGTTATGCCTGATGCATATACAATGATACTGCAGTTTTAATTTATGTTCCTCAGAAGAAATTATGAAATCTAACATTAGAGTCTCAAGTTCAGTCCTTTAAATATTCTGAATTTGAATAAAGCAGAAAGGCAAGAAAGGATAGCACCAATCAGCCTATATATTTGACCTATTGAAACAGAATATGCTTTAAAATTACATACTTTTTTACACTTTTATAATGCTATGTATTTGTCATGAAGAAAATCTAAGTGGTCACTAGCAGTTGGAAATGGCTTGATAGCACATAGTCAAATCAAATGGACTATGATATGAATTAGGATTGAAGTGACTGGAGAGATGTAAATGCTTTTCTGCCATAATATAGTGGTAACTTTGTACTATTCCAACTTTGTAGAATTTCTGAAGAAAAATTACTTTTATGTCTTAAACCTATTCATGCAGTATTACCATATCACGCAAGAGAAGAAGAGTAGTCAAGCATATCTTGATTTTATTTTAGATGGGACTGCCAAGTAAGGAGTTAATCCAATATCTTTTTTTCCCATTCTTTCTTTTTTTTTTCTCTTTTTCCCCCTTTTTCTTTTTTTCCAGAGCCTATCTGTCAAAGCCAAGAAGGAGAAACTTGCTTGGAATGGCCTGTCAGAATTTGAGTGACAGTTGAAGTTTCCGGAAGCATAACCCATAATCCTATTTTCATTGGAGAGAGTTCATTGTCACAAATGCTTGGCTGTCTCCTCTCAGCTTTGACAAAAAATAGTGCTTCTTTCAAGGAAGGATGCCCATGCATCTTCTGCCGAAGGCATTTATGTTCAGACACAATTGATAAATGGGCTACTGTTCACAAATTATCTAGCAGAATCTCTATTCAAAAACACCTGTATATTTTAATGCAGTCAGAATTTACTGCTTGTCAAGAAAGTGCAGGTACAGCCATGTTTTGTCAATCATAGCCCCAAATCTTTTACTTCAGGTGTTTTTTTGTACTACCTAGATACATCTGACAACTCATAAAACATAAAAAAGAATTTATTTGTGGGGGAGGACTGGGGGGGGAAGAAAAGGTGACCAAAAATTGTTTAGAATTAATCAATAAGACAATATAGCTTCTGTCATGTTGAGACATGAAGATTTGGCACCTTTTGAATGCATAATGATGGAAAGTAATGCATTTGCCATAGGCTGGTGCTTCTTAATTTTCTTTTGAGGTTCCATAATTATGCCAAGGGGAATTATTGGTGAATTGCAGATGACATCTGGAATCAATGATCACCAAGCTCAGAAGATTAGATGCCATAGAAGGAATAGATTATGTTTCTCAAATTTAAATATTTATTTGATTTGCTGACAAATATATATAAAACATTACATTAATAACATTTCCTACCTCTTCTAAACCTGATTTGGACAACTTTCTTTTTTTTCTTCCAAATTTGAGTCAATTCATCTAGATTTCTAGTGACTTAGTCAAGTAATTAGAATTACTACTCCATGTTTACCTGTTCCCCTATATTTTCATTCCATGCCTTCATTAATGTCTATTTTCTATTAATCCCTTTTTAGTTTATTTTTATTTTATTCCAAAAAAGTTAAATACAAAATTTTTAAAGAAAAAACAACAACAAAGCAAATAAGACATTAAGAAAGAAAAAGGTGCATTAAAAACACTAATGTATATACACATATTGTCCCCCACCAGTTGAATGCTGATTGATATATTATGAGAATGTTGGTTTCCCATCCCTTACAAAACAGGCCCAAAGAATTTTAAATTACTAAACTACTAATTCTACTTGCAAGTTGTTAACCACTGTTTATATACTATATTAATGACAAAATAGTTAACAGGAAGAACAATAATAATAAAAAGAGTCAAGATTAAAATTCCAAAACCCTCTGTTAACAATCTGTTATTTTAATCAAAATATTAAAATAATGATTAAAATAATTAAAAGACAGATTAATAAATAAATAAATAAACTTTTTGGAAATTTATTAAATGCAAAATCCCTATAGTGAATGTCCAACAGAAATGTAAATCAAGTAAAAGCACTTTCACTATCCAAGGACATGCCATGTTTCCTTACAGAAGAGCCAAAGTTATTTAAAACAATAGCATAAATCAAGGGTAAAAAGAAAAAAAAAGGTAGTTTGTTAAAAATAAATCAGCATTCAGCCAACTTGTCAACTTTTAAGGATAAAGAGCAAAGTAAAACAGAGGATTCAAAAAATGAAGTTAAAACCCAGGCATGCTTAACAAAATGAACTGCCAAGAGCAAGAGCTATGCCCAGTAGTTTTCCAACTGCTTCCAGAGAGAACTGGAATCTTCAAGACTTCCCTTCCCAGATGGGTCCATGGCTGTCCAAAAGCTGTTTTGGGTCATTCCAAAGTGTGCCCATTCAAATCTGGAGCAACACTGCCCCCCCAAAAAAACAACAACTTTGGCAGCAAAATCAGCAGATTATTGGTAAGAATGAAGAATTTACTTATCATTCAGTAGCCAGTGTGGGAGGAGTAACAATTGCCTATTAATTCTTACTCATATTTCACTGATTCTTTATTATTATATTTTTATAAGCATATTGCAGCAAAGGAAAAAGAAAGGAAACAAAGGCAAAACAAACAAACAAGACAAAGTGAATTAACAAGGAATTTGCAACTATCGAAGAGTTAGGTTACAATTTTCAATATTTTGTTTATTAGTTGTATATAACTGACTGCATTATATTATTTAAAAAATACAAATCATTATTAAAATCCTAGTGATGCATGAATATCAAAAGCAGTAATCAGCACACTATAAATCATAAAATGGGATTATCAATTATAGTAATTTCTGAACAGTTGAAAATCTGCCTTCATTGTAACAGATCATTAAAAACAAGTAAAATTAAGATTTTATGTGAAGCAAATACCAAATTTTGGAAGTGATACAAGCTCATATACGGAATTATAACTTAAGGATGTTTTCCAAATTAAGTTATATTTTGTATTAGATTTACCTTTCAAATGTAAAGTTATTTTGAATATGAAGATCTACTCCCACAATTTAATTAGCTATTCTTCTGCAGAAGGAGCTGTGCATACTTTTCAATCATATGCATAAGCTATTTTTCCAGAAATTATGGTATAATTCTAGTTTGATATACTTGTGGGAATGTAAGATTTAGTAATATCTAATGTAAAAATAACAGGTTGGGAAGGAATTTTTTAGTCATTTTTCTTTTCAAAAGCACAATAAAATATCATCTGCTTAAAGTAGGAAGTGTTGGATACTATTAACCTAACAGGAATTCCAACTCTAATCAAATCTAATACATTTTAAAACCAATATGCATTTCCCCCATGCTAGCCACCATCTGTAGAACAAAAATTCTTTCAAGTTGGTTGTCCCATATGCTTGTTTGTCTGGTGCTGGAGCAACCTCTTCAGTCAATCTCAGCTCAGCCCAAATTAACCAGTAGCTGAGTGCCAAGAACACCACCGCTCAATGCTTCAATTTATTAGTTGCTAATTTAACTCTCCTCCTGGGCAAACAGCTTTTCCCCCCACTTAATAAAAGAGAAGCAAAAACATTTCCAGCATTCTCCATGCACATGCTCACAGGCAAAAATGAGACAAGTGGCAAGCCTTTGTCTGCAAGTCCTCTTTCTTTGGTAGTTTGCAATACATTGCTTCAGATAAGCCAGGATAGGGATTGCCTTTTTAAAGATCAGGAGCAAATATGGGTGTGCAAATTTTAAAAAGAATTCCAAAGAAATGTTTTGGGTCTAGTACCTGTGTCAGCTCAACAATGTTCATGCTATTCATTAAAACTGTCCATTTTTTTCAGCCTTTTGCATGTATCTTAGAAGAAGACGCAACTGCTTTAAACACTCCGCTCTTGAGGGGGAATTTTAAAGCAGCAGAATCTTTTTTTCCAGGCTCACATATAAGCCAGATTGCTTTAATGAATAGCACAAAGATGTTGTTGAAAGCTTTTCCAAGCAGAGAACATGATCTGGGAGGCAATCTCTCCAATAAAAAAACACATACCCCCAAACAAGGAATATCTCAATGAGGCTGAAGATGAGCAGAATTTTGCCTGTAATTCTCATCTTTTTCTCACCCATCCATTTTACCTAATAAAATATTTCTCTTTCCCCCCCTTGGAATTTGAGATAAACTATGCAATAAGTTGCATAGTTTATCTCAAAATTTATTTCTGGTTCACCAAAGCATGCCATGTAACTTTTGTTAGCCTATGGATATGTACTTATTGTTAAGTCGTAGGCTCTGGTGAGCAGGAATGAAGACATAAGGCTGAGTACAGAGAAACTCATTCGCTTATTCTTGCTGGAACTGTACTTGAGCTTGGGCTGCACCCAGCCACAATATATAGCCAAGCCCTACAGTAGCAGCCAATAGGATTGAACACGCACTTGCCGCCTGGGGCTGACCAATTGCAGGACCAGAGACAACCTGTCTGCGTTGCTGGAGAGCTGTTAGTTCTCCAGCAATGCACGTGGTGTGGTACTACAAGCCCAATACATAACACCCTCCCTCCTAAGATCAGGCTATAATCCCCTTAATAAACTTGACAACAGTCAAGACTTATGAATCACTCCCAACAATCAAAATAACATAATAACAAAATAATAAATAATAATGCTTATAAATTCAAGGTGGCTAGAATGACATTAAGCGACCTTTACAGACGTGCCATTGTAGTAGGGACTACAATAAGATTAAACAACGGCTAAACGGCTTGCCAATGCAGTAAGGACTACAATGAGATTAAACAAGGTCTCATGAACATGCTTACAAGCAGTACAGGCAGTTTCAAACTGCCCCAATTTCTGTAGATAGTGGTACAATTGTCACAAGACTATACATCACTTTATTTTACAACATAGTCTGTAAGATATGCCAGAGGTTTGTGTGGCCTGAAGGAACGCTTTGGAGTTCCCCTCACTTTGTGGTCTACCACCTTACCCAGTGGGCTGGGTAGACCCATGTCCCCTTGTGCTCCATTGTCCAGGGGGATTGAAATGCTCTGGCTGGCCTCACCAGTTTGGCCCACCCCAGAGTCAGTCTGTTCTGCAGAGTAGGCACAGCGGTTGCTGAGATTTGCCTGGCTCGCCTGGTCAGGGGTTCCATGTTGCACTTCCGAGCTTCCTGGTTCTTCCTCGGAATCAACTTCTGGTGAGAGGGGAAAACCCTGGTGGTTCTGGTGTGGGCTGGCTTGGGTGCCAGTTGGAGACCTAGGGAGGGACTTATGCCACAGTCCTCACTTAGTGACCATTCTGGAAACCTCTTTTTGAGTTGGTCGATGTATCTTCTGACCATTTGCCCTCCCTCCAACCCCACTTCATAAGATAGGGGTCCAGATGCCTTGGTCACTTGACCAGGAACCCATAAATTCCCTGGCCCATAGTTTCTGGCCCAAACTCAATTGCCCATTTGCAGCCCCCTCGGGGGTTTTGGTCTGGAGGCTAAAATATGGCTGACTACAGGAACCGAGTAAGCATGCTGATTAAGGGCCTTATTTAATGTGCATTTATAATCTGCGCAAATGCGAACTTCCCCATTGGACTTCAGTGGGGTGACAATAGGAGTTTCCCACTCCCCCCCATCAACAGGCTGTAATACGTCCTGTTCTACTAGCTTATCGATTTTGGAATCGATTTTGTGCTTAAGGGCAAAGGGGACCCTGCGAAGCTTAATCCTAATTGGCACAAAGTTAGGATATAACTTAAAAGAAATTGATGGGCCAGTGTACATCCCCAGGGTTGACTCAAAAACATCCACGTATTCCTCGCAAACAGTCATGAGGTCTGCTGTTTGTATCCGATTAATGCCTGTAATTTGAATGCCTAAAGCATCAAACCAATCATGTCCAATAAGACTCATTCTTTGGCCCTCTACTACTATTACATTCAGGTGCCCCAAAAGCCCTTTAAATTTTACCAATAATGTGGCTTCACCCTTAACTTTAACATGAGCATTCTGAAAATCTGTTAAAATAATATCTGAGGGTCTTAGTTTAACCCACTGGTTACTGCGCCTACACACAAAGTTGAATGTGTCTTGCAAAATGATCGATACTGCCGAGCTGGAGTCCATCTTACATGGAACTACTTGTAGCTCTACCAAGAGCTTGAGTTTAGGCTTGAGGGGGCGACGAGCCCTGGTGCAGCAAACGCTTCTCCGGCTTCTGAAGAACCCCACACTAACTGGACCCTGAGCCCCAGTACCTCTCCTAGTCGGTTCCTCCGACTGGTGTTTGGGTGGCCTGTCTCTCTGGCGGGCTCTGCAAACCACCGTGATGTGGCCGGTCCTTCCGCAAGCTCTATACGTGGCCGAGCAGAATCTGCAATTGGCACAAAGATGGTTGCCTCTGCACCCCTTACATCTAGGTAAGAGAACTGCGTTGTAATCATTCTCTCGTTGGTGGTTGCCGTGGTTTTGCACATTTGGTTGCCTTTGGAGCTTGTTGATTTCAGGTTCTTCATCTTCTGACGATTCTCCGATGCATCTGGCGACCTCAAGATGGATGGAATCTTCAACCTTTGAAGGTTGGTGGGCTGCACTGTCTGCACTGCACCCCCAATGGCTTCGGCAGCCATGACCTCATCCTGTGCCTCGTAGAATGTGAGATTGGGTCTAGCAAACAGTCTCTGCTGGAGGGTTCTGTCTCAAAGACCACAGACAAGCCGGTCTCTCAGTCGTTCCTTTCAGTTCGAGAACTTGCAAAGGCGTGCAGCCTGCCTTAGGCCCACGATAAACTCTAAAGCTGTCTGTCCGGGTAGCTGTACTCTTTGGTCGAATTTAAAATGCCACGCCATCTCCGACATCTTGGGCTGAAAATGCCCAGTCAGCTTCTTCTTAAGGTCTGAAAACAATACTGCTTCAATGGGCTTCGGCAGGAAAAGATTTTCTACTAGGTCAAAAGTTGCTGGTCCACACACGCACAGCAACATGGCAGCTTTTATTTTATTTTTATTTTAATTCCATTTATATCCCGTCCTTCTCAGAAGACTCAGGGCAGCTTACAAGCTTAGCAGTAGCCTTCATTCTATGTATATGCGTGCTTATTAGGGCTTTCACACACACACCCAAGCGGCATTATTACAAAGTCAGCTTAATTGCCCCCAACAATCTGGGTCCTCATTTTACCTACCTCGGAAGGATGGAAGGCTGAGTCAACCTTGAGCCTGGTGAGACACGAACCTGCACTAATTGCAGGCAGCTGGTGTTACTTAAGGAGGCATTAGCCCACTGCTCCACCAATTTGGTTTGTTCGTAGATAGTTCTCCACTTGCGAGAGGTAAGAAAGCCATTCTTCTGGATGTTTTACATCCAACTCTCTGAGTTTGACGACTTTCGGCATCTTTCCTTGGTTCCTGTGTTCTTCGATCCTGCTTCTTAGGCTCAGGGAATGTGTCCGCTGAGCACGCGGCCACTAGTGTGGCTTTACTAGCTGGCCTGGGGGGGGAAATGCCTCTTCCCTCCAGTGTGTATTGCCAACCCCTCTATAACTTCAGCCCTTTTAAACAGTGAAGCAGGATCCCACCCTCGTCACCACTGTTAAGTCGTGGGCTCTGGTGAGCAGGAATGAAGACACAAGGCTGAGTACAAAGAAACTTATTCTTTTATTTTTGCTGGAACTGTACTTGAGCTTGGGCCACACCCAGCCACAATATATAGCCAAGCCCTACAGTACAGTAGCAGCCAATAGGATTGAACCCACACTTGCCATCTGGGGCTGACCAATTGCAGGACCAGAGATGGCCTGTCTGGGTTGCTGGAGAGCCGTTAGCTCTCCAGCAACGCACGTGGTGTGGTACCACAAGCCCAATACATAACACTTATGTTAAGCATGCACAGGCACTAGATAATACTTATTCTAAATTTTCTACCATATTTCAGCCCTTTAATTCCTAATTAAATCTACACTTTCACCACATACCTTATCTCCTCTCCACTTTCATTTAGATTTATTACCCCTTCTTTCTCTTAATTTTATAATGTGGAAGAATATGGAGATGGCCTTGAATAAATTATTTAATACCAGCTTTGCCCTTATAAGGAGGAGGAGGGGAAGAAAACAAGATTACTCTGTTTTAATTCTCTTAGTATCAGAGGGAAACAGACAATCCCTTTCAAGATTCTGGTATTGTGGCCTAAACTAGTAGTGTTGCAGTCAACCTTGGGTTCCCTGATCTCAAAGGACACAAAATAGGACACCAGGTAGGACTGCCATGGTAGTCTATGATGGCAAACGATAAGGAATATTTTAGCATCTTTTCCAACGTACACACTTATTCAAAAGCATAAACTTTCATCAGTTGCAGCTCACTTCATCAGATGCATAGAATGCAAATCGCTAGTGAGAAAATGGCCCAAGACACATGCAGTGGTAAGTCCTTGACAGAAGTAAGTTGTATTTAGCTAGAAATAGGCAGTCTTCTACTGGCCATTGAACATACAGGGTGCAGACATATGGATACAGATTGGACTTCCTTGTTTTGCTTTGTATTTAACTCCAATAGGCTTACATGATATTTATTATGACTTTTCTACCTCCAAATGAAAAAGTATGCCAACAATTTTTAGCAATTCTTATCACAAAGGGCTTCTGGGGGGAAAAAAAGAGATGTAAGGAGCTGCAGACTGTCTTCTCCAAAGTTAGAAGAATTAAAACTGTTACCATAAAAAGGGATTAGGAATCAGAAAGCTGACAGAACTACTGTAATTTTTAGTTTCTTAAAACTGAACTCCAGTTGTCTGAAATATGCCTAAGAAAGCCAATGACACTTTCTCATAATTAAACCAGTTTTGGAAAAGAAAGATGAACTGAAAGCTTGAGAGAAGTTGGCAGAAGTCTTTTCTTTTTCTCCCTACCTAAGTGAAATTACAAACATGACTAAGAACTAAAAAAATTCCTCAGGGCTAAAATTGTCAAAATGCAAAACCAAAAAGCGATAACAGAACTCAGGCAACTAGCCTGGGCATTGAAGTCAATGCAGATGCCAACACTGACTCTATGATATTGAAAGACAAATTGAATCCTTAGGTTTTAAGTAGTTTTAAAGCTCCAATCTGCATTTTCACCAAGATTTCCAAGGGATGTTCCTGACTCATTGTTGTATTACTTGGAAAATAAAAATACATGTGCTAAAATAACTAGATGTACTTCTCAAATGCTTTGTTGCAAGAAATGTCACCTGAGACATTTAGAAGGTGGAGAAATAGTCTGTTTTTATTCTAGGTGTTCCCTTGTAGATATTGGAACAAGATATAAGATGATATCTCTGACCCAGGCTGAGAATTTTAACTGGAGTTTTATTTTCAGGGATAATTTAATCTTTTATTTGTCTTTTAACTTGTATTTTGTATTGATATGATTTTAAAATGCCCTGTAAACCACCCTGAGTCCTCCGGGAAAGGGCGGTATATAAATCTAATAAAAATAAAATAAAATATAAATAAATAAAATAAAGATGATATAGTCAGAGGGTGTAAATCACATAGCAAGTATCCACAAAAAACAATACTTGGGTTTTCTATTTGAAAACTCTAGCATGTTAGAAAAATTCTTTCCAACTTATGAGTGCTTTGCTTTGTTGATATAATTTATATACCATTCTTCCTCCAGAAACTAGTGGCAGTGTACAATATGCAGCATTCTTTTTCTTTGTTTTTCACAGCAACAGCCAGGTGTGGTAACCTGGACTGAAAATTAGTACCTTGCCCAAAGGCACCCAGTGCACTTCCATGATGATGGTTTATTTTATTTCATCTGGTGTAGCAAAATGCAGTAGAGTGATAAAAGTCACCGAAACAGCATATAAAATATGTATCAAAATGTAAAACACCAGACCAGTGAATTATTTTAAAGACACATAGTATGAGTGATGAATAAAATTATGAATAAAGTTAAATTATGTGTGAGCAGTTGCTGGGGTGCAATGCAGACTAGCTTCCTCATGGTGCACCCTGAGCAACTTGACTCTTCACAGTTAAATAGTCTACACATTCTGGATGCTGGACAAGGATCTCTCAGGGAGAAGAAGCAGCATAAACATCAAAAATAAAAACAATGGATCTTTTGAGAATTAACTGACAAAGGACATAGGAGATGTGCTGAAAATTGTACAGCTTAATATGTAAGGTATTTAGCTGGGCTAAAGCTGACTATTTACTTGGGTTTATGAATGCTGGCTTGATAGTGAAGGGCTCTCAGTCTTAGCCACCGTAACACACTGACTCACATACTTCAAGGTTCCATGCATCTAAAAACAGAGTGAAAATGTTGTAAGTTGTTAAAAGTCTATCAAAGCTGGAAGGATGAATCAACATCTCCTTTAATTTGGAAACAAACCTAATGTTATTTAACATTAAAGTATACAGCTATCTTTCAAGATAAAATTGCAAATTACTAGAAGCTATTGAAGGAAGAAAAAAAGGGGTGAAGCAACAGTGAAAATTTATAGCTTCATGTAGCAGGAAATAAATTGGTTACTTGTTTTAATAATTAATGTCACCAACTACCATCTAAGTTATCTATATTTCTCTTTATATTATTTTATTTCATGTTTTGTTGCTGTAGCTATTAGTAAATGAAAGTCAGATATCATTTCTTGCTTCGGGAATAAATATATTTTATGAAACAAGCAGAGCATATCACTTGCTAAAACAGCAGTTTGTCATCACGATCAAATTAAATGACTTTATTGACACTTGTGGTGTTTTTTTCAAAATAAATGAGACAAATGCCCAATAAAATTTCACAACCACAGAAGTATAAGCAATGTGGGAAAGACTACAGGAAAATAAATACCTATGTTTGACTGCAGCTACAGCTTAAATCATAGTGATGACTAGGCACTCAATGCAACTGATACATCAGTAAAAAATATAAATATATAATTCTTTAGTAGTTAAGTCAGAAGCCAGAAATCTGAAATGGGCTCCGTCTTCCTGCCCCTTCCTGTTTAACTATAGAGGTAACTATTTAAATCAATATAAAACACAATATTTATTCAAAATGTACTTCAAATCAAGATCAATAAATATAAACATCTGAACCATTCAGATTTTTATTGATTTATTTGCAGGTATTTCCTCTGGTAAAAGGGCCTGCTGTGTCCTTTTTAGGACTACAGGTAGTCCTCGATTTATGACCACAACTGAGCCCAAAATTTATGTTGCTAAGTGAAAAATTTGTTAAGTGAGTTTTTCCCCATTTTGTGATCCTTCT
Source organism: Vipera ursinii (assembly GCF_947247035.1). Classification (NCBI taxonomy): domain Eukaryota; kingdom Metazoa; phylum Chordata; class Lepidosauria; order Squamata; family Viperidae; genus Vipera; species Vipera ursinii. Next base: position 93,396,621 of record NC_139514.1, on the reverse strand, counting down.
TGCCACATTTGTTAAGTGAATCACTGCAGTTGTTCAATTAGTAGCACTATTGTTAAGTGAATCTGACTTTCCCATTGACTTTGCTTGTCAGAAGGTCACAAAAGCTGATCATATGACTCCAGAACATTGCAACCATCATAAATATGAACCAGTTGCCAAGCACCTAAATTTTGATCACATTACCAAGGGGATGCTGCAATGGTCATAAGTGTGAAAAATGGTCATAAGTCACTTTTTCAGTGCCATTGTAACTTCAAACGGTGACTAAATGATCTGTTGTAAGTCAAGGACTACTTATACTCATTCACCTTTTGCCCCCACCTGGTGCTAAGCTTTCACTGATGGCTCCAAGTAGCTGTAACCTGTGCAGTGGCCACACCCCAGTAAATTATCTCAGAAGATGGGTGGAACCAGGTGACAATAGCTAATGGTTCTTTGACCCTTATTGAAATAAGGGATTTATCTGGCCATAGCAGATTGAGAGGAAGCAATGAATCAACAGGCCAATCATCAAAAAGGTGTGGAATGTTAAGAGCATGGCAAGACCCTTACATATCCTGATCATCCACTGCAGCAGGAGAGGACCCCACCTGTAACAGTTCTCCATATCACTGGAGTTCTCCATATCTCACTCCATATCCACATCACTGGCAGAGTGGGACTGCTCCTGTGCAAAGGCTGTTCCATTTAAAGCTTCATCTTGCACAGATTTCTCTCGTGCAACTCACCCTCATCTGCAAATCAATTCAGTCCAAACCCAATTTGTTGAGCCTTGCAGTGTTGTAGCAAAGAAATTGGCAGAGTCACCTTGTAGCAAGATGGATGGCAAACAAAATTAATAAATAATAATAACAGGTAGAAATAATCACTGGCAATTGTCACAAACCTTCACATAGGCAGCCTTTGGTCCAGTGGTTGTTCATCTCAGTACCCAGGGCAGCTGGCATGTCTGGCAGCACCCAGGGGGACTGGGCAATGACCTTTCAGTACCCCCATTATTCTAGACTGTGCTTCCCCATTAGGGCTGCAGACCCACCTTCATATCCACAGATGAATTGCACAACAATATATCTTCTTCAAACCCAAAGGAGTGTGTGTATGTTTATGTGTGTATAGAACACAAGCAAAGTTCAAAGCATTCTTAATAGAATTAAATAAAGATCTCCATCAGTGCAATCTAATAATTACTTACCGTATCTCCCAAATGCTCATTCAAGTAACATTGACTTGATATCTCATCCCAAACTGATGTATATCTTCCTCTAAAAGCATCTAGATACATGTTAAATACAAATGAGGCGGGAGTTATATGGAACCCCATGCAGAAGTATCTACAAGGTTCACTGCTCTTTGCCCACCACTACTGAGCCAGGTGACCTTTAAGCAGTGTCTCAAAGAGACACAGCTCTTACTTTTGTTTTCCCTCTTGCCTTCTCCTCTCCCTGTAGTTCAGGCATGTCAAACTCACGACGTCACGTGATGTTGTGCGATGTATTGGGACTTTTCCCCCATTGCCAGCAATGGGGTGGGCATGGTTTCAGGGTGACACAGTTTCAGCAGTTTGATACGCCTGACCTAGTTCATGGCAGTCTGTCACCAAATAGTAGCAAAGTATAGGGAAGCATTGAGGTGGCAGCTAACAGAAACTACTCACTGACTTAAAATTAGAATCACATAAAGTGGTTTCTATAACTTTCAACCCCTGCAAGAAATTCTATATTAAGATACCAAGGTCAAAGATATCAAAAGCCACTATAATAACATCAGAAGGAGCACACACATATTCTACAGCTCCTTCTTCAGGTTGTCAACAAGAATAACAATACTATTTGCATCCCAAGCCCTAGCTTGAATCCTGACTGGAAAAGATCATTTCAACCAGTGTCCAAGCAGCTGAGTCATCATCTTCTCTGTACCCTTTCCTCCAATGGAGAGGTTGGAGGCCATATGATAATCATCAAGGAAAGCTGGATTGAAAGCTGGATTTCAAAACAGGATATATGATCTCCCAAAGAAGCATTTGCACTTCTCATACACTTATTCAAGTCCTTCCTCACTATTTAAAGCTACCAGGAAAGACATGGACCCAGGTCACAGGTAGTAGCATTCATGCTCTAGAGAATCATGGATGTTATCTACTTCCTTAGCTCAGATGAACCTTTGTCACTATCCTAGATTCAGTCTAAAAGCATTTAAATCCAAGTGACTATGAACTCTTCTGGCTAACATGTCACAATACCCTACTTTCACCTGAATAGGGTTGTGTTGTGTTGTCCAAGGCTGCTAGATGAAGCTCTGTGGTCACAACATGGGTGGGAAAGTAAATATGTTTCAATCTCCTTATCACCATGTGTGGGCCTGATTGTGGCCTGAATCATACCTATGTTTGATCATATTTCCCTTTTGTTAAATAGCTTATGTTTACCAAGATGAATCATTGTAATACAGAGGTAAAGAAGGTTCTGCACTAATTACTTACAGGTACAGCCAATGGCTTCTATCCTGTAGAAATGTTATTTGTCATGATACTAAGAGGAGTGAGAAAATTTATACATCAAATGCGTTTGTAATTTTAAGGTATATGCCATAATCAGACAGGGAAGAAATTTCTGCAGAACCATTCATTGCAAGAATATGTACAAGCAATTTAGTTAGTTAGATGGAAATGAAAATATAGTTTGTCACATAATAATGAAAGAGAGACATGACCTGGGCTCATTTCTGCAGCTTCAGTGGCTCTGAAACAAGTATTTTATGCTTCAGCAAACTGTTGATCTTCTTACCATACTTTCATACTCTCCCCTCCTTTGTTCAAGTGAAACACCTTCATTATCTTTTCAGTTTCAAACCATTGGCTCCAGGATCAGTTTTTCCTTAAAGAAAAATACTCAAGATTTCACTGGTTCTTGGTACTTGCTATGAAAGTTACAGGAAGGATTGTGCTGCCTCAGAAAGACTGCAAAAGGGACACCAAATGTGAGAACGCATTTTACAGGTGTATTTACAGCCATTATTTCTTTATGCAGTGCATGGTTAAGTGATGGAATCATCTAGTAAGTGATGTACAGAGCACTTGTCGATGGATAAGCTCACAGCCAGGAGTTCGATTCTGATGGGGTTCAATGTTGACTCAGCCTTCCATCCTTCCAAGGCTGCTAAAATCAGGACCCAGACTGTTGGAACAATATGCTGACAGTGTAAACTGCTCAGAGAGTTCTGAAAAGCATATGGACTGGTGTATAAGCCTAAAAGGAGGGACGCGGTGGCTCAGTGGGTTAGGATGCTGAGCTTGTCGATCAGAAGATTGGCAGTTTGGCAGGTCAAATCCCGAATGCCACGTAACAGAGTGAGTGCCTGTTACTCGTCCTAGCTTCTGCCAACCTAGCAGTTTGAAAGTACGTAAAAATGCAAGTAGAAAAATAGGGACCACTACGGTGGGAAGGTAACAGCGTTCCGTGCGCCTTCGGCGTGTAGTCATGCTGGCCACATGACCATGGAGATGTTCTTGGACAAATGCTAGCTCTTTGGTTTTGAAATGGAGATGAGCACCAGCCCCTAGAGTTGGAAATGACTAGCACGCATGTGCGGGGGAACCTATAAGCCTAAATGCTATTGCTATGGATTTTTTAAACCATTTTTATCCAATTTGATAGAAATTATTATTATTATTTTTTTAACAAAAAACTGTAAAATTCTCTTGAAAGGGTCTCAGGAACTTGGTTTGGGAATGGCTAAGAAGTACATCTGTGTGTGTATTTTGGTGTGCCATTATCATTTCTCCACTTATTTGCAATTTCCCTAGTTTCCACTACTTCTGCTCAATAGCAAGGGAAGGTATTATCAGTGATTTCTTCAGGGCAGAAAAAAGAATAGGTTTCATGTAATTGAAGAAATATGAAATATGAAATAGAAGCAAGAGCCTTGGTGGAGCAGTGGGCTAATGCCTCCTTAAGTAACACCAGCTGCCTGCAATCAGTGCAGGTTCGCATCCCACCAGGCTCAAGGTTGACTCAGCCTTCCATCCTTCCGAGGTAGGTAAAATGAGGACCCAGATTGTTGGGGGCAATTAAGCTGACTTTGTAATAATGCCGCTTGGGGGTGTGTGTGAAAGCCCTAATAAGCAGGCATATACATAGAATGAAGGCTACTGCTAAGTTTGTAAGCCGCCCTGAGTCTTCTGAGAAGGGCGGGATATAAATGGATTAAAATAAATAAATAAATAAATAAATAAATAAATAACACCAGCCCTATCACTTCTCAGCAGGAAATCAAGCTCAAAAAGGTCAGCAAAATTAATGTTTTAAAAAATCAAAATCACCTAGAAACTAAAGAAGAATAGAAGTTTTGTTTGTAGGCACTTTCTTTTAATTTAGAGTTTGTGGCAGACTTTTAGAGGTCATCATAAGATATAGCATTTTATCAGCTAAGACTGTTTTAAAAAAAGAATTCATGGAGAGAGGCAAAAACACAGTGGTAACTAAATTTCTAGTTCCAGATGTAATATATCTTTGAGTAATACATTGTTGGGAGAACAAGCCAAGATTGTTTGCTTTGATGAATAGATATCCACTTGAATACTATGAAAAAGAGGACTGTATGGTAAATCGGTCACTGAAACTGATTAAGAAGGGTCTTCTGCTCCTGGTGCCTCAGAATGGCTTTACAAGTTCATCCCATCACTTTCAGCAGAGAAAGTCATGTCAAAATGGATTCCATTTCTCTCTGTGGCTATTTTTAGCTGGTGAAGTTTATCTGGTGACAACTAGGGCATTATTCATATCTCATGAGTTCAGCCTTGGTGTGAATGACGAAGAGTTCTCAGTTTCCAATATGTGGACAGTCTCATGGTTAGTATTTTACACAATTTCAGGATGTAAAGTATTTATTTGCTAGAAAAACACCCTTAGTTGTGCATTCTGATATCAAATTGAGTTTAGGCTTCTAGCTAACTGGATATAACCCTAGGAAGCTTCAGGTATAATATAGCTTTTCTGGCTTTGTGAGATGGGCAGCTATATTTGAAATTTGAAAAATAAACAAAATAAATGTTCAGAGAAATCTGAGCAAAGAATGGTTTAAATTTATTTTCTGTTAGTATGAGTCTGTCTAAAAATAAGTGCTTTTTCTCATCTGCTGAGTTTACACTGGTATGGCTGCTCGATGTTATTTAATAAAGAAATTAAGAAAGAATGAATAATTGTACTGTATTTTTGTTTTAGATATTGTAAGATATCTAAATGTTCTATAAATAGAAAGAGGGGATATAAATCCAATAAATACATCTGGTGAAATAGAAATTAGGTATAATTATCATAAATTATTATTAAACCAAAAAGTATAATTTGGGGTAATTATTATAAATTATAGTAGCAATAACAATAGCAATAGCATTTAGGCTTATACTGTATATTGCTCCATAGCACTTTACAACATTCTCTGGGCAGTTAACTATATTGAAGTATTATTTGCATATTATCCCCAACAATCTGGGTCCTTATTTTACTAACCTTGTAATAATGGAAGGCTGAGTCAATCTTGAGTCTGTCAGATATCGAACTGCTGACTATGGGCAAAGTTTGCCTGCAATACTGCACTTTAACCACTACACCACCATAGTAGTTAAACAAATTATTGATAATTGGGTTACTATCATAAATTACAATAATTGGTTACCACAAATTATAATTATAGTTGCTTATCATCAATTTTGTTCATTATCATAAATTATCATAATTGGGAGCAATCATACTTTTGATATTTAATTTAATAAGAGCAATTAATACCAAATAATTGTCATAAATTATGATAATTGGAATTGATTATTATAATTTGGGTCAATTATCATAAACCATGTTTATTAGTCTGGATAAATGATCATAAATTGCTAAATTTGTCAAATAACTTTTTGTTGTGTGTATCCTGAGCAAGCCTTTTATCATATAATGATTTTATTAAAATATGTCCAAAAGATCAATATTTAAATATTTAGTTTAATATTTAAATATTGGTCTTTTATCCCATTTTTTGTCTGTACCTACTTTTCTTAAGAATCCTGACCTTGTCCATTTAATTTAGGATATTTTGAATATTTGAACATCAATTCTCTTGCATTGGTTAATGACAACAGTAAATTAAAGGCTAAATTTTATTATTTATATTTATTTTTAAATGTCAGGCAATACAATATAGCACACCCTCTGCAGTTCCACATCTTACCTACATCTTAGCTCCAGCTATTTTGATAAGACTTTATTCTTAACCACTTTGTCAACATAAAGAAAGAGGAAGTTTTGCCAGAACTTGGAGGCATCCATTGTTCTTCACCAAATATCAAAAGAAATCTTCTAGGTTCTTGACAAGGACAGGGCGGTGGTGTTACTGGTAGGTGTTTGTGTGTGTTTAATAGCCCTAATTAGATAATAAAATATTTGTTGAGTCACCATTTGAGTATTTGAGGATTAAATATATTATCTGCAGCACAACTTTTCTGGTTGCTAGGAATGACCAATCCGCTTCCTGGTTGGCAGCTCTATACTTCATTAGTCACCTGCCCACCCCACACAAATTGTTACAGACTTGCTTGCCTGCATACCTGCATAAGCATTTGGGCTTCACATATTCTGAAAAAAGAAAAGAAGCAGTAATTACTTTCCAATTAACTTCGGCAACTACCTGGCATCCAGACTCAGACAATAAACCTGACTGGTTTATAAATTCATTCTTAATCTCTGGAGTCAGAACATCAGCAATTATTTTTCTTATTGGGATATGCTTTGTATGGAGTAATTCTTTTGCATTGACTAGTTGTGGTAAAGCCTTAAAAGCAATACAAAGTCATCTAAAACAGGGAAATAAACTTTGCCCAGAGTTTCCCATACTAGCACCATTAACTATTCTGATTGAGTTTGATGGTTTTGTGTTGTGATGCAACACAAGTTTGCTGGCATGTTTGGGAAGGTTTACTTCACTGATGCCAAAAGATAGCCTTGAAAAGAAATTATATCTGATGCAATAACAGACTATACCTATAACTACCTATAATTCTATATACCATTTATATGTTATATATGCCATTTGTATGTTCAAAATCTCACATGCTCTCAATTATTGAGATGCATAGCTATTTTTTTTAAAAAGACACATATGTCTCTTTTAAAAAATCTCAATGTATACATGGTTGTACTTTGACAATAAAGGTTCATTCATTGGCAACTGAAATTATAAATGCAATTATTACAGGGTTGCTTTGAATAGTTGAACTTTACACATATTTCAGCAGAATCTGATAGTATGACCACAAATTAACCACATATGTGTTAGGCTAGGACAGTGATGCCAAACCTTTTTGGCTCAGCATGTTAGAAATTTGGAAAACCCCTAACTTGATTCTGCTGGCAACCCTGCCCCTCAAACTAAAGAGAAACAATTATTTACATATTCATTTGTAATTAAACACATTTCTTGTTCACATGAATGCAAAAGCTGATTTTATATCATTGCTGATAGTGCAGTCATTGGGAGACTGTAGTCACAGAAATCCTCTGTGTTTATGCTTTGAAATTGAACCCTGTGTAGTGGTGGGAAGACAACTGAACTGTGCAGCTGCCATGTTCTCATTAGTCTCTCTTTTAGGTCACCACCAATCACAGTTTTTAAGATGACAGATCGCATCCTGATATGGATGATAAGAATCCATTTTAAACTGGTGCAGGGTCACATATTTCTATATTTGTGTTCATTCAGTTTCTTTGATAAACGGGGAATAGCTGTTGTCTATTGGTTTGGAATTGGTGAACACTGGTGTGTCACCCGAAATGTCATGATGTGTCATCTTTGACAGGTGTGTCATAGGTTTTCTATCACTGGGCTAGCAAAGAGGCTGTCCAGAAATAGGCAGCATTGAGAAAAGGCATAAACTGACTTCAGATAAAATTTCAGATAAAAATTAGCCTTTCTGAACTAATGCCTTCCAGGTGCGTAGGATTATTCAGCCCAAGAAAATCTTCAGAGTCAATAGAAATTTTAATTAATTATCCTACTTGAAATTTTAAAAGCATTAGTGCATAATTAACTTCCTCTTCCTCTTCTGCTGAAGTGTAATAGAATACTTTAAAAAATTCCAACATTCTAGATTAGCACACAAATCTCACATGGAGAATAAGAGCATTTTATGGAAAAGATTCAAGATAAACAAGCACTAAAGTTTTTTGAAAAGAAAAAAAAAGTCTTGCATTACTACTCCAGCATTTAGATACATCACTGAGAGGCCTGAATTAATGAAAGACTAAGCTAAATATTGTTGATGGCTGCCATAAAGCATAATTTGATAAATGTAATTCCATGGTGATGTAGATCCAATGTTTGAGATTTCCCTTTTCATAATTCCATCTCATACTCTCCAAATAAACACCAATTTTCACTTAGCACATTTTAATGGCAGAAAAAAATACTTGATGAGATGACAATGGTGAGAGTAGTTCACAAATAGTAAAACAAATGGTTGAGAAATTATGTGTATTCAATATGTATTTACCAGAAACCTTCCCTATTCCTGAAAAACAAAATGTCTAAACTAGCCTTAACCAAATAGTTGGCTTCTAGATATATTGGGAATGAAAACATTTCAAGATTCCAATCCTGCAAATTTCTACATTTTAAAATTATGTTATCATCTCCATGACTTTGGTTTATATGTATACAAATACAGATACAGTCCAAAATATTCTTCCTTGTTTTAAAATTTTACATTTATAAAAGAGGCTCATATTTTGTTTTTCTTTCTGTTTTGTAGCAGCAGTAATATAGCCACCCATATTTATTGCCATAGCCAAAGTGTACTTTGGCAAGAATCTTGGCAAAAATTACTATTTGGCAAAAAGGTGAATTTGTGGTTCAACTAAAGAAGGAGAAAGAGCCAATAAATGGTTTATCATATTTCATATGAGTCAATAATGCATTTTGGCTTGAAGCTAAAATTAAAATAGAAGGGGAAGACAGTGATATCATCCTGTACTAAGTAACATATACAATACATTAGAAAAGACATCTAATACAATAACATTTACAAAAAGAATAGTAGTACACTTCTGATTTCACTTTAAGTTGCCAGTTACTACCTCTAAAGCACTAAAAGGTTCAACTGAAATATATTCAGCTTCTGTGCTAACTTGCCCGTTTTTATGATCAGCTATTATATAGATCTTTTGTAGGCCTACTACATCTTTCCTAGCAAAGGAGAATGTACAGAATCATATTGATCATCACACTTTACAGGTTAAGAGTCTTCCTTCTTTTTTAAAAATTTCCCCAGTAACTTTAGCTTTTCTTTTTAAACAAACATTTACCACTGTTTAATTTTACTAACATTTAGTCTCAGTTTCTCACATCTGTCTTTGCTGTCAGTTTATACTTATTGCAAATGTGTGGTAAGTGATTAACTGTTTTTATATACAGTATTTTAGATTTTGTGAGCCACTTAAGGCAACTCCATTTTCAGAAGGGAACATCCTAAGTTTGATAGAATTTCCTTCCTTCCTTCCTTCCTTCCTTCCTTCCTTCCTTCCTTCCTTCCTTCCTTCCTTCCTTCCTTCCTTCCTTCCTTCCTTCCTTCCTTCCTTCCTTCCTTCCTTCCTCACAGTGGAAGAAAGCATAGAAAGCAGCATTATTTTTCCAGATGTTCAACAAGAAGTCCTTAAGGAGTGTTTTAAATCTAACAACAACAACAACAACAACAACAACAACAACAACAACAACAACAATAATAATAATAATAATAATAATAATAATAATAATAATAATAATAATAATAATAATAACTTTATTGTCACTTTGAATGTACACCAATTGGCATACATCAAAATGAATTTCATTGCATACAGCTCTCAAAGGGTCACCACCTCCAATATACACTCCTTGTTTGTGGCCAGCTCAAGTTTCAGAACATTCATTTTAGTCTCTAGGGAGCTAACCATGGCAAACAGGACAGATAGAAACAGAGCTTCATGTAGATTAGCCCTTAAATTAGCTTGTATTCCTGCATGACAACTTTCCTTTTTCTGGTTCTGTCTCTTCCACCTTTTCCTTAAAGGGACCATTAATTCCATAATTCATATTTTACAATTACTATTTATATTGTAAGTTCTTCAAACTGAGAATTTTTAAAAGCTGATTTTGATATAAGCCATAAAAGTGTCATTGCCCTGCATTCAGAACCTGGAAACATGTAAGTCTGGCAATAAATAATGAACCTGAAATTATGCCCAATGTGATGTTCTATCAATTTATCTTGGTGTGTCCTTCTTCCTTAATTTCTTCTGTCCTGATCTTGTGATCATTAGGAAAATCCCATCTTCTGATCCTCAGCCATACCACATCAAGAACACTTTTACTCTGTTTTGGACTATATGCCACTTTTCAAACATAAATGAAGAAGAACACAACTTTTTTTTTAATGGTTCTTATTCATTACTTGGAACTGCTAAGAATTTTGGGGAAGGAAAAACTGACAGATATTCTCTATATTTTTGCTATTATGACTGTTTATTTAGACTAAGGATGTACAGGTAGTCCTTGACTTATGACCACAATTGAGCCCAAAATTGCCATTGCTACACAAGACAATTATTAATGAATTTTGCCCCACTTTATGACCTTTCTTGCCACTATTGTTAAGTGAATCACTGCAGTTATTAGCAACATGGCTGTAAAGTGAATCTGACTTCCCCATTGACTTTGCTTTTCAGAAGGTTGCAAAAGGTGATCACATGACCCCAGGACATATTTGCTGGTTGCCAAGCATCCAAATAGTTGTAAGAGTGAAAAATAGTCATGTCACTTTTTTGAGTAAATTGCAACTTTAAGCACTAAAACAAATGGTAATAATTCGAAGTGTGTATCTGCATTGCCTGGTTGGCCCATCACTAAAACATGCAGACAACCATTTCTGTGGCCCAGAAATGAATAATATTACCTCTAATAATTCTCTATTCCCCATCAAAGTGACCACAGGCATATATTTTTTCTGCCTCATTTCCCGAGTACACTTTCATATGTTCTGTTACCTCACGTATTCTTACCCATTTCAGATTCTTTGCTTCAATTGGTTACAAGATTACTCAAGCAGCAGAGAGATTCTGCAGATCATCTACAGCAGGGGTATCAAACTGCCAGCCTGTGGGCTGGTTGCATCATACAGAGGCTGCGCCCACCCCAGCTCCGGCAATGCAAAAAAAGTCGCATTATGTCATGCGAAACGTCACATGATGTGGCGGGTTTGACATGTGTAATCTACAGTATGGATCTCTATTCCTTCTACAGACTAGGTTCTGATAGGTGGTTAACTTGTGTGTTCATCATCCGTCAAAAGCTACCTTCCTACGTTAGGAAGACCAATAGCTGGATGTTTTCTTTTTCTCTGTCATAAAACTGGTTGGTCCTTTTTTTTCTTAATAACCCTACTGGCCAGCTGCCTATTAGTCTTTTTCCTTGTTTCTTATTAAATCTGCTGGCCAGCAATACTGTCCAGCCTCAATACTGAAGCAAAACAGTCAGGACTTAACTGTCAAGATGTAGCAAAGTAGCCTGGAGAGGTTTTGGGTTATATCACAGTCTACAGGAAAGTATTAGATGATAATAAACTGTGCAGATGTGCTTCTAAGTGTTGAAACACAGTTGACAGTTGACATCCCACATTCTACCTTGTTATTTCTAGGTGGAGTTGGATAAATCCCAGAAACCCTAGAGTGCTACTGAAACTCATTATAGACCAAATCAAATAGAAGTTGGTGAACTCAAAAAATATAGCTACCCATATCCTTGAAATATCTTCCTATTATGTAAAGGATGCTTTGCCATGAAAATGAATTTGAATACATATTTATAGGAGTATTCTTAATGTGACAATGTTGGGAGAGGAAGACTAATCAGGGTACTCTGTCATCAAATCCAGATCATTTATACAATGGTGTGCTAGGGCTGGACTTGAAAAATAAATCTCAAAACAAAAGAGATCTAATTGCAGGACCAATAAGAAAAGGCATTCAGCAGCACAACAAACAATAACAAAAAGAGGACAAAACATAGCTCATTCCTTGAATGAAAGAGACTGAAGCAGCAAAATAAGTTGCAGTTACCATATATGGTGTTGTGCTTTTATACTGAGCTTCTGACTAGATTCCAGTAGAGATTAGAATAGTGACTAAAATAAACTGCATATTGACAAGGTATAATATACCTGGCTACAAAAACCTGAACAACACAACTGCCAAATCTCTCTGTAGGACTATTTGTGTTTTGTGCTCAGGCAAAAAACTGAGACATGCATTGATTCATCTCCTCTTGTTGTTGTTGTTAGCTGTGAAGTTGTGTCCAACCCATCGTGACCCTATGGACAACGTTCCTCCAGGCCTTCCTGTCCTCTACCATCTTCTGGAGTCCATTTAAGCTCACACCTACTGCTTCAGTGACTCCATCCAGCCACCTCATTCTCTGTCGTCCCCTTCTTCTATTGCCCTCAATCTTTCCCAGCATTAGGCTCTTCTCCAGTGAGTCCTTCCTTCTCATTAGGTGGCCAAAGTATTTGAGTTTTAGCTTCAGGATCTGGCCTTCTAAAGAGCAGTCAGGGTTGATCTTCTCTAGGACTGACCGGTTTGATCGCCTTGCAGTCCAAGGGACTCGCAGGAGTCTTCTCCAGCACCACAGTTCAAAGGCCTCAATTCTTTGGCACTCAGCCTTTTTTATGGTCCAACTTTCACTGCCATACATTGCAACTGGGAAGACCATAGCCTTGACTATACGGACTTTTGTTGACAGTGTGATATCTCTGCTTTTTAGTGTGCTGTCTAGATTTGCCATGGCTTTCCTCCCGAGGAGCAAGCGTCTTTTAATTTCTTGGCTACAGTCCCCATCTGCAGTGATCTTGGAGCCCAGGAAAATAAAATATGTCACTACCTCCATTTCTTTCCCATCTATTTGCCAGGAATTGAAAGGGTCAGATGCCATGATCTTGGTTTTCTTAATGTTTAGTTTCAACCCAACGTTTGCACTCTCCTTCTTCACCCGCAACAAGAGGCTCTTTAGTTCCTCTTCACTTTCTGCCATTAGAGTGGTATCATCTGCATATCTTAGGTTGTTGATATTTTTTTCCGGCAATCTTAATTCCAACTTTTGATTCATCAAGCCCTGCCTTTCTCATGATGTGCTCTGCATATAAGTTAAATAGTCAGGGCGACAGTATACAGCCTTGCCGGACTCCTTTCCCTATTTTGAACCAATCATCTCCTCTTAGTATCACAGAAATAAGAAGTATGAAATTGTTGGTTTCTTTTTTCAAGATCTGGGAAGATATATCAGAAGAATAGCTTCTCACTAGCATGTCTATGTTACATTTTAAGTACATGTTAAAATTATATTTACTATTCCATTTCTATAGCCACCTATCTCAAGCAAGTAACTGAGCAGCCAACAATTACAAAAAACTTAAAAATAATTACAATATAATACAAATGAATTATATATGGCAGCCAAGAAAAAAAATATTATAGATGTCAATATAGCCAGAAAACAGAGCCTTTATATCCTTGGGGACCCAAGTCTGGACACAAAGCCCGGTCTTTGAGGCCTCCTCAACTCTAGTGGTGGTGGGGGGAAATGTTCCAGAGGGCAGGGACTATAGCAGACAAGGCATGCCTCTTAGGATAGTCCCATTATCCAACATTCCTTGGCTAATAAGACCTGTAGTATGTCCAACCTGCTGGACCAATTTGGATAGGTAGAAACCACTGGGAAAAGTTTTTCCCTTAAGTAATCCAGTCCTAAACCATGACGGTTTTTAAAGGTGACAACCAGCACTTTGAATTGGATCCAGAACCACACAGGCAACCAATGCAACTCACATATTAGTAGTGTTACATGTAGTAATGGTGTACATGTGTCAAATATCCAGTACCATTTATTACCTGTGCAAATGGATTTTGCACTAGTTGAGGTTTCCAAAGGATTTTCAAGAGCGGTGACCTGTGGAGCATATTGCAGTAATGCAAACAAGAGGTAGAAATAGTTACAATATATATGCTGTAAAAATCTGGATCACCAATAGATGACAGAAAAGAGATACATATAAACCTTTAACTCTTTGCTACCTAATAGTATTTTACAGATTTTTGAACCACGTTTATTATTGCCATATTACTGGTGTTTGCATTTTCCTATATCCAAGAGAACATATTATTTGGATTTAATGTATACAAAGAGCATTTTAGGCTATTGTTTTCATTAAAGACTTGAACATTAATGTTGCAGTTCTTGAGTAAAAGTACACAGTGATTAGAATTCATTAGTAGCTTGCTAATAATACCTTATTTGGTTTGCAGCAAACTGTTGTCTTCTTTTAATTTCAGCTATTAAAACAATCCATATTAAATTAGGTTACAAGCTATAATATATTAATTGCTTCCCTAACTATTTCATCAGAAACATAATCCATTCTTCTGCCAAGATCCTTTAAACAAACAAATCACCATCTTCAGGTTTAATTAAACTGGAGGAGCCAAAGATTTGAAATGGAATAATGTCTTCCTATTATGCTCAGAAGAACCTTCGGTTGTACATTTAGAGCAAAATATTTCACAAGTTTAGAATCCAATCCTGCTCATAAAGAGGATGAAATCAATGAAGGACACTTAAGTTGACACCAAGTTTGAATGTTACCTGGTGGCCTGAATGTAAGTATATTTAATTTTAGAACTCTGGCAGCTAGACTATAACTTCTAAGTTCCTTTACCCCGACTAGGACTCAGATGGCTGGAATGGGGGAAGAAGAGAGATGAATTCTCACACACCCCATTAAAAATATAAGCACCCAAGAATCCAGGAAAGAAAAGTAAAACCCCTAGAGGTCAGGGTGTTTGCAAATTGTGACACTTTCAAATGAATGATAAAAAACAAGCATTGCAACATTGCAATGCAAGCCCTGCCCTTTATGTCCATGCATATGCACAAAAATGCAGGGCTTGCACCATCACATCGCAGCACTCATTTAATCACACACATACACACACACACATGCACACACAGAGGACACCTGCGTTCATAGACCTTGAATCACAAAGTTCTCTATTTGGAAATGTTTAAAATAAAAGGGTAGATGGACAGAATTGTCATCATCATCATCATCATCATCATCATCATCATCATCATCTACTTAATTCCAGGTTCAGGTGTTAAGGGTCATTTTCCCTTCTTCTACTAGAACTCTGACAAAGCTAATAGTTGCAAAGGAGGAGGAGTGAATTGCATGTGATCCTGGTAAAGAGCCACGGACTGAACTGTTTAACTTTAATCTGCAGATTTCTAATAATTCACAAAGGCTATTCATAAATGTTGGTGTTACATACCATTTGGTGTCAAGTACATACTGTAACTGCATATAATATTAAGGTGCACAATTGTATGTTAGGAAAGCATAGATGAATTTCTAAAACTCAGCTAAAAATCCAGAAGTCTTACAGCATTTTTTCCTACTAAAAAATGTATTAAAAGGCACAAGCTTTCACAAACTACAAGAAAGTAGCAACAGACTTCCTGATGACTGGCTACCATAGGACTAACATGGTTCTTCTTCTGCAATGTGTGAAATTCAGCTAATCTTTTACACCATATTTGGATTCTCTCTTTTTCCTTTCCATGTATCTGCACAGTTCTCTTATTTCTGGATCAACTAGCGATAAATCACAACTAAATAGATCTTCCAACTTCCTGGTTGCTACAGCCCCATAACTGTGACATGGTTGGTTTGATTTTAGCTTATTGCATCATAGTTTATAAGTCTTAATTAATGGCTTAGAATAGGGGTCCCCAACCCCCAGTCTGTGGACCAGTACCGGGCCACGGCATCCCAGTAACCAGTCTGCACAAACAAGTAAAGCCCCATCTGCAGGATGCAGGCAGCACACAAAACCACGCACAATCCAGTCCGCAGAAAAGCCTCTCTCCACAAAACCGGTCCCTGGTGCCCAAAAGGTTGGGGACCTCTGGCTTGCAACCTTCTACAAATCCAGCCAGTTGTAGCATATTCAGCGACCCGTAGTTAAACTGTGGTTTAAAGTGATGGATGAAACCCACAGTTAAAGCCATCACTTTCATAGCCTTATTTATCAGTGTGCAAAGGGGATACAAATGAGTAAATGCATGTCCTGATATCATGACACATACAAAACTTACTTGCTTCAAGTACTAGGATACAGGGACATTAGTGCATCCTGTCTTTTTTTCCCCCATCATTACCGTTCACTGCAAGTGCCACTGCCTGCATTTGAATTTCCTATAAACATCCAGCTAATGACTACTAAAAGCAGAATTCTTAAGTACATATTTTATTAGGTTGTAAATAAAAACTAGCAAAGTTTATTAGCATGTTCCATTATCTTCAGTAGAGACACTTGGCATTAAGAAAAGCAAACACATAATTTTGGTTATGGAAAATTAAGTAGGAAAAGCAAAGCGCTTCATTTATATGCTTGCTGTAAATGCCTTGGTTTTGGCAAATTCACAATCCCATCTTCATCCAGGTAGCCAAGGGACAAACTAAATGAAATGCTTTTGTTACAACTGCATTTTTTTAAAAGAAAAAACAGGTCTCTCTTACAAACAACTTTTCCATGCTCTGTGAAAAGGCTTTCAGAAAATGAAAGATCTGGGGGAAGAAAATTAACTTCCAGAGTGCTAAGAAACTTTCATAATGTCATCCTATTTCTATTCTGCAAAACAACTGTTTGCTGTCCTACCTTTCCCCCTGCTAATAATAGGACTACATATTGACCATCTCTGAGTGAAATCCTTCAATTTCTGGTGTGGTTCAATATTATGCACTTTCCCTCTTCAGTTCCTAATTAACAGGAACTAATCTAATAGAGCTAATAGTGTAGAGACGTGCTAGACAGAAAAGAAGCATATATTTTAGCTAGGTAAAGAAAGAATATTCACCCCTCGTTCCGAATGCAGCATTGTTGTTGTTTTTTTAAACTGGGACCACAAAGTGTATATAGCTTTTGTTGCTTTCCAATGTCAGGCAAACTCGATCCCCAAAAACATTTCAAAATAAGTAGAAAAGAATTGACTTTTCACTGGAAAGAAGGTAGCCCAGTTTGCAATAAAATTGCTATCATCATGAAATTGGGGCACAAGTTTTGAAAATGACTACTGTAAGAGAAAGTCCCCTTTGCTCCATTATAACTTGGATGAAAGGCCGGAGGCAATTTGTCAAAGAGTTCAGTCAGTTCGGTTCATTTTGAAATGCTCATGAATTTTAGGCAAAGACCTAGCAATAAAAATGACAGGGATAAGTCATTATGATCCTAAAGCTTGTTCCTCATGAGAAATGTGCACAAAGCATTTGACACTTTGGATTAATGGAAAACCAACAAGGCCTCCATCTCCCAGCTGTTTCCATCATTATTCCTCAATCACCTCCTGCAGAAACACCTTCAGAGGCTGCTTAAGATGATTTCTCCTTTGCCTCATTCATTTTTTTTAATCTATAACTTGTTCCACATGTTTCTTAGTAACAGCACAGAGCATGTCATATTAAATTCCTCCCTGTAAAAGCATGGCTTTCTGTAAATACTGAACACAGCACCGTAGGAACACCCTTCATCACAAAGACTATGCCATCATGAAGGGATATACATTAGAGCAGTGGAAGCAAACCAGGTTCATCCAAGCTTTGTTTAGTAGATATCCTGGTTCCACACATTCAACCTATGCCCAGATGCTGCTCATTGATGAATTGCCTTTTTTTACAGCACATGTAAGTTAGGCTTTGTGCAATAGCACCAAAGATCAGCTGCAACCTGATGGACCAATTAGGCAAATGGATTTTATCACAAGTGTCAAAGTCAATTGCATCATGTGATGTATCTTGACATTTTTTGCCTTTGCGGAACCAGGGTGGACTTGGTCTGTGCATGATGCATCCAGCCTGTGGGCTACCAGTTTGAAATCCCTTGATTTTAGGTAACTGTAATTTATTTAAACTCTAGATACTATCACTTATTTTAATTTTTACATGTTATTACACCTAATTTTAGTATCTGTGTTATAGTTTAACCTAGGCTGCATCCTGGATCTTCCTCATAGATATTAGTTTGATGGTTATATAAATATATTTTAACCTTGTCTTAAACTTTTGTTTGTTATCTGTTAAGATGTGTACAGTATGTATCTGTCTGTGTATGTTCACAGATACAGATACACAGATACATTCACAGCCCTGCTTGTACTGGGCTTTGACTATAACAAACTGAAACTGAACTGAAATGAATTGAAATGAAATGAATCTCCAGCAAGCATGGAATTCTGGGAGTTGAAATCCACTCATCTGAAAATTGCCAAGGTTGAGAAGGAGTGTCAAACTACCAGCCTGCAGGCCAGATGCATCATGCCAAAACTGTGCCCACCCCATTACCAGCAATGGGGAAAAAAAGTCACAATACGTTGTGACACATCATGTGACATTGCGAGTTTGACACCCCTGCATAAGACGATTCTGCTAGAAGATAGTATGCAAGTTGACCTAAATAAGCAGGATCATTTTTCTTCTGGCTTTTAGGACACAAGGCCTATTTTCAGATCTCAGGTTGAATCTTTCCCTACAACAAAAAGTGAAAGTGAAATATGGCATAAGTTATATTTACTATGTGCAAATCAGAACACTTTTGAGGGCTAATATGTATTGTATGTTTCATTGAATTCTGCACCTGTAAGATTAATTGTGCTCTTTCTAAAAGACAGGATGCTAAAAACAGAGCAATTCTATAGTGTTATTGCTTGTTTTGAAAAGTCAAAGCAAATTTCTCCCACCATCTTCCAGAAACAGCATGTTTCTTGCCTTCCTTCTCTAATTACTCCGAGACATCACACACAAACAGATCTGCCTCCACTCAGAGTTCCTAGATGCATTTCATCCATTAAAAACCCTGCCTTTACTGTGACACTGTTGTTTGGAAATCCCCTTTGACAAAGCAAGTATGGTTTATATCTGAACTAAAACTGAGGCAGTTGACACTGTTAAATTATATTTTTTTTTAAAAAATCATACATATAAACCATGTTGGGAGCTGCTGATAAATATATGTTTTAACTAGATGGCCTTTTATAAAAATGAAACACAACAGCCTCTAGGGGAAAGTTACAAAATGCACACCTCCAAGTTCAGCCAGACTTGTTTCCTTTTTAATAGTTAACTGAAATAGTAAACAAGGAGACCAGGACAACATCACAATATCAAATGGTCATTGCAGGCCATCACACATCCTTCACTACTTTGCAATATCACTGCAATATACTTTCAATTGCAAAATTGTAAACAATCACTTGCTGAAAATTTGGATTTTTAGTAATAATTCAAGATATAATGAAGCACTATCAGAATGCCTTCATGCTGGAGGGATGCTTATGTTTTATGTACCATATATGCATTACAGAGATCTACAGCCAGACCCATTTGGTTAGCAATCAGTGTGTGAATTAACTATAAAAATGCTTCCTCTGCCATTTTGCCAACAGGCATATTATGTAGGATTATGTTGTTAGCTTCCCATCCAATCAGCAGTCAATGTGTTATTCACTAGAGCAGGCATGTCAAATTCCCAGCCCATGGGCCGGATGCGTCATGCCAAAACCACGCCCACCCCATTGCCGGCAATGGGGGAAAAGTCATGATGTGTCGTGCAATGTCATGTGACATCATGAGTTTGACATGCCTGTGCTAGAGATCTGTATCACAGAATGTGTGTAACAAAGACATCCCAGGGGTCTCATAACCCAGAATACCCATTATGTTGTTGGACAAAGATTGCCTCCTTTTACAATTTGGACAAGAGTTGGAAAGAATTTTAAATGCAGAACTGAGTGCCTTAAGACCAGCAAAGGGTTAACATGTTTTTTGCAGTCCTTGAAAAGTTCACTCCTTCTCCCCCGCCCAAAACTGGACTGCCACAAGGTAGAAATGCAACTCTCAACTGGTTTGGAACAACCCTGATTTCAGCAAAATTCCAAGGACAGGCAGTGAGCTGAACTGAATGGGGAATTAACCTTGGCCCTTTCCAGTCCTAACTTCTCAGGTGATTTCTTCTACACACCATCTTTTCCCAAACAGCTAAAGAAAAACTAAGAAACTTCTTGTGCCTTCAGGCATTTATCCAGTTAACAGTAACTCCATTTTATTGATTTAAAAAGACTAATATTTCACATTAGGAGATCTGGTAGACATGACTTCAAATTGCTCTTAGCCTACTCAGAAACGTTAAGTGTGCTTTAACGCCTGTCCTTAACTCTCGGTCCTTTGAGGCCAGGGTTCCAGGAATGTTCTTCATAGTAGCCAGATAGAATAACAAGATCTTGAAACCATTTACCAATTTCTCTTTGCCCCACCTTATGCTGAACAAAATACTGTAAAGGCAAGTTTGTTTTGTGTTACTTTTCCGTTCTTTCCTCTTTCTCAGGACTATATAATATTTCCTGTGAGTATCTGCTTAACAGCTTACTAATTCCTTCTCTATTTTCAAGGTTACCCTGCCATTTCTTCACATCACCATGTCTTTTAAAAAAAACCTGTCTAGCTGTGCAATTCACAATGATTGCAAATGCACGTACTGTGTTGAGGGACCAATTCACACAATAATGTTATTACCCAGGAGCATTATCTGATTAAGTTAGTAGCAGCTATTAGATTCCCAAATCCATGGGGCTCCCCTTGAAATATCCACTGACCTATTCAAGGCAAATCTTTTTCTGGGTATAAGGGTTTCACATGGAAAAGATTCACATATTATCACCTAATCCAATTTGTTCTCAGCCAAAATAGTGTGTGCCTAACATTCTGATTTTTATCTCCTTTCACGTTCACTTCCATAAGGCTGTGTCCTTTCATCTTACGGTCAGCCTTATTGAACTGGTATGCATTTAAGTGGTTACTTCAATGCTACATTTCTATGGCCAAGCTGGACTTTGGAGTTTCTAGGTCATTTTCCACATTATTTCATCTGTGGTATTGCACCTTATATTAGCTTGGTACCTAAAACATCCACATAAAAATGAAACTTTTCCTGAACTTTTTCAATCTTTCTCACTGTCTCTGTCTGCACATCTTTCCTTAGCTGGACCCCAACTTAATTTTTGAGGCCTCCATTCTTCTGTGTCATCATATGTGTTTCATGTGTCATCAAGTCCATCCCAAACCCTCCTGGTAAACAGGACCACATGCCTCTTTTAACTCTAAGAGCTATTCCTTATATATATATATATATGTAACAACAGCACAAATATGGTCTGGTAACAACTTTTTCTGTGTGTCTCCATGTAATTGCTTTCAACCTATGTTCAGCCCATGAGTAAAGATAAAAGTAAAGAAGTTCCTGCAGATTTTACTCCACTAGTTGTTGCTGACTATAGGGGGCAGCACTCATCTTCATTTCAGGACCATTGAGTCTGTGCTATCTGAAGACATTTCCACAGTCATGTGGCCAGCATGACATAATGGAGCACTGTTAGGTTCCAACCATAGTGGTACCTATTTATCTACTTGCATTTGGATGTTTTTGAACTACAAGGTTGGCAGGAGCTAGGGCGAGGATGGGAACTCACCCCATCATGGGCTGCCAGCTTTCCAGCCAACAAGTTCAACATCTTAACCACTGAGCCATCAAACTACCTAACCCATGAATAAGTCAGCCTGAAATCATGTTTAGCTATACAAGTGTTAAAATAATAATTCCTAAATCTGGATCAGAATAGAGCTAGAAGGGACCTTGGAGGTCTTTTAATCCAAACTCCTGCTCAAGCAGGAGACCCTATACCATTTCAGACAGATGGTTATCCAGTCTTTTCTTAAAAACTTCCAGTAATGAAGCACCCACAATTTCTGAAGGCAAGCTGTTTTCACTTACAAAGTTTCTGCTTAATCCCAGGTTGGTTCTCTTCTTGATTAGTTTCCATCCATTGTTTATTGTCTTGCCTTCTGGTGGTTTGGAAAATAAGTTGAACCCCTCTTCTTTGTGGCAGCCCTTAAATCCTGGAATACTGCTATCATGTCACCCCTAGTCTTTCTTTTCTTTAGACTAAAGGTAAAGGTAAAGGTTCCCCCGCACATGCGTGCTAGTTGTTTCCAACTCTAGGTGCTCATCTCCGTTTCAAAGCCGAAGAGCCAGCGCTTGTCCGAGGACGTCTCCGTGGTCATGTGGCCGGCATGACTAGACACCAAAGGCACACGGAACGCTGTTACCTTCCCATCGTAGTGGTCCCTATTTTTCTACTTGCATTTTTACATGCTTTCGAACTGCTAGGTTGGCAGAAGCTGGGACGAGTAACAGGGGCTCACTCTGTTACGCGGCACTCAGGATTCGACCCGCCAAACTGCCGACCTTCTGATCGACAAGCTCAGCATCCTAACCCACTGAGCCACCGGGTCCCATACCTAATTAGCCATACCTAATTCCTGCAACCATTCTTCATATGTTTTTGTCTCCAGGAATTTAAATTGCTCTTCTTTGCACTTTTTCCAGTTTCTCCACTTTGCACTTTTTCCTTTTTCTTAGTTCCTTATGTGCTCTGCTGTCACAGGTCCTTCATGTGTTGTGTTGTTTTTTGTTCTTTTTTTCTGAGATTTACAGTGCTAATTAAATGAATTTCTGGGTGTGATTTTGGAATCCTATCCCTTGATAGTTCCATGTACTAAATGCTGCCTTCCCTTTTGCCATGAAAGGAACAAGGAACTATCATATCCCTTTCTTCTCCTGCTGAAAAATGCTTCAATGGACTCACACAGGAGTGGCTTGTTTTTACAAAGTGTACAATAGCTGCCCTTCCTCCTATAAAAAAAATGTGATTTTAACATAATGCAAGATTCCCAGGAAAGAGCATTCTTATGTTAATTGGCCAATTTTAGCCCATTCAGAAGGAAAACCACACCTTGAATAGTGCAGATGTTGAGGCATTAATGATTTGTGTTAAGTCAGAGATTAAAACCCATAATAAGCTGAAGAAGCTTTTTCACAATGACCAGCCCTACAGTATATTTCTATCCCTGAAAAGGTATTCTAAGGGAAAAAATGAATTTGCCCTATATTTCTATCCCTGAAAGGGCACTTTAAGGGAAAAAAATGAATTTGCCATGTCAATAATATATATAAACATTTTGGAGTTATTATATATGACAAAAGGCAACTAGATACAGATTATCCACTAAATGGAGGTCTAATTTACAGTCATTGTTATCTAACATTTATGAGTTTGCAAACAGGACTGTATCCTTTGAACCCATTGGCTAAAATAATAAAAACATTGGATCCTTCGAGCAAAACATTGAAATTTGAGTTTGAAGTCAGGTCTCTAAAATAGAGAATTGAGCAAGCGATGCCATCTTTAAAATGGAAAATCAGAATTACATTTTTAATTTATTATTTTCTTCATCTGCTCTGCATGCAAATATTCCTGTCTAATACAGATGTTTCCTAGCTAGCAGCAAAGTCACGATACAGACACATTATATCTTTGTTATTTCAGAACAAAATCCTGTAAATATGCAGGAAGTTTGTGAACCCTTGTGGAATGCCTGGGAGACCCAGGCGCCTCCTGGCCTACCAGCTTGCCCGCCGGGCTGGGTAGATCAGTGTCTTTAAGTTCAAAAGAATCTGGTTGACTCAGAAATCTCTGGCTGGCCCTTCCAGGTTGGCCCACCCCAGAGTCAGTTTACTCCACAGAGTTAGCACAGCAGCTGTAGTGTTCTGGTTGGCTTTCTTCATCAGGGGACCCATGTTGCACTCCTGGGCTTTCTTCCCCTCCGGCCACCTCCCTGTTGCTCTGGCTGCTTAAACTTTCAAAGCCAATGGATTGCTTGGCCTGGCTGCCTGTTTGCGGTCCATGGAAAGGACCTGTGACAAAGTCCTCGCTTTGTGGCTGTTCTGGAAAATGTTTTCTAAGCTGATCAATATGGCGATGGACAACGCACCCACCCTCTAGGCCCCCTTCATATGAGAGAGGGCCTGACATTTTGGTAATCTTCCCTGACACCCACAAGTTCCCATGCCCATAGTTCCTAGCCCACACCCCATTGCCCACTTGCAGCCCCCTCGGGGGTTTTGGGCGAGAGACCTCAGCTGCCACCCGGTCTGGGTGCAGCCTGTCCAGCTGTGTGATTAGGTGCCTCCCCTGTGCAGCTCTGCTGGGCTTTTCCCTGTTGCTGTGCAAAGTGTGGAATGTTGGCAGAGCAAAAAGTCGGCCAGTCTGTGCTGCCAGTCCCCAGTCACTATATGCCTCAATGACTCCTTTGTCATGTTTGTGATTGGTATAACTTCTAGCCATTTAGAGTGGCTGTCGACCACTATAAGAAAGAGCTGTCCCTGAAAGGGCCCAGCGAAGTCTATATGTATCCTAGACCAGGGAGCGTGAATCTCCTCCCACCTGTGAACTGGAGCATGCAGCATTTCAGGCCTTGATTCCTGGCATGTATAACACCCATGCACCTGGGCCTCAGTGGCTTTATCTAATCCTGGCCACCATAAATAGCTTCTTGCCAAGGCTTTCATGCGAACAATACCCGGATGACCTTCATGAAGTGATTGGAACACCCTATCTCTTAGTGAGGAGGGAACTATGACCCTGTTCCCCCAAAGAATACAACCCTTGTGAGCTGAGAGCTCATGTCTCCTCATAAAATAGCTCTGAAACTCAGGACCTGGGCTTTTATCCAGCCACCCTGTGTGTACCCAAGATAGCACTCTACTTAGGGTCTTGTCTGCTGCCGTTTCTGCAGCAATGTCCCCTGCGTGGAGGGGAAACTCCAGCAAGTTTTGACTGGACAAAACGCGGGCCGCTGGGGCTGGGGCTGGCTCGATTTGAGGCAGTGGAAGTCTGCTCAGGCCATCTGCATGGCCCATATCCTTGCCGGGTTTGTGAATTAGCTTAAAAGTATAAGCTGATAAAAAAATGGACCATCTAAGCATCCTAGGGGATAAAATGTGGGGTGTCTGTCTGTAGTTAATAACCCCAATAGCAGTTTATGGTCTGTGAAGACCATGAAGTCCCTGCCATATAAATAGTCGTGGAATTTTTTTACTCCACCAATTATAGCCATTGCCTCTTTGTCAATTTGAGTGCAATTATGCTCAGCGGAGGACAGTGTCCTTGAATAAAAAGCAATTGGAACTTGAGTTCCATCTCTCTCTAAGTGACTTAGGACTGCACGCACTCCGTATGGGGATGTGTCACATGCTAAGCAAACTGGCTTTGACTCCTTGAAATGAGTGATAGTGGAACTAACGGACATAAGGGCCTTCAATTCCTGGAAACTCTTTTTGTGAACTCTAGTCCACTTCCATGTAGCATTTTTATCCAAGAGCTGGTGTAGCGGCTCTGCCACTGCAGCCTTGTTAGGAAGGAACACATGCTAAAAATTTAGGAGGCCTAGGAATGCCTGCAGCTCTCCTTTTGTTTTAGGGCTGGGTGCCATCTGAATGGCTTTTACTTTCGACTCAGCAGGGTGGATGCCATCAGCATCAATGCGAAACCCTAAGAACTCAGTTGAGGGGACTCCAATACTGTACTTATTCTTTTTAAGCTTGAGGCCTGCTTCGCGTAGCCTTTGCAGGACAGCTCTGAGCCTCCTTGCAAGCACCTCAGTGGACTCACTGGTGACGAGCATATCATCAGAATAGGGGCAAACCCCCGGAATGCCCTTGAGCATCCGTTCCATAATGCCCTTAAAAATGCCGGGGGCATTTTGACCCCAAATTGCAGGCACTTTACTTTAAATGCCCCCTATGGGTTACAATAGTCTGTGCCATGGCTGTGGCCTAATCAACAGGGAGCTGCTGGTAGGCCTGAGCCAAATATAATTTTGCAAAAATGTTTTGCCGCCCTAGAGGCAGTCAATGGAGGCGCTGGCGATGGGTTATCTGAGGAGCTGGGAGCCATAGCCAGCTTCCCTGCTTAAGCAACCTTCCAGCAATTAACCCACATGGTGTTCCCTTAATGACAAAGCCCAATACATTACGCACATCATCAGAATCTATGCACAGTGTTGGAATAAAAGCAAGAACTCTGTGCAATGTTATTTTCTCTTTTGTTTTTGTTTTTTTTTTACTTTAAAGAATAACACAATCTTGAAGCAAGCTTCACCCATGCAGACTATATTAATGTTATTTTCTTGATAGCAATATTGAACTGGTTTACTAATGCCTTTTCCCAGATTGTCCCTTCTCAACATCCCAGTTTAGCACACCACCTTGATATTTGCTGGCAGTCTCCCACCCAAAGATTAAGCAGGCCCAATGCTGCTTAGCTTTTTTGGCATCAGTCAAGGATGATTAGCTGCTGCAATACAACTGCAGGCCATCCTTTAAACAAAATGAATTATGACAGATAATCCTTCTCAATATAGTTTGCAGGGAATTGTCACAGAGATGCAAATATGGATGAGGCAGAATTCTTCAGGATGTAACATATTTGGGGGATAGAACCCAAAAGACAGACTAGAAATAAAATAAGCAAAAGATGGTAAGAGAACATCTTTCTGATCTTGATGAATACAAATCACTGGGACTTCATGGATTACACCTCAGAATTCTAAAGGAGTTGGCAGATGTCATCTCAGAACCACGGTACCATATCTTTAAAAAAAATCCTGGAGTACCAGGGAACTAACAGGAGACTGGAAAAGAGCTGATGTGGTTCCCATATTCAAAAAAGTAATGGGCTAAAAAAGTAATGGTCTAAAAAAAACAGACCTAGGAAACTATAGACCAAGCAGCCTAACATCAATACCTAGGAAGATCCTGGAAAAGATAATCCAAAAACAGATCTGCAAATATCTTGAAATGAGTAAAGTAATAACTAAAAGTCAACATGTTTTTTTTTAAAAAAAATAGATCATCCCAAACCAATCTTGTTTCATTTTTTGACAAAGTGACTAATTTAGTAGACCAGCTAAATGCTGTGGATATAATATACTTAGACTTCAGCAAGGCATTCAATGAAGTAGACCACAACCTACTTCTTAGTAAAATAGAAAAAAGTGGGATACATAGGATCACTATCAGATGGATTTGTAATTGGCTGACAAACCATACTAAACAAGTAATCCTTAATGGTACTACATCCTCATGAAGGGACGTAAGCAGTGGGATACCACAAGATTCCGTATTAGGCCCAGTACTCCTCAATAACTTCATAAATGACTTAGTTGAGGGAATAGAAGGGGAATTTATTAAATCTGTAGATGGTACTAAGCTGGCAGGAATAGCCAACACCCAGATGATAGGCTCAATATCCAGATGGATCTTGACAGACTTGAACACTATCTAACAAAATGTAGAGAATGTAAATGTAGAGAAAAGTAAAGTCTTACACTTAGGCAAGAAAAACCAAAAGTACACATATAGATTAGATGAAACCAGGCTTAATAGTGGTAACTGTGAGAGGTATCTTGGAGTCTTAGTGGACAATCAATTAAATATGAGCCAATAATGTGCAGTGGCAACCAAGAAAGCCAATGCAATCCTAAGTTGCATTAACAGAGGGATTCAATCAAGATCACACGAGGTACTAATACCACTCTATAAAGCCTTAGTAAGACCATACCTAGAATACTGCAACCAGTTTTGGTTTCCACATTATAAAAAAGATGTTGAGACTCTAGAAAGAGTACAGAGAAGAGCAACAAAGATTATTAGGGGACTGGAGGCTAAAATATATGAAGAATGGTTGCAGGAATTGGACGTGGCTAGTCTAATGAAGAGAAGGACTAGAGGAGACATGATAGCGGTGTTCCAATATTTCAGGGTCTGTCCCAGAGAGGAGGGGAGTTAACCTATTTCCAAAGCACCTAAAGGCCAGACAAGAAACAATGGATGGAAACTGAACAAGGAGTGATTCAACCTAGAAATAAGGAGTGAGAACATTCAACCAATGGAACAGCTTGCCTTCAGAAGTTGTGGGAACTTTATCACTGGAGGCTTTCAAAGAAGAGACTGGACTGCCATGAGTCAGAAATGGTGTAAGGTCTCCTGCTTGGCTGAGGGGTTGGGCTAGATGACATACAAGCTGCCTTCCAACTCGTTGTTGTTGTTGTTGTTGTTGTTGCTGCTGCTGCTGCTGCTGTTGTTAGCACTACTGGTTGCCATCCATGATAAAAACCAAACTTATTATATTTTCTTAAATGTTTTTTTTCTTAAATCTATCAGCAATGGAAATTTATGGGCTTATATCCAATGCAGAACAGACCATTTCCAAAAAAATATTATGGCATATGGCAAGCATTAAAAGGCATGGATTGTATGTGAGTGTGCATGCATGCAACCTTATAAGCTCATTAAACCTCCAGGCTTAAACTCACGTACATGAAATTAGACTCACTGCATTAAAATTTTTGCATAGGCATGTATAAGGTTGCATTAAAAGGCTCAGAACTCCATGTATAATAAAAGTAATGCAAATACATTAAATGGAATCCTGCCTCCCTTAGAAACTGCTAGCAGATCAAGCCTCAAGCATGAATACAGAGCAATGTTTTGCAAAGCCATGCCTATTGGCAGGCAGAATGAGGAAGCTGATTTGGGCAGTGTGTCATAAAAAGGAATTATATTGTTCATCATTGTGATATATAATTGTTGCTTTCAGGGATGGAGACAAGTATTTGCAGAGTTTTCTGCTCAGGTATCAAAACAGTATGACCAGACCTTGGTGTTTTGACCTGCTAGGGAGTTGGCACCATTTGTTATTTTGCCTCAGGCTGCCAAATACCTTGGATCATCCTTATCACATAGTTGCCTTCTCTAAGTAAATGAAAAGCCTAAGGCTAATTAGGAAGCTGAAATATAAGCCAAGCTATTTGTCCTTCCAGCCCAGTGTTCTCAAACTGACTCCATTAGCTGTAGCCTATCACTCACAGCAAGGTTTTTCCCAATAAGTATAGCAAAAGTGGGAAGGGGGGGACAAACAAAAAACAAAACAAAACTCCTGAAAGAAGGAAACGACAAATCAGCTGTTCAGACTGATGATTCACACTTTCGGTCAAGCCATAAATCACATTTCTGCAATTCCAGGGACGAGATTTCCAAACTTCTAAAATTCAAACAATATTGCCACTCATAAAGAAGGGAACCAAGACTATAAGTGATATTGCTTTTATATTTCATCAAGTGGCAAGCTAAAAATATAAGATATATGCTTCAATCAATCATCAATAAATCAATCAAAATTTATTTATTATCCAAGACCAAATACCACATGCTATATAAATAGGGTAAAAATAAGACAGCAAATTATTCCCATCTCCTGATCCCCTTAATGGTTCCAATATGCAACTAAAAACACACAAATGTAACTGTAATTACAACCGGAAATTTGTCTCAGCAGTTACAAAATATGTTAAGATTTGAATAAAAACAAGTCAGGGATTTATTGTCATTTCCATTTGTTTCTTCCTTTAAAGCAATCATCTGAAGCAGATCGTCTTCCATCTGCTCATTACTTTGGATGAACTGACACTGAATGTTCTCCACTTATACATGGAAACTCAGCAATGCATTCATCAAATGACATTAGGTTAGACCTATCTTTGTAGGACTTCCGCACATTGACTGACTTCCAGAGCATCCAGCTTTTCTGGACCTCGGCAACTTTCACCACGGAAATATCTTAATCAATAACAGCAGTGCAGTGCAATTCATAAATTAAATACATTAGGGAAAAGACCGCTTTAAAAAGTAGGGAAGATGACCTAATAGGGAGAACAGCTGCCATCCAAATGGGACATCTGATTCTGGTTATAATTGATTTACAGCTAAAAGAGAGTTGGGGGAAGATTGTGGATTTTTTTTTTCAAAATACTTAAGAACATTTCAAACAGAGGTGAACAGAATCAGTTTGTAAAGATCCATCAAAGATGGCTGCTATTTTTTGTCAGTGATGCTGGGGAGTAAATAAAACATAGTCTGGCTTAGTAAAGTGCTTCAAAAAATGATCTGGAAAAACACTTTCACCCTTAGGTGAGCATGAATGTAGCACTTCCCAGCTCTTTATCCACATCTTTCTTCAGGCTTCAGATTAAGAGCCACATTAAAAAAATATGCTGCTTTAATTATTTCATTTAGTAAAACTGTATCTTTTTCAGGCTCATGCAAAAGCCTATAAATAGGTATCCAAGCTTTCAGGAAAAGTAGCGTGCTGCACTGTTTGCAGTTTGAGACTTTCTGAATCCTCAGATTTTCCACAGTCCTAATCATTTAGAATTACTGACTACAGAATAAAGTAGGGCAGATATAGGCTTCATGGTCCTTGATAGGTTTTTAGGTGTTTCTCTTGGTACTTTCCAGGTTCCTATCTGATTTGATTTCCTTGTAAACAATTAAAAGATAATAACACAAAAGAAGCTGAATCTTGTCAATGCTATTGTTCATGAGAATATCTTGGAGCCCCATAGGTTCAGCAGACATTTTTGGGAAACAAAAATGACATTCCTTTAAAGGCCAGGGAAATTAAGATGGGCTAATAAGAAGATATTTTGGAGGCTAGAGCTGGTACCGTAACTGAGAAGAAGCAACTCAGTTTGCTTTTTGATAAATGGGACTGTGTCAAAAAATAACAAGAATGTTCTTCCTTCAGCAGTTAGTTTGTGAAAACACATAGAATGTGGTGCGAAGTTGTCTAATAGGTTCCTAGTCTCCCAAAGGTTACAGTATCTGTTCTCCGGAAAAGGTTTGCTCTTATTGCTTTTGCTATCAAGAAAAAATAAATAAATAAATCCTATAATTCTTACACACCTTATCACTTTAGAATAAATTCCACATGTGTATCATAGCTTGGCAATTCAAAATCTGGACCATTTGTTACAGCAATTTATTCTCTAAGTGACAGCAAGGTCTGCATAACATTCTGGAAGGTTTTAGAGACTCCGTACCTTCCTTCCTTCATACATATTTAACTGTAAAAATATAATCTCAGTTTATCATGGAGCACTCAAAATAAGAACTTTACCAGTGAAATTAGAATAAAATCCCTTGGCGTGAAAGTCCCCTGCCAGACATTTTATGGACATTCTCGACAAAACCATTCAGCTGACTGTAAAATTATAAATCGCAAAAGTCCCTTCTATTGTGACTGGGAACTGAGGAACACACTGAGGGACATGTTTATGCAGGGATAGTGCCTGGTATCTCTCAGATGTTGGGTTTTAGCTTCCATCCAACCATTAGATAATAAAAGATTATAAGCATGCACAATCAAACTATTGGAGGATAGCAGGTCTCTCTGCCTTATCTCTAAAAAAAAACATATTCAGAACTCCTGCAGGTTTCTAGCAGTTGCAGTCAAATGTTCACCATGGAAGCGTCTGGTGAGTGTGTAGTTTATTGTGCTGAATTGCAGTTATAGCCCTAGGAAATCAGCAATAATGCACAGATACGTTTGAAACCCTGCGGTGTAAAACTTCCATGGCTATTAGTCAGAAAATAAAACTTACAAGGAATCATCTAGGATGTGATGGACAGCAGGGAAAGTTTCTAAAATGTTGAAGAAAGACAAGATCATTGCTCCCTTGTGAATGCAACTTCTCTTTGGTTTCTACCTATGTTTCCAGAGCATATTTTCTGAAACCTATTTTAAGAATTTTATTTTACCATTAAAAATGCTTAAAAGGAAAGGATGGAATGGGTGTGAATGCCTTCAGCTTGCCACAACTTACTTCTAGAAGCATCCTCATTCAAAATGCTTGTTTAAATCTAGAGAAAGAAAGTAGTTAATTCTGGCTGCCTCCTATTTGTATTTTATAGCATAGTACAAGCCACCATAATGCAATCAAATGTACCAAGTTTCTAGCAAATAACTATTGCATCTTTCCACAAAGTCCATTCAATTTCCTTCATGCGTGCTTTTGTTGGTTCATAGAATAGCGGTAAGGAGGGTAAGCACAGATGTTCCTTGATTTTAAGGGAGTTGCTTTGTTCCAGAGCATCACATCTGAGACAAACAAAGCACAACAAATCCTATGTCCTTTAGAAGTTTCCATCTGGCAGAGATCTGAATGTGCTTGTAGACTTACCCTTTGCTTACTTTTAAAGCATCTTACCCAACTCAATAAAAATGTGTATCTAATAAACAATAATGCCTCATGCATTTTAATGACATGGCCATGTTATGGATTCATCATCTGCCAAGCTTCAGTATATACCTCAGAGCTATTTTGCTATGTTTGAATTTATCCTGTATGAATGCAATAAGCTATCTTTCTTCCTCCCCCATTCCAAATCCTAAAATTTGGTAGAACAATGAAACATTGACTTATAATGCAGCACGTGGTGTTCTCTTGTAGCTGTCTATAATCCATTTTCATGAGGTCTACTCAGGAACTGGTCTTCAGGGACTGCACTTTTAACACACTATTGCTACACTTATGAAGGGCTTTTTTTTAAAAAAATGGGGGAAAATTATTGCTCAGGTTTAGCCAACAATGTTTAGAGTTTGTATATGATTCTTCCGAAGATAAGGCTATACAGTAGCCTCAGAAATACTCTCTAAAGACTTCTGATTGTGCATTAAATTGCAATGCGTAGTCTTGTCTGACCAAGGAGTCAGGCAACATGACAGAGAAGTAGATATTCACTAGCATAAATCTAAGTGGCTCTCATTCAGTCCTTTAAGCCAACTGAAAGAAACCCAATTTCAGTGTCACACATCTTGGATCTGATTCCTTGCAGATTTCATTTTGCCAGATAAGCATAATAGGAATTTTAATTGAAGATAACCAGAAAGCACCAGATTTAGTGTGAGGCTGGATCGTGAAGAACAAAGAAGTTATTAAGAAGAAGCAGCTCAAAGAAAGTAGAAGCAAGAGAAGCAATTCAAGCTGCCATTTCAATTAAGTTCTTGAATAAAGTGTCACTTTTTTCAATTGTTTCTCCATTAATTTTTGTAGCTTTAGTTATGTATTAAGAGAAGGCAGGATAGTTTTGTGGTAAGAGTTTATGGATCCCAAAGAGTTGGATCATTTTATATATCAAGAAGTATCAAATTTCTGTCCAGAAATTTAGATTCAATGGCAAAAATATGTTTTGGAGTGTTTAAGAGCACTGAGCAATCATCTCTCTGCCTCTCTTTAAAATAGTGGTGTCTTCTCCTGGGATGTAACAGCTGTCTATTGCATAGCCCTAAGAAAAGATGCATTTGATTTAAAAGTTGAAGACAACTGCTCATTTTGAAGCAGCTTTTTGCTTTTGAATCCAAAGCTCTGGAACCTATAAGGATAAGTTCAAAGATCTATACCCAAAGCAGGTTCCAATCTACCCACACTTTAAAAATATAAGATGCAAGGGAAGCAATAAAGCAGGGGTACACAGTAACTTCCAGATGTGCATGGGTTAGGCTTGGGCTGCTGGAAATTAAAGTCCAAAACTTTTGGAAGGTGACTTAATCTTTACAAGAGATAAAGGAATAACAGAGGAAGCAAAGTGTCCCTGGTAGGCAATGATAAAAAGGCAAGAAAAGGAATAATTGCCAGCAATTTAGATACAAATTCACCTTTACTTCTCAAAATGTTTCCAACAATGCCCAAACAGAAGTTGGCACAAAAGATCTTTCACAATTATCTACCACAGTTGTTGGCAAAGAAATTAAGGAGAATGTTTTCCAAATCATTCCTGAGAAGGAAACATTCTCCAACAATTTCTCACAGGTAAAATTCTTTCTTGGCAAGGACAGAAGCACCATTGGTAAATAATAATAATAATAATAATAATAATAATAATAATAATAATAATAATAATAATAATAATAATAATAATAATAATAATAATAATAATAATAAAATCCTAGAACAAGGAGTACCTCATGAAATCTTCTCCTGGAATTTTCCCATGAGAAGACTGGTCCAAGGATCATTATACCCCCAAAGTCAGGGTGCTTTCAAGCACTCTTTAGCATCCATGTAGCACGCAACGTCATCACACTCCATCCATGAACATTTCTCCAAATTCTCTTCTCTGTTGAATCAATTTCTGTATTCATTTCAACAGAACATAGTCTAACATTCCAGATATTTTTCAGCCTCTTCTGAAATTGAGGGAACTTAAGCAGATCACAAAACTGATCTCTGACGCATATCAGGTAGAGAGACCATGAAGAAACTCTGAAATACCTTGTACATGCAATACATCCTTCACTTCATTGTCTGTGTAACATATTAATGAGGGAATATATGCATTGGGCTAATTAAAAAAAGTCAGGGGAAAGTTTAATAAAAGCTTTTCTACATCCACTTCTATGCTAGTGATTAATAATGTCTTCTAACATTATACATCATTGTATGAATCCACTGTAATGAAGACAGACTTCATATCATCCCAGTAATTACTGAATGACAGTAGAAGATGCCATAAATCACTAATATGGAAATGGCTTCTCTCTCATAGCTACACAATACCTTTAAAATGTAACAGAACACAGGCAGTCTGCCTAAGGGAAGTTTCTGAAATTTTAGTTAACACAAACATACCATAAAAAAGAAATGAGGAATAGTCTGTGTCGTGTTGTAACCAAGTCTTCAAGGATACCATCAACTTTTACATGATAAGGCAGGTTTCAGGTCTCTTTGATCTATTGGAGACGTGTTTTAAAGTGTGTGCCTGTTCGTCTGCTAAAGGAGTGAAGAATTCCTTTTGCTGGAGTTATACCCAACTTCATGATGGACAAGGTGCAAAAGTCAAGAGCAAACAGTTGATGCATTCCAAGGGCATGGTAAAATAGCAGGGAGTCTCTGAGGATTCAGGTGTTGCTTACAAAGCTCTCTTGTAACCACCCACAATGAATCCTTTGCATTTGCCAAGATGGAGGGCGAGAGCTTCCAGTTCTCCAAAGGTTTCTGGTTTCTGTTCCCCAGAGGCAAGTGCAGAGAGCTGGAGGAGGCTGGTGCTGTTGATGAGAATCTGTTCCTTGTCATCCAGTGTGTAAGTGATAAAGCTCCTTATCTGCTGGCATCCCAGCCAAAAGGCAAATGTTCGCATATCATACAACAACAGATAGGATCATACAATTAAAGGTAATGAGCCAGAAGCTTGGTGTGTGACATTCAGTTTAGTTTCTCAATCCTGCAAATTCTAAATATGTCTCGATCAGAGACATATAAACAAAGTGGGCATTAACCCTCACAAACATTTTAGATTGGTTTAACATATTTAAATGTAACTGATTTTTTTTAATTGAGATCCATTTTTAGTAAGCTTGTTTAGGATTGCAGCCCAGCTTATAAATATTGAGTGGGATTTATATGGTAAACATGAAGAACAGGCTATTTGGCAGTCTTGAGATAACCATAAATCTATGTTTCCCTTGATCTCTCTACACTCAGATCTCTGCAAAAACACCAGGACTCTATTTAAGCTTTGTGTGAATGAACTGATAGTACTTCACAGGAAAGAAAACATTTGTTATTACTAAGATAGCTTTCCATTCATTGGTTTGCTTGCATAAAAGGAGTAGCATTACAGAGATCACTAGCTGGGGATAGAGACAGCCAACACATTAACAGTAATTTCATGCTACTTCTGATTTGATAGTACTATGGTACTTATGAGCAATAAAATAACAATAATGAAAACATTGCAACAAATATTTCTAAAATGTTCATGTTATTTATTCTTTTGCAAACAGAAGGATAGATTCATTGATACTGTGATCTCTTTGTCCTTGAAAAGCCATTAGCAAGAAGGAAGGGCTTTCATAAGGAAATAATTACAGGTTTAAGGAAGCACAATGAATAATCAACAATTTCTTCTGTTCCTTCCAGAAATTTTGTCATGGTTTGGTTTGCCCAAAACTGAAACCAATCATTTTCCAAGTCAGATGCTTCAACCCACTTTGGGTCAACTTGGTCAATAGCTGTCTTGCAATCCAAATTCTCCTGAATCAGATCACCTATTTATTTACTCTCTAATATTCTTAGACATTTAGGCTTTGTGGAAAAGAAGCTCATATTATTAGGAAATATTTTACAAAAATATTTCTTCAAGGTCAAGACCATTAAAGACTGTTTTAGATAAATCCTAAAATTCACAGTAATGAAACTGTGAAGAATTTCTTATTTGTTTATAGAATCATTATGTTATTTATTTATTTGAAAAAAATATGGCAACTTATATTACATAAAATACCTAAAATACTGCAACCAGTTTTGGTCTCCAGACTATAAAAAAGATGTTGAGACTCTAGAAAAAGTGCAGAGAGGAGCAACAAAGATGATTAAGGGACTGGAGGCTAAAACATATGAAGAATGGTTACGGGGACTGGGTGTGGCTAGTCTAATGAAAAGAAGGACCAGGGGAGACATGACAGCAGTGTTCCAATATTTGAGGAGTTGCCAAAGAGAGGAGGGATTCAACCTATTTTCCAAAGCACCTGAAGGCCAGACAAGGAATAATGGATAGAAACTGATCAAGGAGAGATTCAACCTAGAAATAAGGAGAAATTTTCTGACAGTCAGAACAATCAACCAATGGAACAGTTTGCCTTCAGAAACTGTGGGTGCTTCATTACTGGAAGCTTTCAAGAAGAGACTGGACTGCCATCTGTCAGAAAAGGTGTAGGGTGTTCTGCTTGGGAGGGGGGTTGGACTAGATGAGCTACAAGGTCCCTTCCAACTCTGTCATTCTAAACCCTAGGTAGCTAACAAACACAAAAGAGTAAAAACATAATATTAAAATTTTAACACATTAAAAGTGTGATAACAGTACTCTTTAAAAAAAATTATGGGGTCACCTCCCATCCTGACCCTGTGTTAGAAAGAATCCAATATTTTATGACACTTAAAGAATAACAACTTAACTGCAACTTTTGTACTGCCTAAAAGGAACATATAACTTTGAAGAATATATTCAGAGTATATTCAAAACTCTTCTTTCTAAAATATTTTTTCCTATATTTTATGCACAATCTCAAATGTGATTCTTTGGCCAACCCTTCCCCCCCCCCAACCCCCACATTACTACCCTGGAGTGTGGATGGAAGCACATTTTCATTAAATCTTCAAACATGGAAACCGTGATATTTTCTAGGTCCTTGGATCCTAATCTTGAATTAAGTCATTTCACCTTAGGAGGAATTAGCCACAAATTTCTGCTCCACAAAATTTTTCCTCCGCTTACTCCATTTACTTGCAAACCCAGAAAAACAGAGAGAGAAAAGAGAATAAGACAGCAGCCTGAAAAAAAAAGTGTGGAAGAGGAAAGGCAGGGGAGGAACTGAAATGGAAATTTCCATGCAATGTCAGATCCAAGAATGGCAACAGTAGAGCTATTACTACTGGAACACTTTGCACTGCATTTCTCAATCCCAACATTTAAAACATGGTGTTTAGTATTCCTCAACAGTATGGAAAGGCTTTCTTTCTTCCTTCCATTTCATAATTAAACTGGAGCCCAGTTCTTCTAATAGGTGTATGTAGATATGCACTCATACCTGTAAACATTAGGGAACCAGGCCAGCAAGATAAGGTCTCCAGACAGGCCTTTTCTACGCAGCTCCTCACATTTCATGAAGAAAGGCAGTATGTTTCAAAAGGAAGAAAACAACATAATTACAAGAGTTCTATTTCAAGTCCAAAAGTAAAAACAATAACCAAGAACAATAAAAATTTTATATTCCAGATGACGGGAAACAAACGATTCCCTGCCATGAGTGTATGATCAATAATATCTTTTAGTTGGGAGCATCGTTGCAAAAGTTGATATTAAATCTAAATTTAGCACCGAGGTTAAATTTTACTGAAGATAGAATCCCTGTCTCATATTCTTTTCTCAGTTTATAATTCACTGGAAACCAAAGGTAAAATGGCCAAAGAGACAAAAACCCCATGATTGGTACAGAGTTTGAATAACAATTTGGATTGTCAGTATTGCCAAAATATTGGGGACTGTAGGGGGTATTGCACCCCTGTAGAGGGTATGCAAGAAATGTGTCATCTCTCCTAGGTAAGCCATACAGGAAACATGACCAGAGGAGCTAATTGTACTTTATTGTAAAGCAACATTAACATAATTGTTATTGTTGTTGTTGTTGGTAATAATAATAATAATAATCATAATAATAATAATAATAATAATAATGATGATGATGATGATGATGATGATGATGATGATGATGATAAGTTGGAAGGGACCTTGGAGGTCATCTAGTCCAACCCCCTGCTCAGGCAGGAAACTCTATACCATTTCAGACAAATGTCTGTCCAGTCTCTTCTTAAAAACTTCCAGTGTTGGAGCATTCACAGCTTCTGGAGGCAGGTTGTTCCACTGATTAATTGTTCTAACTGTCAGAAAATTTCTACTTAGTTCTAGGTTGCTTCTCTCTTTGATTAGTTTCCATCCATTGCTTCTTGTCCTACCTTCAGGTGCCTTGGAGAATAGCTTGACTCCCTCTTCTTTGTGGCAACCCCTGAGATATTGGAACACTGCTATCATGTCCTCGCTCGTCCTTCTCTTCATTAAACTACACATACCCAATTCCAGCAACTGTTCCTTATGTGTTTTAGCCTCCAGTCTCCTAATCATCAT
This sequence comes from Vipera ursinii, assembly GCF_947247035.1. Taxonomy (NCBI): domain Eukaryota; kingdom Metazoa; phylum Chordata; class Lepidosauria; order Squamata; family Viperidae; genus Vipera; species Vipera ursinii. The sequence goes on along the minus strand of NC_139514.1, from coordinate 93,358,033 downwards.
TGTTGCTCTGCTCTGTACTCTTTCTAAAACAGGAGTCTTCAAACTTGGCCTTTTTATTTATTTATTTATTTTATTGAAAAGTTTTAGAGTACATTTTATCTTTAACAATCCCCCCTCCCCCCACCCCTACCTAACCCTCCCTATCCCTCCCCCCATTCCCCCTCCCCCCCGACTTCCCAGAGCTAAGTAGAAGGTATAAAAACAAAAAACAATCATAAACATCCATATGCTAAAAACAATAAACTATTAATTCTATCGCCCTCTAGCTCATATAAAATGACTACAAGCAATACTAACGTTACATATAAAAAAAGGAAAAAAGAAAAGAAAACTTATTCAAATGCTAAGTGAAACTTTTTAGTCCCATATTTGTTCTGAATATAATCAATCCACTTTTTCCACTCCATAATATAACGTTCTTGCGAATGATCTTTCAAGTAAGCCGAGATCTTTGCCATTTCCGCCAGGTCAGAAACCTTTAGAGTCCATTCTTCTATAGTCGGCAGTTCCTCCTTTTTCCAATATTGACCTATTAAGAGTCTTGCTGCTATAATTAAATTCAACATCAACTTAATGTCCACAACAGTAGCATCTGTAATTATGCCCAGCAAAAACAATTGCGGACAAAACTTTATCCTTTGCTTAAAGATTTTTTGCATATTCCACCAAATTTTTATCCAAAAAGCCTTAACCTTTTTGCAGGTCGACCATATATGAAAATAGGTTGCATCTTCACCACCACATCTCCAACATTTAGGTTGATAATTCGGATACATACTTGCAAGCTTTTTAGGATCTAAATGCCATCTATAAAACATTTTATAAAAGTTCTCTCTTAAGTTTTGAGCTTGCGTGAATTTTATGTTCCTCACCCAGATCTTTTCCCAAGTGTCCATTGTAATAACTTCTTGAATATTCTGGGCCCATTTTATCATACAGTCTTTAACAAGTTCTGTTTCTGAGTCAATATCTATCAATGCAAGATAAATCCGTTTAATATGTGCAATCTCTTACCGGCGGCACCCTGAGCAGACCCTCCCTGTGGGAGCGCACTGGGCGAAGGGCATTTGATGCCGGCAGCAGGTGTTCCCTCAAATACCCCGGACCCAGGCCATGAATTTTTCCCCATAACTTTTCATAATTATTTTTATATAACTTTGCATTTGAGGGTGACAAATACACCCCCAAATATTTGACCCTTTAAACTTGGCCTTTTTATGACTTGCGGAGTTCAACTCCCAGAATTCCTTAGCCAGGCACGCTGGCTGGGGAATTCTGGGAGTTGAAGTCCACAAGTCATAAAAGGGCCAAGTTTGAAGACCCCTGTTCTAGAGTCTCAACATCTCTTTTACATCATGGTGATCAAACCTGGATGCAGTATTCCAAGTGTGGCCTTACCAAGGCATTGTAAAGTGGTAATAACAGTTCATGTGATCTTGATTCTATCCCTCTGTTAATGCAGCCTAGCAATGTGTTGGCTTTTTGGGAAGCTGCTAGCTTATATTTAAATGATTGTCCACTAGGACTCCAAGATCTCTGTCACAGTTACCACTAGGTACCACCTAAATTGTACCTGTGCATTTGGTTTTTCTTGCCTAAATGTAGAACCTTACTTTTTTCACCATTGAATTTCATTTTGTTAAATAGCACCCAATGGTCAAGTCTGTTAAGATCCTTTTGTATCTTAAGCCTATCTTCTGGAGTGTTTGCTATTCCTGCCAGCTTAGTGTCAAATTTGATGAGTTCCCCATCTATCCCCTCATTCCCACTACACACTTCCCTCCATGTAGTGCAGTTCCATTGAGGACCACATGCTGAGTACAGCAGATCAGCCAGCTATGAATCCATCTTGTGGTGATGCTTTCTAACCCACAGATCTGAAAGTACAAACCTTCTACCATGACTTTTAATTATTTGATCCATTAGAGCAAGTCTTACCTAAGTTTCTTTCTCTTACCGCTTCTCTCAAGCAACTTTGGGGTCCCATCTTTCTTGTCTAATCATTTCCTAAATACCATCTTTTCCCCTCCTCACTCCAGGTCATTTTCACATACTATTAAAAATGTTATTTCAATTGAAAATCTGTGTCTTTCTATCCAATCACGGTTTGGCTGAGAGACTACAACTCCATGATGTATGTACTTGAACACCTGTTAAAGTCAATAAGCAATGGAAACAATCATTGACTCAAAACAATAGACAGGGCCCCATTATTCAATGAGAGGAATTTTCGCAACATGGAAACAAAGCTACATTTGCTCTGTGGTTGCCAGTCAACAACCCTGACTGGAAAATGGAAGTTACTGAAGTTACTAAAATCTAAGGAAAATGGATTCCATAATGGAGCTAGAAAGCTGAGAAATGAAGAAAGGATGAATAGTGGAATTGGGGTCCACAGATAAAACAAGAAAGGTTTCTCACCAGAGTATATGATATTCTGTTTGTCCTTCCAGGTTGTCCAGACAAAAAAGCACAACTATGAGTACTAACATTATCTTTACTGTAAAGTATTTCTCCCCTCACCTCTTTTCCTTTACTCTTTGGAAAGCTAGGAGGAGGTCTTTCTGAAGTGTTTCCCATGTCCCCCCTTTTCTTCTGTAAACTGCCATATTTTTTGCATGGCAGTTATCTAATCTGCAGCTCTTCCTCCATTTCCCAAGGTTATTCTCACATAAACATTCTGACATGAACCATTTACAAAACATTGGGTTTCAAATTAAGACCTAATTGCCCAGTATTGCTAGAAATCAACTTGATTATAAAATGTTCCAGTACTTTTATAATAGAAGAATTCAATTGCCGTGTTTTGTGAGGCCAATTAGATAGTTAACAATGGAGAGTCAGATGTTCTGGAAGCTTGTAAATCTCCATGACCAACCCAAGAGAATGCTACACACACTTGCATGTTACTTATTGCACAGCAGGTCCCAGCCCCATAGCCAAAACCCAGGACTAGGTCTCAGTCTTCAGCATAATAAACAGCCACTTAAGTAACTTTTCAAGCCCTCTTGACAATTTCCAAAGTACAAGTACATGTTTTGCACCAAATATTTTCTTCAAGATGCTACTTTATTGCATGTACTCTGGTTTTTGGCATTTTGGTTAAAATGTTTGATCTCTCATGCCATTGTGAATTAAACCACACGATATAAGATACAGATCAAATAACCAGGAATTAAATTAAACTTGACTTGGAATTATTCAGAGTATTTCTATTTAAGTTATGAATCATTTAAAAAAATGAAATGCTTTCACAGGGACAAAGGGTATAGGCGTGTTAAAGGCATACATACATGCCTGAGTTAAAATGTGGTAACCAAAACTTTTAGAAGGAAGATGGATCAGTGAAGCAGAATTAATTTGTGTGTAAATATAGCAGCATAAAAAATATAGCAGCATATATATCCATTAGTTAAATCATCACTTTAACTTTCATGTTCATTTTTCTAGGGGAAAATTACTACATTTTCAGATTGAAAGCACTTTTTGCAGCAGCTTTTATGCCTGCAGCTGCCTGTGATCCATAGTTCCATTTATTGAGGATGTGAGCTCTCTGGAGAATATTTCTTACTCCATTCCCTGCTATGTGCACTTGACATTTTATTGAGAGTGAAGAATAAAACAAGGGCTGCAATTCAGGAAGAAATCAAGAGGCAGTAAATACATTGGAGGGGAAAAAATTACAGTTCAAATACACCTATATGCAAGTCCAGAATGACACTATTTGGCTTTATTCTTTAATTTCCACTTGCTGTCATGCTTGCCTTTCATTTACTGAAAGGGAGTGTGAGAGAGTGAATGGTGAACAAAAGTGCACATTTTACTTCAGGCCATTTCAAAAAATAATTTTCAGTCTCCCATTATTTAAATGCATACACAGAGACATGCACATACCCAATCTTACACATAGACCATCATGTGGCATTCAGCTGAGTCTTCAACCATTGAAATCAACTTATTTGTCTGCTTCAATTTCTTTGAAGAAAATAGCTCAAGGTTGAATTGTGATGTCTTTGATCCTCTCTGAGCTTGTCTTTTTTCATGCAGAAGATTCACTATCTGATGATGTTACCTAGTTGGGTAATGAAATGTCTGCAAGCAAACAATCAGACTCAGAGAACACCAAAGACTCCACAATTATTTGTATGTTATAAAATCCTTCTTTGGGGTAATCCAACTATCGGTCCAACATAGGCAGGTATCTGTTCTGGAAGGCAAAACACAATAAGGTTGTTCCATATTGACACCCCTATTTCACCTCAAAGTAATCTCAGGGTGTTTATTTTTTGCTTCATATCCAAAGTATACTTTCAAATGTTACCTTGAGTGCTCCTGACAGCAGTTTTTTAAAGCTAAGCCTGCAACTCATTGGTAAATTTGCAGAGGAAGGAATGCCTTTTCAACTGAGTCAACTTTACAGTGTTCACACTAATTCCTTTTAAAGCTATCTTGTCTGCTGAATTCTATAATAGCACAATATTTATAATGTTTGCCTTATAAATAGAAGGTTGCTAGTTCAAAATTTGGTAAAAAAATAAATAAAAACATATTGGTTTTTTCTCCCTGGAGCTTTCCACTCTTTTTTGTATGTTCTTTTTAAATTTCTTTGAATCAACTCATGAAAAATATTCATTTTGAGACTTTGTAGTTTATTCTTAAACCAGAAAATCTTAATTCTGTAAGATTTCCTTGTTGCAATGGGATGGTTTGAACTATAAACCTACAAATATTTTATTGCATTTTATTTGAAAATTTATAGCAAAAACCTAGTACATACTTTTAATTACAGTATTTCAAGAAGAAATGTTGAATTCAGTTGTAATCCTGGTTTTGTCAAAATGTTACTGTTCTTTAACAAAAAAGTCAAATAATAATATTGAGAAGTCCACAAGAATGGTTTTGTGGCTTCCAGTTTGCCATGCAGCTGCTATGGATGGCTGGGAGACTTACTCTCTCTCCCCTGTCCAGTTTTGCATTGCTGGGGGGCCCTGAAAAGGACCGAAAATCACCCTGAAGAGATGACCAACAAGGAGGGGCGCCCGCTGGAGTTTCGACCATCTTATTCAAATCTGAAACACAATGTACTTAAATAGATAAGATGTGTATGTTGAACAGAAGACACTGTTATGAACTGAGATAAAGAAAAAAAATTGGTCATTAAAATTTAGCAGTATAAATACTAATAGCTAATTTGAATATTGATTTGTGCATAAAGGTCATGTAAAGGTGAATAATGTAGATAAGCTGAAAACTTATTGTTGAAAGTAATAAATAGGTCTATATGGAATGTTAAAAATGAAAATTATCAGTTTAAGCAAGAGATAGCAGACACAAAGAGAAAGAAAGGAAGTATTAAATATTGAAATAAAAAGAAATTTTGATTACTACTTAAAAAACAACAACTGAAAATTAGCAAAAATGAAGGATATCATATTGTATCCTTAATTTGTTGACATAGAGGGTGAGAACTTAAGTAAACAGGATGTGTATTTTGAATATTAGATTTTGTGAGGAATGGTGATAGATGAATTGTGAGTATACTAAAAATCTTGGGAATGATAAATATTAAACATTAAATCTAAATGTTAGTGGAAATTAAAATTAAAAAATCTATTAAGTCATTGATTGTCTAAAAGATTGTATGTTAAAACAATTAGAATATGTGTAAACTAAAAACTGTGGATATATGTAAGAAAGTTATTTTCTATGTAATTGATAGCATAAAACCTGTCTTTAAATTTACAAATAGACAGTATATATGAAGGGAAAAAGGGAGGAAATGTTTATGGTAGCAATTTAAAATCTGTACTAATGATATCTGTATGTAATTGAATTACTACTACCCAGCCACCACGTTGCTTTTCAAATATGTGAATGTAATATTAGAAAATCAATAAAAAAATTGTAAAAAAGAATGTTTTTGCATTTTTTTTGTCTGTAAAGAAATAAAATTTCCCCTAAGGATAAAAATATTTGGAAGCTACTCAATATTTCATTGCTGCCATATAACAACATGAAACCACTATTTAGATCCTTTTTGAACACATACTTTTGACATCTTATCAGGTTTGAGAGTTTGTTTTGTTTTAAAACTCAAATATTTTTAAAGTATAGATAGAACATGACTGCAGCCAGCATTTTGATAACTAATCTTTTGCCATCAGATTTATGACATTTATAACTATGGGTATAGGGATTAACATTCCTAGACAATGGCATATTGTTACTGGCTAACACCCTAGGGTAAATACCTGGTATGCAGAGTTGTAATCAAGGCTATGTTGAGATTTGATGTATGAAAGCAATGCTTGACTGGATTTAAATGGCTTTGATTGGGTCAGATATGATGCATACTTGGAGTTAATGTTCATAATTGCCAGCTTTTCTTGGCAATTGTGCAAAGGTTCTTGATTTGTTCCATTCTCAATTGTTCATCTCCCTCAACCAGAGATGTCTATCTCAGTTTCACATTAATTCCAAATGAGCCTGGAACTTTTCCATTCTGGTCTTAGTTGAAAAGTGCATATTTAAGAACTTAAGAACAGATCTGTTGGATCTGACCAGCAGCCTCTCTAATGCAGCATTCTGTTTCGCAATGGACAGAAGGGTCCATAGAAAGGTCACAATCAGGACCTGCCTCCTGACAATTGGACCAGACTGCTTTGAAATCTGGAATTAGCTGTCAAGGCTAGAATATCACAACAGAGCATCTGTTGTGAGAAATATGGATGATTATGGATGAGGAGATTATTGATAGGGTTGTAAAAAGTCTTCCCTCTTTTTACTTTTAGATAGCTTTGAGAACATGCACAATAAATAATAATTTATTCAATTTATATCCGTCCCCGAAGCTCAATGATTTCAAGCACCATCCATTTGATCTGGTGATGTTCAACTGCAGAGATTATAGAACAGTAAGTGTCAAAACAAGACACATGTTTATATGAAGAAACTTCTAAGTCTAATCTCTGGTAACAATAAGTAGGGATGGAAAATCATGTATTCAGACCTGAAAAGCTGTACCTTTCAGTGTAGACCAAGAGCAGGCAAGCAAAATTGCCCTCTAGATCAGGGGTGTCAAATTCAATTTCATTGAGGGCCGCATCAGCATTGTGGTTGCCCTCAGGGGGCCGGGTGGGTGTGGCCAGGGTGGACGTGGCCTACTGGGTGGGCGTGGCTAGAGTGCATATGGCCTACTGGGTGGGCGTGGCCAGCTCTACATCGTTCGCATCAAGGATGCCTATGGCGGCCTGGGCAGGAGTGGGACAGATCTGAGGGTCTCTGGCAGAAGGAGGGTCTCTGGGCCAGGGCCAAGGCAGTGGGGGCCGTTCCCTCCCTGTTTCCAGGATGGCTTCGCGGGCCGCATGAAACCACTTCGCGGGCCGGATCTGGCCCCCGGGCCTTGTGTTTGACATGTCTGCTCTAGATGCTATTAGTCTGCAGCTCATAGCTTCCCTTACTATCAGCCTTTCAAGGTAGACCAAATTAGAAAACAAATCATGCCTGATACTCCTTCTTTTATTCTACTGTAAAGTTACAGTAACAGAATCTTGCAAGTCTGAATGTATATGTCTTCTCCCTCCCTTTATCTTCATGAGAACTAGGGAGGGTCTTTTCCTATATGTTTTCCCAGGTTATAATTCTGGCATGGACAGATTTCTTTTATCTGATTGTTGTCATGCTTGCAGCTCTTCCTCCTCAAAGTTATTCATTCTGTCCATTACATCATCAGTTACATTTCCTAAGACTTACTGAAGTTCAGGAACATTTGGAATAGGTTGCCCATCTCGAGGTCAAGACACTGCTGTGAATCAGTGGTCTGATTTGATATCCTTTTGTTAAGGCATGGTGGACGATTCTACAAAAATGCATACCATTGTACAGAAACAGATAAAGTCAAAAAGCACTTACAAAGCAGAATATTAGAGATGTATGCATTATTCAGACAGATTAGAATACCTTTCCTTTAGCAGTTTCCTTTAATCTGTCATATCTTTGCTGTTTTCATATCTGTCCCATCAGTTAGAGGCAATTCAGAGAGGGGAAAGTATCATATATGATGCTCATGGTGCCATCGCTGCAGGGAAATCTTCCGGTCATTTGTCATGCTTGTTTCTCTGGAAGAACAGATGTATATTCCATTGTGTACAGTGTGGGAAGGGATTTCTTTCTCCTTTGCCTAGCAAGTCAAGAATGAGTCATTTGGATTAGATGTAAATTATTCATCTTGGTTGGGCATTACAAAGTGCCACTATTGTATATGGGGAATTGTTGAGAACAGCTACAGATATTTCTTTTCAGGATTAATTCTTATCACTACTAATAAATCTGAAAAGAAATAGAGATTTTGGATTTATTTTTTTAATAGAAGAGGGAACTCTGAAAAACAAAAATGGAACATATTTTTCTAAAACACAGATGTCCCTAGCTTAAATTTTCCTGCCTTTAAACTAGATTTGGACAGACAACCCAGATTCTGATTGGACAAACTAAGGACTCTAAAACAATATTGCATGAGATAGTATGGTAACATTTTAGATTTAATACTTACAAACAAACAGTAAGACCTTAAACTTAAGCTGATAGGTTTTCTTGAAAAGGTGGTCTTTCCTCATGATCTGTGCTAAGCATAGATAAAACAATCTTCCACTGTTTTAGACTTCCCACCCTTTAGGGGAATGTGACTCCTGTAGTTTTAGCAGTTGAAACATTTCCTGGCATAATGGCAAATCAAGCATCACTAATTTCACCAAGAACATCTGTGAAAATGTTTTCCCAATAGAAAGTAATCTTTTGGAATTTTTCTAGAGTTTTTTCAAGCTCACTTCTGCAATTTATACTTTGAGCAATAATCATTACTGATAAGTATGCTGTTGACACATTTCAGGGGAAGAAAGAAGAAGAAAAAAGAAAAGAAAAGAAAAGAAAGAGAGAGAGAGAGAGAGAAAGAAAGAAAGAAAGAAAGAAAGAAAGAAAGAAAGAAAGAAAGAAAGAAAGAAAGAAAGAAAGAAAGGAAGGAAGGAAGGAAGGAAGGAAGGAAGGAAGGAAGGAAGGAAGAAAGAAAGAAAGAAAGAAAGAAAGAAAGAAAGAAAGAAAGAAAGAAAGAAAGAAAGAAAGAAAGAACATACATACATACATACTTAATCCAATGTGCTAAACAACCATAGAAAGAGTTTTATCATTTAAGCTACTATTTTCAGTAAGGCTACTGGCTTTTATTGTACTTCTGGCTGAACTGTTCCATGAATAACTCCCAAATGATTTTTCCACTTTTTATCCAGTCTTCCTGGAATTGTAGCTTAGCAATGTAGACAAGGGAATAAGAGTTTACCCAAATAACACAGTTTTTGATGCACACTTATTTTTAGCATTTTTTAAAAAAACAACAACAACACACAATTGTTTGATAAAGACAAAAATAATATTTTATGGAAAATGATTTTAAAAATAGTCATAGATGCCAATGAATTGTAACACAGCATCTGTCTCTCATTCTCTTGATAGCCTCAAGATGAAACAACTAAGAAAAGAGAAGACCAATTTGAATAAAAAGCACATTTCTTCAGTGACGTTGCTCTTATTTCCCAGAAGATGTGTCTTCAAGAGATTTCTGCTTAAACTCATAGCTGTTAGAATTGAGGAGTTCCACAGGATTTATTCAATTTCATTGTTATTCAACATCTATTTCTCCCTGTCATTAGAGCTTGTCGATCAGAAGATCAGCAGTTTGGCGGGTTGAATCCCGAGTGCCGTGTAGCAGAGTGAGCGCCTGTTACTCGTCCCAGCTTCTGCCAACCTAGCAGTTCTAAAGCACGTAAAAATGCAAGTAGAAAAATAGGGACCACTACGGTGGGAAGGTTACAGCATTCTGTGCTCCTTTGGCATCTAGTCATGCCGGCCACATGACCACGGAGATGTCCTTGGACAAGCGCTGGCTCTTCGGCTTTGAAACAGAGATGAGCACCGGCCCCTAGAGTCAGAAATGACTAGCACGCATGTCCGGGGGAACCTTTACCTTTTTAAGATACTGAAGGCGTTGGAGCAATATATTGTTCTGAACCAGCCCTTCTGGCCTTGTAGTAAGGCAAACCCCTTATCAGAAAGAAGAGACTGGAGAGCGTCCAAGGCTAAAAGGCATCTGCCAAGATTTAATTACGCAGTTAACAAAAACACTAGAGCTTGTCTTCTCAAGCGGAAAAGTTGCTTTCAGCAACCAGCCCCTCCCCAAACACTCCTTTTATAGAGAGCTCAGGGCGTGGTCTCCCTGTGCCTCCTCCCGAGGAGTCCCATAGCCTTTCTTTGTTTGTTCCTGCTCGACTGCCTCCTGCGTCGGGCGTCCTTGAACAGGGCCAGCTGTGGGTCATCATCCTCCGCACTCTCGGGCTCACACAGCTGAGAAGAGGTCCCCGGCTGAGGACTCTGCAAAGCCTCCAAACCATCATCAGCCGGTTCGTCTCCCTCCTCCCCCTCATCTGAGTCCTCCGATACGTCGGAGCCGGCTGTCGGACCCACAGGCTGGCCCTGAGTCACAACATATATGGACACACTACTACAGAAGATGAGGGCCAATAAAATGAAACTGAATCATAAATAGAAAAAGAAAGAATATCTGTTGCAAACTCCATGTAGGTACCAAGAAGGGCATCTGGCCAGTAAACACTCAGCTCCATCCAGTAGCCCTGACTATACCCTGAATTAAGGAACTACAGGGCTGTAAAAAAGAAAAAAAAAATCAATACAGGCATTTCATGAAATTATTATTGCTTTGACTTAGGTTGCTGTTCCAACACACACACACACGTACACACACATACTGTAACCCCTTTAAGATCTACTGGATAGCTGGTGGACTACAATTTGGAGAGATAAAGATGCTAGAAGAAAAGACTTCGTCATGGTTCCTCCAAGCGGGGAATAAACATGGCAACTGCTTTGGGAAGAAGATTGTAGTTTATTGCAGATGGATCCAACAGAAAAGAGCGAGAGAAGAGAGAGAGACCACATGTGGGTAGTGAGTTTTTATACCCCCTGGACTCTATTGTCTGGAGTTATTTCCTGTTTCAAGCTTTGTATTTCCTTTGTCACGTATTCTGTCCTGAGCCCAGGTGTGCCCCTCTAGGATTCTTGCTGGTTGTCTGTCCCAGCCCACCTCCCTGGGGGCAGGGTATGTAGATTTTAGATGTCTGAAGTCTTCTTAGCTTCAACCTTCCTGAATGGTTTACATCTGCATTTCTATAGAGTTGGTTTCTGCTTGGGGAAGGGAGATTTGGGGCTATTAAGAAAAACTAGGCATGCTTTTCTGCCTCTTTAACTTCTTTTTTTTTTTTTTGGAAATGTATTTTCCTGCCCTTTTAATATTTCCTTCTCTGGGGAGCTGACTTCCCACAAAGAGATTATATGTTACTAGATAAATACAAGCCGTTATATTCATACAAATTATATCTGTCCTTTTCTCTATGTATATAATTGAGAGCCAGTCTGGTGTAGTAGTTAAGGCATCAGGCTAGAAACCAGGAGACTGTGAGTTCTAGTCCCACCTTAGGTACAAAGTCAGCTGGGTGACCTTGGGCCAGCTCTAGGCAAATCACTTCTAAAAAAACCTTGCCAAGAATCAGATAAGATTGAATGGAAGAAAAAGAATATGGGTAATACAGGGGATAGATATTTCTGGTGAATAGTGGCGAATATCTGTAGCTCAGGTGTAAGATGAGGATGAAGGTTCGTTCTCTGAGCTTGTGGGATTGGTTTCTGAATGCTTCATTACCAGGCTAGGTAACATCTTCAGTGGAGCTTAGGGGATGTCAGTGTCAGTGCTCTGTTTATAAGGGCTTCAAGTGTGGGTGTATTAAGTGAGGGTCTTGTGATGGGTCAGGTATGAGTCATCAGTGAGAGGCTTGTGATAGGTCTTGTGATGGGGAGGTTACATCAGGTCAGGGTCATTGGGGTGAACTGCTGGTGGGGAGGGGGCTTGTGTGGGTTGGTTGAGGGTTGGTGCTGTCTGTGGCTGGCTATGCAGTTGGATTCCGAAGGGTTCATAGGGGGGTTGTAGATTGATGTGTCTGTTGATGGTTTGGGAATCAGAAGGTTTGGGAATAACCCCACATTTTTATTTATTTTATTTTTTATTTATTTATTTTAATTCCATTTATATCCCACCCTTCTCTGAAGACTCAGGGCGGCTTACAAACTTTAACAGTAGCCTTCATTCTATGTATATACCTGCTTATTAGGGCTTTCACACACACCCCCAAGCGGCATTATTACAAAGTCAGCTTAATTGCCCCCAACAATCTGGGTCCTCATTTTACCTACCTCGGAAGGATGGAAGGCTGAGTCAACCTTGAGCCTAGTGGGATGCGAACCTGCACTAATTGCAGGCAGCTGGAAATACTCCTAATTTGATGGGAGCCACATAAGAACAATCCAGTATTTTTTTGCATGCCATGTCATTTGCTTCCTCCCTGGGATTTACATTTCATAATCATGGAAGTGAAGAGGTGGGAAAAAGATGATATACATCCCAGTCACAACATAAATCCATAACAGAGCTGGAAATAGAATCCACTCATTTGCATTGCAAAGGGAAAATAGGCATAATAAACCTTTACTTTTCTTTTTTCTCCCCCCCCCCACCTTCTTTGGGATAGGCTGTCCTGTAAGATACCCTTGATGCTTAAATTTATCATACTGCCTACCCGTGAAACAGCCCAAGGTTCATATGATCCCGAACCCTTTCAGAAGTCCTTAAAAACCTGACTCTTCCCTCAGTGTTTTTTTTGTTTGTTTGTTTGTTTGTTTGTTTGTTTGTTTTGCATGAACAGCAGCCAGTCTTTCAGAAAAGAGCCCCCATCCTTCTTGGTTGGCTAGGCTACCAAAAACTGCTGAGTTGTAGCTCAGCAATGTCCAAAGACAAACCTGGATTGACCATGAAGCAAAATAAAAACCTGCTTAGAGAAGGAGGGGACCCCTGGGGGTCTTTTTCTCCTAACTATCATACCCTTAACTCTTTCACTGCCAGACTTGACTTTAGTTATTTTTTGCTATTGCCCCTAATTGCTCTGTTTAATCTGCATTGTGTTTTTTTAAAAAAAATATTTGCTTTGATATGGTGACTATAATTTAAAAGGGTGATTTCAAGTTGTCACATTGTTTGCATTTCCTAACATTAAAGTTTTGCTTTGTTGAGGAGCACCGTAGTTGGGCTGCTCTTGGGGCATCAGTTAGCCTGAATATGGCCCTTAATCTGAAGGGCAACAATCTGTTCCTTGGATTTGAGAGTCCTGGGGTGCTCTGAGGCTAACAAAATGAGAGAAAGGGCTGTGTCCTCTTTGCCTTGCTTTCATTTTAATGAAAAGTGAAGTCTTTATTAGACTTGTGCACTATAGGAAGCCCTGCTTAAATGAATCAGTCCTTTGGCGAGGCTGCCAAAGACACTTTTCTCTACCCTGTTTTCATGGATAAGCTCCTGCACAAATAAGAGAATGGAAAAGCGCCATTGTTTGTTTGAGATGGATAGACCCACAAAGTGGCTTGCAATAAATAACATGTCTGGTCAGCAGCCCGGATAATCTAGGAGGGTTTGTTTTCACAGCTTTGCCCTGGACATCACTGCTGATGGCCTGTCACTCCCTGCTGAGTTTGACAGCCTGTGCCAAGCCAAGATACCAACCCCACAGAGTTTCACCTGCTATGCCAAATATTCACAGGGGTGGGAACAATAACACTTTGTGAAAACACTAATAAAACTTCAGTCACCACCTCCTCTAGTTCTCTTTCTTTTTCTTTCTTTCTTTCTTTCTTTCTCTTTCTTCTTTCTTTCTTTCTTTCTTTCTTTCTTTCTTTCTTTCTTTCTTTCTTTCTTTCTTCTTCTTTCTTTCTTCCTTTTGCTATTAAATTCCCTGCTGGAACTGCCAACATTCTTACTGAGTCATCTAACAATTACAGTCACTCCTCCTAAAACAGGGACATTCTGGAGCTGCTGATGTAATAATAATAGCAACAATAATGCCAAATCAAGTATAAACCTCTGGCTGACTGTGTGACCAACCATTACAATAACCTATAACTTATCCCAGATCCTTGCAAAGGACCTGATAAGTGGATAAAAATGCCAAATATGATCTAAACAACTGGCAAAATGTGCAACCAGGCATAATAATACCTGTACAGATGGGATAAAGGAGATGGGAAAAAGGAGGGGGCAGGTCTTTATTAAACACAAACCTGTTCCCACAGCACTTTCACTTGAGGAGAGCTTCAATTGCAAAAGAGCTGAACTGCCATTATTAAACAGTACATATTTACTACAAGTCAATTTCAAAGCAGAGGGAGAGAAGCAGAAGCAACTCTCTGATAGGATACACTAAAATGAACTCTGCGTAACCCAAAGGGAAAGCTTAGGCTGCTTTTGTCCTTTCTTGCTGGTTAAGCAAGGAACTTAGACTCGTTGCATTAGATTTCACAATGCACTATAAACAGCAGATTACCTGGCAATGCTCCCCTTTAGTTTGTTCCCAGGCTTCTGAAATGTTGGGAGATTTTTCTGAATGGGTGCAGCAGGTTCCAATTGTGTTCCACCTCTTCTTGGAAAAAAGGGAATATGAGGGTTTACTTTATTATAGATGACCCTCAAGCAATCTAGAACAAAAAGCTGATTGGCAACCCAAGCAGCAGGCCAAGCTTTTCTGTGTGCGGGGATGTATCTGGTATCGGGACGTTCAATGTTTTGGATAGTGCTTGGGGATGCTGGGAGTTATAGTCCACCAACATCTGGAAAATCACAGCTTTCCTAACTGCAGGATAAATAGGACTTCCTGTCATTTCCTTGCAGCTATTGCAAAAAGCACAAGAATACATCTCGCCAGTTTGTTTTTGTGCAGTTCACAAATCCCCCATATCTTTGTTGGGAATTTTATAGACATATCTTTGTTGGTATAGACACAGCTATCAAATTTTATACAGGGCCATTTTTGTTTTGCAGTCAGTGACAGTCATATGAAAAAGTCTTACAGAGTTCCTTCTCCTTTCACAATATTTCAGAAATGAAAAATATATATTTGCTGGCTTCTTTTGTACAGAGTAGCAGATCCATATTTTCTCAGTTGTGTTACCCAGGAAGCAAACACCTTTAAAAATCCAGATGGCCACTAGTGGCAGCAGAATTTTAGATTTTCTGGGCTTTCGTTTATCACGCAGCCACTGTGGATGGCTAGGAGACTTACTCTCTCTCCCCTGTTCAGTTTCGCATCACTGGGGGCCCCTGAAAAGGGCCAAAAGTCGCCCTGAAGAGGCTACCAGCAAGGAGGGGCACTCGCTGGATCGCAGGAGAGCCACAACTCTCCCATTAGACCTGTCAATCCCTCCAAACCGGTGGACAAAAGGACCAGCCATTATGGCTTGTCCCTAGGCTGTGAACAGCTGAAGTCACATTTTCCACCAGGCAACTCTTAAAGCAGTGTGGAAGAGACTGGGTGAGATCTACCTCTTTTACACCCTAACTACTTTCTGTACCTCCTTAAGCTGCTAAGCATTTTCCCCCCTGCGGTGAGGGAAGGGGGACTTTAGCCCTCCCTTCAGAAAGAGCGGAAACTAAATACTCAGGGGCATTTTAAACGTTGAAAAAGTAACTGAATCCCAATTGGAACTTTATTTCTCAAAGCATGTGGATTGAAAGATTTTTTATTTCCTATTTTTCATTGTCTACTTCTGTTGGAAATCTGGATTCTTTCTTATGAAAAAAAGAAAAAGAAAAACTGAAATGATTAAGACAACTTTGGGACTTAAAGGCATACTTTAAAAGGGGCCTGGCTGACCCAGGGAAATAGATAAGATACATAACCTTGAGAACTTTGAAACAACAGCTGTGAAAGGCTACCTAGAAAAAAAATCTCTCTTTTGGATTTTCTAAAGTGTAAAGTCTTTAGCTTAAAATACCAATAGAAGCGGCGACCCTCCCGACTGTACACAGCATAGAGAGAAATTGGACTTACGGTGACTTGTTGGATGAAGGTGGGAGACTTAGATTCAGAGCCAATCTTCCAATTAGAGGATGCAATATAGATTGGTGGTCCTATGCCCAAATATAAACTAGAACTGCCAGAGACAAACAAGAGTATGGTATCGCTCTTCAACTACAAACAATTGATAAACTCCTTTTGGGTAGTCAAAGGAAATTTATCTCTAACACATACAATCTTCTGCTGTCCAGTTTTATGGCAGAAGAGATTGTTAAAGACACAATGATTGCTGGGGGAGAAATATCGGGAGGACAATACAGCTTGATATGTATGGAGTAAGACCATGAAACTGACTCTATCCTCCTCCTTTAAGGAAAATTTCTGTAAAATGATCTACCATTGGTATCTTCCCCCCTGTTAGAATCGCTAAAATGTTTCCAGGATCTTCTGATAGATGCTGGAGGGTACCTTCTTTCACCAATGGTGGAACTGCTTATATGCCAGACGATATTGGAGAAAAAATCAACAGTGGCTATTGGAAATAACAGGCGTGAGTTTCCCTATGCAGCCAGGCCTCTACTTATTGGGTATATGACCGGACAATATCGACAAAAGAGATTGGTATATATTTGTTCATGTCTCAACAGTGGCGAGGATGGCCTTTGCCCAATTGTGGAAGGACCCAGATATACCCCCTGACCATTTGATAATAAACAAGATTCTCTATTGTGCCGAGATGGACAGGTTAACGTACATTTTAAAAGATAAACGTGAATCACTATATAATATAATTTGGAACAAATGTTTTGTATGGCTTAAAAGAAGGTTCAATTTAGGAGACGAGTGATGAGATTGCCCACTTAATTGATCTGTGTAATTTATTAGGCTTACAAGGTTGACAAGATATGACCAATGGTAGTTTTGTTTTTCTTTTAATGATAAGAATATTTTACGTATTGGAAAGTTTAGCTGGGATGATATATTTTTTGTTAATAGGAGAGTAGATATAACTCTCGGTCTGTTCTGTTTGTTTTCCACGGTTTGTGTTACGTGATTATATGGTTTGTGTCTTTAAACCCCTTGTCCCTCTCCCTATGTATTATTCTGTTGTCATTTTTACTGTGGATAATTAATAAAGATTATAATAAAAAAATACCAATATGGAAGAAGACCAGGAACAAAATTTATTTATGGAGGAAGATCAACAAACTCTCGCTATGTTGAAAACACTAATCCAAACTCTTACCACAACTGATAAATACTAAGAGGCTATGTGAAGGAACAAGAAGACAGCCCAGATATGAAAGCCCAAATTTTGATCACAACTAAAGAATCATCTATACAAAATACAATAGAAAAAATGAAAGGTTCAAGTATGATGACAGAAGAATCTACTATTCAACAAATATTGATATTTGAAAATCCAGAAAAGACAACTTGGAAAAAGGAAAAGGTTTCTTATACAACTCAGAAGGAATTAGAGGATCTAGAAAAAAAACAGTTGGATGAGAAGACAAACAATTCAGAACAACTACGTCAATATGGAAGAATAAAGAGACGACCCACTAGACCTACAAGTCCTCTCAAAAAAATGGCGATCAGATGGTTGTTCCAATATCAATTAATATACAGTATATGATATTACAAGGAGATTGGTTCGATGACCCAAAAATAAGGACATGGAAGAAGATTTGCCAAAGGAAAAAAGCCAGAATAAGACTCAAGAATAATGGAGTTTCGACCATCTTATTCAAATCTGAAACACAATGTACTTAAATAGATAAGATGTGTATGTTGAACACAAGACATTGTTATGAACTGAGATAAAGAAAAAAAAATGGTCATTAAAATTTAGCAGTATAAATATTAATAGCTGATTTGTGCATAAAGGTCATGTAAAGGTGAATAATGTAAACAAGCTAAAAACCTATTGTTGAAAGTAATAAATAGGTCTAAATGGAATGTTAAAAATGAAAATTATCAGTTTAAGCAAGAGATAGCAGACACAAAGAGGAAGAGAGGAAGTATTAAATATTGAAATAAAAAGAAATTTTGATTACTAAAAAAAACAACTGAAAAATAGTAAAAAGGAAGGATATCATATTGTATCCTTGTTGTTGACATAGAGGGTGAGAAGTTAAGTAAATGGGATGTGTATTTTGAATATTAGATTTTGTGAGGAATGGTGATAGATGAATTGGGAGTATACTAAAAATCTTGGGAATGATAAATATCAAACATTAAATCTAAATGTTAGTGGAAATTAAAATTAAAAAAATCTATTAAGTCATTGATTGTCTAAAAGATTGTATGTTAAAACAATTAGAATATGTGTAAACTAAAAACTGTGGATATATGTAAGAAAGTTATTTTCTATTTGATTGATAGAATAAAACTTGTCTTTAAATTTACAAAAAGACAGTATATATGAAGGGAAAAAGAGAGGGAAATGTTTATGGTAGCAACTTGAAATCTGTACTAATGATATCTGTATGTAATTGAATTACTACTATCCAGCCACCACATTATTTTCAAATATGTGAATTTAATATTAGAAAACCAATAACATTTGTAAAAAAAAAGAATTTTAGATTTTCTATATATCTTTCCTGCCATCCCATGGTGGTCAAGATTTTCCCATTCCAGTCCACCCTTGTCCCTGAAATGCAGGAAATAAATAAGCTAATACATAAATTGCAAATGAATCATTACAATACTGAAAATGATTCGTACCTGTTAAAAGTCTATGTTATTTGCATCCTTTTCCCTTTTTAGTCAAAAACTCTGTGCTTCTCATAACAACATAATCTATAAAAATGTAACAGGTGCAACTACAACAATGAGGAAATGGGAAAAGCTGCCAGTCAGTCAGCTAGCTCTTAGGTCATTCTTCTTTGGTAAGTAAAAATAAAATTTGAAGTTTGCATAAACATAAGGCCACCCAGGGTGTCTCTTATTTATTTTACCCCAAATATAAAACATCTGTTTGGTCTCAGATATGTCTCTGATAGCAACTTTGTTCAACAGTGAAAGGAGCCATGTGTAGAAAGCAGACAACTACCATAGTCTTACTGTGACATGTATCATATTTCAATCATTGCTCTTAAACACAACCTTCTGCTATATCAATATATTGTGGTGGCTCTTCATAATTACATAGAAATATTTTGATCAACCTATCATTCAGAATTTCTTATGGTTAACCTACTGGCACTATAATTAAGTCTATCAGCCTTGCTGCTGGTTGGGTTCTTCTCTTTCCCAGCATGATGGATGTCTCAAAGCAACTGGAGCTTCACAGAATGTATCCAAGATGTGATAATATGGGCCTGGTCATGTGTTCCAAGTGATAACTCTGGGTTACTTTGCTCTATGATCCATTAGTTTATTTTCATGGCAGTTCATGGTATTCTTATTAGTATTCTCCAAATGTTCAAGTTTCTTTCTATCCTCCTTCCCAATTTTTGCTTTCATAGAGTATAACTGGCAAAACTATTGCCTGCACAATTCTGATCTTGTAAGTATAAACAGCTCCCAGCATTTGAATGACTTTTCCAATGCCTTCACTGCTACTCTACCAAATGCTAATATGACTGCTGGTTGCTTTACTGTTGATATGTAGCTGTTGACATGTAGTACAGCTATCTGCTAAAAAAAATCCTGATGTGTGAAGTTTTGAGCCTTTCCCCACTGATGAGATGATGAGCTACCCGCCCATCTCTGAGTCAGCAGAAAACTAGACCAGCATGAAATTGGCTGTCTCCATTGCTGATCCTTATCCTGATTCTGTTGTCTCTGTTACAGTTGCTGACAGTCATTTGGCTTACCTCTAAAATTAATGGGTGACAAAGCCTAAAGAGATTTCATCCATTCTGAGGCTGTATTTAAACACTGTAGAAAGATGGCTCAGAACAATGTAAACCTTTCTCATTTATGTCATGAAGTGATGGCAACGCCAAGCAAAGTGGCATAAAAAATGTCAGAGCACGTTTAAAACATGGTTAGGTGAGGAGGAAGGCAAAAATGTTCCTTTATAAAGTTCACGTGAGAGAAAGAGAAAATATGCTCTTTGCAGTTTAAAATTGCCATTCCAGTGAAATCCTCAAATTGAAATATTTCTTCCTTGCTAATTATCTATCATAACAATTAATTTAGAGATTGATTTTATGTTATTGAATTGTATAGAAAATATGCCATCTGTGAGTGCTTCATTTAATTTTTCTTGCATATAATATGCATCTTTAATCCAAATCCAAATCAAATGTTAATGTTTAACCTTTTGCTTCAAATGAACACTGTATCATGTTTATGAGAAGTCAAATCTCATGGCCAAAGATTCTCACAGTTCTATGTGACTGCATAACACAAGCATTATGTGATATCCTTTTTTTGTTATGATGGTTTTATATATATGTTTTAATTTTTCCCTAGTTGCCAATCAGTTTCTAGTTCCAATCCAAAGTGATAGTGTTTATCAATAAAGCCCTCCATGACTTGGTTCCTGCTTACTTGAAGAGCCATGTCTTCTGACTAGATTCTGCCTCTCCCATGTACTATCCCAAGAAGAGATGGTTATGGTCCATCAAACCTTATTGGTGGTGGTCCTAATACTGTGGAATAGCTTAACGCTTGAGGTTTCTTTGACCCCCTAACCTGATGGTTTTTTATAAGGCTGTCCATACAATCTTGTTTCAACAAGGGTTTTTTTTGTTCTACCTTTATTAGTTTTAGAAATAATTCAAGGTGGTGAACATACCTATCATACCTCCTCCTATTTCCCTGAAACAACAATCTTGGGTGTGTGTGGATGGGCTGAAAGAGAAAGTGAATGGCCCAAAGTCATCTAGCTGACTTTCATGCCTAAGGCAGGACTAGTACTCAATATCTCCTGATGTCTTGCCTATTGTCTTAACCACTACACCAAACTTGGCTTTTGGATAGTGGCAAGGGGATAAAATGCAAAACATCAACAGTAGCAAGGAGTGTAGATGAAAGAATAGAGATTTGGACTTGGGACAGAAGTCTGCATGGTATGGGAAGGCCCTGGAAGGATCAGCCACTTCCAGAAGGAATTTATTGTCACCCTAGAAGCAACTCTTGTGATTCTTGTTCAGGTGCAACTTCCATTTGAGCATTAGTGTAACTCACAGGTGTCAAACCCGATTGCGTCACGTGATGTATCATGGTGTATCACAATGTTTTTTGCCTTTGCAGAGCTGTGATGGGCATAGCCTGTGTGTGATGCATCCGGCCCATAGGCCACCAGTTTGACAACCTAGGTGTAACTGAACCTAGAGAAATTTATTTTTGATTGTGCTTGTCCATGGTATTCAGCCCATTCTACATCAGGTTAGCTATCTACCTGATCCTTTAAATAGCAGTATGGAACTGGATACATTCAGGGCTCTGTGAACTAAAGACCAAACATGCTTCTTGCTGACAATTCTTGTTATTGTTTTTCAATGTCCACAGAATAAAAGTAGAAAAATTAGCAGTGTCCCAATTGGCATCAGAGGCACTGTGGACTGAATAGGCGATAAACAGGGCAGATGATCAAGCCTATCTTTTCTGTCTAATTTCATCTGCAAGTTGAAGAGGGTTGGCATGGCGACAGAAGGATATGTCTCCTTTCTATTTCTGTTTTAAGACAAATATAGAGAATTTAGGCAGAGGGTGAGATGGGAGAATAGAAAAGGATCGATTACTTATCTGTTATCACTTTCCTAAATGTAAACATACTGAAACACCATTGAACACAGTGAGACTTCACTTTCATCAAAAGAACTGGACTGTGAATCCCATCAGCTTAAAGAAGCATGAACCATGCTCTTAATTTTTACACTGGGTTTAACAAAAGCTACATGGGGCTGTATTTTGAAATTTTAAAATATAAACTAGTATAGGAGAAAGATGAATTAATTCTTTGCCCAAAATCAAAATCTCCATTTGCAGAATGCAGTCTGAGAGAAAGATGGGGAAGGAAGGAAGGAAGGACTTAGAGAAGGCTGAAATCCATCATATATTGTATTATATATGCCTAGCTTGTTTGTAATTAGGCATTTTCTACTTCTAAGCCTGAAGCAATATGAGCATCTGGTTAGGTAATGTTTATTATTATCAATTGTTAGAATACAGATAACTACAAAAGCCATGGCACTGCTAACAGTTGTAACAGAAGAAATATACTGTATGTTTAGTGGTGCAATAGACAATGAGAAGAATAGTAATTATTGACAAAAGAAGAAATGTAGGATTAAACACATCTGGAATTAATAATAATGGAAAGAAGAGGGAGTTGGTCAGCTTCTTTTATTACCAATTTTACATCTTGTGTGAGAGAGGGAGGGAGGTGGAGAGGGAGGGAGTCATAGAGCTTGAAAAAAGTGTTTAAACCATCAGGGATAGTTTGTTCTGTGAAGAAGTCTAAATTAAACCATCTATGACAGATAGTTGTCAGCCCCTGGGTGAAGAACCATCTCTCTGGGTAATTGGTTGCACAGCTGAATTGCTGTGCAAATTCCAACTGGAATTTGCTTTTCTGTAATCTAGATCTATCATTCTATTTTTTTTAACCTATAGAGCATGGGTGTCAAACTTGCTGCATCACGTGACGTGTCACGACATATCGTGACTTTTTTGCATTGCTGGAACTGGGGTGGGTGTGGCCTCCATATGATGCTCTAGAGCTTGGCTTTCTTTTGCTGATATCCTTTCAGGTATCATATTTTGCGTAAGTCTGCTCTTCTCAAAGTTAGCCATTTTCAGTTCCTTCCATCATTCTTCATAGGACTTAGTTTCCAACACTCTGATTATTCTTTTTGCCTTTTCTGAATATGTTCCAATATCAATATCTGTACATAATAGTCAAGATGTATATATTATTTCATAATAGTCAAGATGTATATATTATTTAGAAACAATATTGCTATTCAAGCATCCTAAATGACATTTGACTTCCTTTCTTTTCCTGTCCTGTCTGTCTTGTGAGCTCCCGTTCTTGCCCAGTTCCTGCCAACCTAGCAGTTCGAAAGCATGCAAATGCAAGTAGATAAATAGATACCACTTCAGTGGGAAGGTAACAGCATTTCTGCGCTTCAGCATATAGTCATGCTGGCCACATGATGACAAAAGCTTCTTCAGACAATGCTGGCTCGCTCGGTTAAGAAATGGAGAGTTGGACATGACTGGACAACGGAAACTTTTTTACTTTACAAATGATGATCTTACTATTGCTAAAATGTACAAATTTGTTATTGAAAATGGAAAGAGAGCATGAACAAATTCAAGACTATAGGATAAAATGGACACAAAATGGATCTAATATACAATTAGGCCAATGGAAAATATGTTGGAGAAAGAGCTGAAATTTATATTGAATTATAATCTAAAAGAGATTTTTATATATATAAAATGATGTATCACTCATATACCACACAAGGTAAACAACAAAAATGTACAGAGAAATTTCAAATATTTGTTGGAAATCAAACATAGAGCACATTTTAAACTTAGAATGAGAGTTTGATGTATTTGTTATAGCTATTCTCTTTCTAGTTTTCTTTTTTCTTTTTTCTTTCTCTTCTTTCTTTCTTTCTTTCTTTTTTCTTTCTCTTTTCTCTTTTCTTTTTTTCTTTCTTTTTCTTTTTTTTGCACTTCTATCTTCTTTCTCTCTTGGTGTTCTTTTTCCCCTTAAACCTTGTTATCCTCATCAGTTTATCTTTTTATTGCTATATTTTTTAAAATCAATAAAGTTATTAAAACAGTATGACAAAAGCTCAAGAGCCAAGCTAGCGAGGAAAGGCCTGGCTGCAAGGTAAGAGGGTGTGGGGCATGTGGGGCAGCTTCACACCCCCACCCCCACCCCCACCCTAGCTTGATTTTTAGATGTATGCCTCACCCCAAAACATGGGCTTATTTTGGAGGTTGTGCTTATATTAGGCCCACCCCCAAAAATCAAGCTAGGGCTTATTTCAGGGCAGGCCTTACTTTCGGGGAAACAGAGTTTTAAACATTTTCTGAGGTACTCAGTGTACACAAAACAGTATTTTTGTTATATTAGATTAGTTTTAGGTTAAATGAAACTAATGTTATTCCCTTTAAAGTAAACTTTCATTAGTTTATGAAGGAAACCCATTCAACCTTGTTATTTCTAAGGTCATATAAATAATTAAAGTCCATTTCATATTTTTTTCAACTTCCTATTAAAAATAGCTTATAGGCTTAGAAGACTTAAAAGACTTCTTCAAAACCTCTAGTTTTCATGAAATTTCAAGGAGCAGGAGTGGATCAGGACCAAACATTCCAAACAAGAAGTATTTGAATTGAATACAAAAAGAATTAAGAAGCACTTTGTAATAACCTCCAAGTTTACTTCTACAACTTTAAAAAACAGTTTAATAAGAACTTATATGATACAAAATAAAAGATATTAGGAGCAACCAGAAGGTAAAGAGGTTTACTTGCTATTTTTAAACTAGAATTAGATCATAGTGATAGCTTTTCATGATTAAGGGAGTCAATGTACAATAATTTCTGTATACAGTGTGTAATGTGAACTGCACAATTTGACCAATATTTGATTGATCTCTGCACACACATGATTTCCATTACTTGCCAGGATATCAACAAGGTTAAATATTATTTCTTATACTGAATTCCAGATGGAACTGAATTTAAAAATTCCTTCATCAGGTTACCAAAGAAAAGAAAATGATTATCACTGAGCAGCTAATATACTACTCTTTTGCTTTTGCTTTTAATTTGAAGATATCTAAGATAAAACCTCATCAAGTTCAGCCATTATGCAATCTAGCCTTTCTGATACTAACTGTAAAAATGTGGGCTATCTCTGTTTAATCCTTTTTGGTGCCCTATAGTACCTCTTTTCCCATTTCCTTTATGTATGTATTATTAAATTTATATGTATTCTTCTTTGTATTTATACATTCATTTGTGTTTTCAGATCTTTGTTAAGCTTACTGTGTATTATTCTAGGTTTACAACTGTGCTTTATTTTCTTCTGTTTTAGTAACTTTCTTCCATTAGTACTCAACGTTGACCTTTTAAAAAAGCCCTTCTTGTTTGACAAGATCTGCATTCAATTATACTCAGTTTTATTTTTTCTTAATAGCATAAACTCCAAATTTACATTATCCACTAAATATTACCAATTGTTGAAGATCAACAAAGTATTGACTAAAGTACAAACTTATACAGGACAGAGAAATTGATATGAATGTTTCAGAGTTTTCCAAATATATCAGTAATCCTGGGAAAACAAAAACATAGTTCCAGAGGTAGAACTACCAAAGATTAGTAATAGGTGTGTGTGTGTGTGTGTGTGTGTGTGTGTGTGTGCATTCATTCAAAAGATAAATCATAATGGAATATAAAACAACTAGTAAATGGATTCTTGCAATATCATCACAGTAAGTGGTGACTCAGACTGTAAAAACTGATACAGACTAGTAAGAAATTGCAATTCTTAGTCTACTGAGAGAAGAGATAATCATCACAATAGCAAATCTATAAGAGGTTTCTGTTTATGACTTTAAGGGAAACAGCTTTTTGTATGTTACAGAGAAGTTAGAGAAGTTAGAGACATGCAAGCATTTCTTAGTTCTTTAGGAATACTTTCACTTTCTTCTGCTGACTGAAATAATCTATGGTAGAGGAGGTCAGATCTCTGAAGGTTGTCCACACTTGCAGTTTATAACATCATCTAGCCATTACTGTAGTGATATAAAGCCTGACCACAGTAGTGATATATCACCATCATGAAGGGTCTACGCTACTATAAATCACTAGATCAGAAAGCTTCAAGATTCATTCAAGATTCATTCTGAAATTCCCAGAATGTGGTTTATATAAAACACTGAACAGTATATTGATCTCCGGGACAGAAAATATATTTTGCACTGAGCTTTCATTAGCTGCTGCTAACATTGTCAAAGAGTAAGCTAACATTTATTTATTTTTTTAATTTTAATTCCATTTATATCCCGCCCTTCTCCGAAGACTCAGGGTGGCTTATAAGCTTAGCAGTAGCCTTCATTCTATGTATAGACCCTGTGCACGGTCACTCATGCGCTCGTGACCTCTCGCCTTGACTACTGTAATGCTCTCTACATGGGGCTTCCCTTGAAGACCACTCGGAGGCTCCAACTGGTACAGAATGCGGCCGCGAGAGTTGTCTTGGGAGTTTCCCGGTACTCCCATGTTACACCTTTGCTCCGCAAGCTGCATTGGTTGCCAGTTGTCTTCCGGGTGTGGTTCAAGGTCTTGGTTATGATCTTTAAGTCCCTACATGGCATGGGTCCGGGTTACCTCGGGGACCACCTGCTGCCGGCTTCAACTCCCCTCCGCCCTGTGCGTTCCCACAGAGAGGGCTTCCTCAGGGTGCCTCCGGTCAGGGAATGCCGACTGGCGGCCCCCAGGGGGAGAGCCTTCTCTGTGGGTGCCCCAGCTTTGTGGAACCAACTGCCGGTGGAGCTCCGGACGGCATCGGACCTCCGAACTTTCTGTCGTGGCCTGAAGACCCATTTGTTTGAATTGGCTGGTCTGGCCTGATGGGGGAGCTGGGTTTTAAATTGTCATTTTAGATTGCATTATTGTTTTTTAATTTGGGCACTGATTTAATCTTTGTTTTAACTTTTGTATAGTACTGTATTTTTATTTATATGCCCTGTGAACCGCCCTGAGTCCCTAGGGAGAAGGGCGGTATATAAATTAAATAAAACGTAAACGTAAACGTAAACGTATATGCCTGCTTATTAGGGCTTTCACACACAAACCCCAAGCGGCATTATTACAAAGTCAGCTTAATTGCCCCCAACAATCTGGGTCCTCATTTTACCTACCTCGGAAGGATGGAAGGCTGAGTCAACCTTGAGCCTGGTGGGATGCAAACCTGCACTAATTGCAGGCAGCTGGTGTTACTTAAGGAGGCATTAGTCCACTGCTCCACATTGTTTTTATAGCCCTTTAGCTGTGAATAGTTTAGCCATCGAGTGGATGCATCACCTCCGGCTCAGCTGTGTTGGTTAATATATGCATACCCCCCATAGATATAGATATAGATATATAGACATAGACATAGACATAGACAGACAGACAGACAGACAGACAGACAGACAGATAGATAGATACATCAATATGTCTTCTTTTTTACAAATAAATATACCTGGGACTCAGATTTTTAAAACGGTTCTTGATATATATCTCCAGCATAGAACATGTTAATTTTTGCAAATAAACAATTCTATCCTCATAATAGGTCATAGCTTACCTGTAGATTAGCATTCATATTTTATTTTCAAATGCTTGTTTTTCACCTTCATGACCTAACTCTGAAAAACTCAATAAGTCAAAAAGTTTTTTCAAAAAAGAAATAAATGATCATGCTTGTTTTAATGAAGATGCATGATTTTTTTTGCATTTAATTTCTGTTACATTTCTTATATCATGCAGGTTTTAATTGAATATTATATCATATGTTATGACAACTTAATTCTGAAAATAAATTGAAATTAATCAGCTCCAACAAATATATATAAAATTTGCTTATCAATGTTTCCTGGTAGTGTCATTTCTTCTTGTCACTATTAAAACACTGAGTTCACATGTGAAGAGTCAGCAAGATTTCTTCTATGACAGCATTTCCCAAGCTCCAAATGGAATAATCGGAGATAAGGAACAACACTGTCAGCTTCTCCCATGAGTACTAATGTAAGCAAAGCATAAGTTGGCTACCTAGATCTTGCCAAAGGATGTAAGAATGTGCTTCGATGTTGCATACACTGATCTAATTGAAAATTTAGAAATAATTAAACTCAATTGTGATACATCTTGCCACAGTGAAGGCAACACTGACCTTATTGCCAAATTATTATTTAGGTAGAGGGCAACGTTAAGCCTTTCCTCCAACTTTCCTAGATTTGTTCAAGTGAGACTTGGAATAAAATCAGCTTCACAAAAAGAAGGGTTTTTTACTGTCCTCTAAATTAAAAGGCCATCCTAGTGGAATATTGAAAAAGAACCACTGGAAAGCAATTGTTCCCATAATGCAAAGGGAGAGTACTTGTGGGCCTTATGTATGTTTGGACTTCCCACTTAAGCCATAGAAAAATGCAGATGAAAGTAACACCGGCTCATCACATCTACTATAATGTAATAACCAAACTTTTTCATAAACATCAAGGTACTCCTCACTTACCAACTATCTCATTAAACACAGCAATGTAAAAGTAAACCAATTCTATGACCAAGTCTCAATTTCTGATTGTCACATTATCTGATTGATCACCAGTCAGTTGCTTTTCAACCAGTGCACATTTATGACCACTGCAGCATTATGGAGTCCCATGTCCGCCCTTGGTGTGCTTCATAATCACCTTCCAACAAGCAGATTTAATGGAGAATGCAGAAGTAAAATCCCAACTTGCAGTCATGTGATGTTTTGCTTCACACAGGTGGTGTCTGCTGTAATTCACTTAATGATTGAACAATAAGACATTATAAGCCTGCAAGAACTACCTGTAGAGCATGACAGACCACCAAATGATGAAGCACCTAATTATTACTGGACTACACATAATGAGAGTAGATGTAGAGATAAAAGAAGTCCATTCAAGTGCAGTGAGATGGGATGATATGTTAAAAGATTCTTCTCATTGCAACTTGCATGTAAAACACCTTAAGCATAAATATCAGGGTTGAGTAATACGTGAAAGAGGCTTAGTCTGTCCCTAAGATTTACATTTTTTGGCATTCAGATATACTTCTGGTTTGAGGATCCTCTCATATGGTTCAAAAATATGGCAGAGATAATAGAATAGAATAGAATAGAATAGAATAGAATAGAATAGAATAGAATAGAATAGAATAGAATAGAATAGAATAGAATAGAATAGAATAGAATAGAATAGAATAGAATAGAATAGAATAGAATAGAATAGAATAGTTGGAGGTGACCTTATAGGTCATCTAGTCCAACCACCTGCTCAAGCAGGAGGCCCTATACCATTTCTGACAGAGAGCTGTCCAGTCTCTTCTTGAAAGCTTCCAGTGATGAAGCACCCACAACATCTGAAGGCAAACTGTTCCATTGGTTGATTGTCCTTTTCTTCCCTAGACTAACCATGACCAGTTCCTGCAACCATTCTTCATATGTTTTAGCCTTCAGTCCCTTAATCATCTTTGTTGCTCTTCTCTGCACTCTTTAGCAACTATAGTCTACTATTGGGATAATTATACTATCAAGCATAATAAAAATTCTCCTCTGAGTTCAGATATGAAAGAAAATTCACTTAGAACTCATAATTGCACTCAAAAGATTTCTGTTTTATGTTAGTCATTACCTAATGTTTCACATAAGAAATTTGTTCTTATTAAGACACTTTGAACTTTATAGGTGCATTTTATTTAATATTTATGGATCTGATTCATAAAAAAATGCATGACTTAAAATATGTTTCCTTTAAATCTGTAATAAAATAATGCATTAAAGCTCGTGAAAAAATTCAGAAACCCCCAGTACAACATTTATCCACTTACAAGGTAAAATATATTGTCCACAAGGTTATTCTGTAGTGAAGTAGAATCTCCACTACAGTAAATAAAAATATAGTTTCTCTCCCTCATCACTCTTTCTTTACCACACATACACAACTGTACAGGAAGAGTATTCCCACTTCAAAGCAATGGTCAGCTGCAAAAACTAGCAGGAAACTGACCAAAGCAACCCGCAAATTAGTGAGAGTTTTCCAAGATGGAAAGAATTGAGCTATTGTTGAGAATGATAACTTTGCATGAGACTGAGGTTGGGACTGGGACTGGGAGCACAGTTTGGATGATAGGATGGTTAATGTAAAAACAAGCATGGCTACCTAGAATTCTATCAACCTCTTAAGGGGAAGAGGGCTGTTAGACACAAAGATACCTCATCTATCTGAATCAACACCTTTTTAAAAACCATGCAGCATTTAAAAGTAGGAATTGCAACTGATTCATTGTGTGTGTGTGTGTGTGTGTGTGTGTGTGTGTGTGTGTGTGAGAGAGAGAGAGAGAGAGAGAGAGAGAGAGAGAGAGAGAGAGAGAGAGAGAGAGAGAGAGAGAGAGAGAGAGAGAGAGTGGAGAGAGAGAGAAAAAAAATTATATACTGAATATGTATTATATGACTACAGTATTAATCAGTGGAATGATTTACCTAAAGAAGTTTTGTATGCTCCAACACTGGAGAAATTTAAGAAGAGTTTGGGCAACCATTTGTCTGAAATAGTATAGAGTCTTTTGCTTGAGCAGGGAGTTGGATTAGAAGTCTCCAAAGTCCCTTCCAACTCTATTATTCTGTTAGTTTGTTATTCTTACTATCCTCCCATACAAGTCAATGCAAAATAAAAGCATTAAAATTGTACCATGAAGCGCCATATAAAATCAACACCATATAAAGCAATTCAGCTGTAGCTAAGAATGAAGGCACTAGTGCACAAACTGCAAAAATGTATCTAAAACAACTGACAGCTATAAATCAACAAATCATTCTGGGCTATTTTTATAAAAGCTGGATACCGTAAAGACATCTAGGCTGATTCTGAAAGAGCCTTATTGGCAACAACATCCAGGATACCTGCCCAGTTCTCTGTTTCCCTGAACCCATGGCAAAATATGAGAAAACCATTGGGTACTCAACTTGTCAGGCATTTTCTCCTGCTGGATAGGTTTATGTATATGCAGATACAGGCAATAATGGATGCTGCTGAAGACAATGAGGCTAACATGGCTGTAAACTCCGGTTTCTGCTATCAGATACCAATCAGCTGTTTGGCAGTCGGCAGTATCAATAACAGAAAGGGGGAAAAAGCCTTTAAATCAGTTCTGAGTCCTGGAAACTGCTCCTACAGAGTTCATGGCAGCATTTTGGAAGTGGCTGAAGGAAGTGACAGGCCCAAGGTCATCTAACCCAGCAGTCCCCAACCTTTTTGGCACCAGGGATCAATTCCATGGAAGACATTTTTTTTTTCCATGGAGAGGGAAGAGGATAGTTTTGGTTTTGGTTTCTTGCCTCTCACTCACCACTCACCACCAGCAGTGTGGTCTAGTTCATAACAGACTACGGACAAGCATTGATCCATGATCCAGGGATTTGGGACCCCTGATCTAGCAGGCTTTCTGCATAAGGCAGGGCTAGATCCTCCTGAACACATAGTTTCTAATCTGATGGTTTACTCCAGGTCTGGCTGTCAATGCCAGGAGTACAAATATTTAGGAAGATGGGCAGTCAGCTGGTCAGCTCAGCAGCACTGGAAAGTTAAAAGTTTTCAAGATTCTGTAAAGGACAAAGAGAATACCCTTGATGACCAGGGGGAAGAATCATTATCAAGACAATGGCAGATAAAAAGGGCCTGACTTCAAGACATGAATTAATGTAAATAAAAGTTCCAGACACATCCCTCATATAAATAGAAGGAGGAGGACAAGTATTCAGTTTTGCACTATTCTGTTACTATAGCTTTCAATAAAAGAAATACTGACTTACATGGTGTTGGTTTCCTTCCCTGGTCTACTTTAAGAGTTGACAGGTTCATGACATAGTGTACTCGATTACACAGTACTATTGTAACAATTGCCCATAGCAGGAAAATCAGCTTGATTGGAAGAGTGCCTACACCACACCTTTTTCTGAGACAAGAATAGCTCTTGGCATGCAATTCCAAGAAGCAGTGGATGAGGCCAAAGCTGAACATAAATTTGAATCTGTTTCATTTGCAATTAAATGTTATTACCATTAAATATAGTTAATTCAATTACTATCCAGCTACTTGTTTATTAATTGGCCTTCTCTGTCATCTTAAGAATTTAAATCTAGTAGCAATTTCTGGAGACTTTGCAAACTACTCCAACTTACTATATATAGCAGTAACCTTAGCATTGCCAGGATCCAGGCTCACACTATCATGAAACCCAGGTGATGTTTTGTTCTGAGCAGAAGTGACAGGGACACATTCCACAGATGGTGGTTTATTAGGGCAATTAAAGGGGCAGCAGAGGTCAGCAACTCTAATTTAAATGTCTATCCATCTGGTGATTGAAGAGGCCTCTCCATAGACTAATTTAAGATTGTGTTGTGATTCAACAGAGGCCTTTTGATGATAAACAGTGAGCAAGTCAGAACAAAAGAGAAGGCAGTTATTGAGTTGGAACTACATTCATTCTGGAAAGAATGGTTTCTAAAATTTCCATGTATGGATCATAGAATTTTCTTACATATATAGTGACAGATGCATAGCAAGTTGGTCATAGAAAATACAAACTTCATTGTCTTTTGTTACCTCCAATTCAAAAATTATGGAAGGAATCACTTGTTGATTTCAACCTACTTTCTTTTTTTATTTAATTTATTTTGAAAGGAGGTACATTTATGACTAACTTTTCAGTAATGCAAGAACAATAAGAAGTAAATGCATCAACCAGTTCAATCAAATGTTGCAAATCAGCATTAGCAGGGTAACTAATTTTATCAATTTATTTAAGTACGATTTTCAAGTATTTTGCCTGGCATTATTAACCATGCAAAAAAAATGGAAGCATATGCAAAAAAATGGAAGCATTCATTTGAAGAGAATGATAGCTTTATTAGACCAGTTTGACCTTCACACAGTTGCAAGCTTTGAAAATAAGCATAGTTTGCAAATATTTTACTAGAGCTAGATTAATAAGCAAGAATGTTTAGGTATTTCCAGATTAGCATTTCCTAAAGCTACCAGTTAATTATGCAGCCATTCAACTTTTCCTTGTTTAACAGATTCTTGTAGAAAGAAGAAAAAATAGAAGTGGAAAAACACTGAATAATTACAAACAGAAGACAACATCATCATCTGTGAAATTCCATGAAGATAGTAAGCTAAAAGTCTCTTCTGGAAGCACCTCTTCTTCTCCTTTCCAGACTGAAACTGATAAAGAGAGCTCATAGATCATCTTCACAGCATGGATGAACAACCTGTAGGCTATATCCAGACTCCCAGTTCCTTTTGAAACCCCTGAGTGGGCAAAGCCAAAGTTTCCAACCCAGGATTTGGGCATTTCTGAGAAGACCAAGACATTTTTTTATGAACAAGTGGGATTATTTTTCCAGTTTGGGAAAATGTAGACAAAATAGAAACTTTTTCCCCTTAAAGCCTCCAAACTTTCCCTTTGAAGATCTTTAGCTCTGAGCATTCTGGGGATTTCATGACTTCTTGTGACTCTTGGAAATCCTTTCCCACTCTGGGTCAATTCCTATCTGCAAGAAAGTGTTTATATTATGTATAGAAGAGGGAAATGGAAAGGGCTCTGTTCCCTCGTCTGTGGAAAATCTGTAAGAGTTCTATTAAGGTGCTGTGTAGGCTTCCTTCCCAGGATCCTTTAAAACATATCACACAAAGAATTCAACTATTGCAGGCAGCAGAGCTCCTAGGCATCACTCCCTTATCCCTTTCAACACCACATTATTAATGTAAACACCTCTAGTAGTTCCAAAGTTTGCCCAAGACATGCCGAAAGCACAGGGGCATGATGTTCTTCTCTATCCTATATCTAGGTGTAATTGTGGCATGTCTACATTTCAGATAACATAATTTGGAGGTTATGCTGGTTTAATAAAACTAGTAAACATAACCTGTGTAGGTATGCCCTTCGGATGGAATCTTAAAAATTCTTTCCAGGAAACACAGTTAACTGAAGCAGTATGATAACAGAGGGAACTAATCAGCTAGACCTATTGTACTGGTAATGCAATTTTAAAAATAACAGAATTAATTTGGTTTCCTTTTCCTTAAGAAATTCTTTTCCTTTGGTTACATTATAAGTTACAGAGGCTGTTCATATTGCCAAAGTATCAGGTTATTGAACTGAGAAATGGTGAATACATCCTGTTATCACAACTGTAAGTAAAAGCAGCATGTTAAAAATAATAACAACAAGACATACTGGTTTTGCTGTCTGAAAAGCATCTATTTTTAGCATAATAGCAAAAATGTCTGTGTTTGCAGAAGAAGCCAAAATGATTGATTGAAGGAGTGGCTGGGGATTTCTAAATGCTTTCCCAGCGACAGTGAAAAGAAGAATGGACATCTGATATTTTTTTTAAAAAAATGGGTTAATTATTTTTTTTAAAAAAATAAAATAAAATATTTGATTTCCTCGGCATTTTGCAAATCTATCTATCTATCTATCTATCTATCTATCTATCTATCTATCTATCTATCTATCTATCTATCTATCTACAGTATCTGAACAACTGAAACATCAGAGAACCTCTAGACTACAGGACACCATCATTTGTCCTATTGGTCTTAATATGGAAGCTTCAATGCTATATGGAAGCTTAATATGGAAGCTTCAATGCTATAATCTAAACAAGCTCAACATGAATTAAACAGTAAATAGCCCAGATTAATATTGTTGCATTCTGACCATTCAGATATATAAACAAGCAATGGAAGTTATAAAATAAGGTAAGATACAGTCACTCTGGAGCCAAGTTCATTTTCTGGTGACTGGATGAACATATCCATGCCATGAGAACATTTTTGATAGCAAAACAGAAGTGGTCTGTCATTGCTTTATCTGATTTCTGTTTGTTTACTTCCAAGTCTAATCTATAGTTTCAGATATCTTTTGTTCACTGTAAAAGTATAAATTTAAATTCACTTCTTTGGAATAGATGTACCAAGATAAGATTGATTGTGCAGATTGTTTCTGAGAATTTTTGAACATAGAAAAATTAAGCCTCTTCATCTTTTCACTTATTGAAACTAGAGAAATACAAATATGTAATTCTAGAACCACTATGATTGTAGCCCATCACATTTTTAATTATTTCTCAATTCAGCTGAAACCTAGAACCTATACCTGTAGAGGGTAGCAAAAGCAAACAGGCCAGAATGTAATGAGATATCTTATCAAATATATCTTATCAAAGCCCTAGTGGATGTGGTATGGGTTTTTCCCCTATTTTAATCTCACCATGGCTTCAATCTCTCTTGGCCATCCATGCCTCCTTTGAGATGTTGCCTTTATCTCATCCCATGAGACAGCCCTCAGAAGTAGTCCTTAGATGTCCTGATGATAAACTACCATTTCCTGCCTCGTTTCAACAAAATCCAAGGGCAGCCTCAAGATATATAAAGTCTATTAATAGATAGGGATAAGTCTATTTTTTACTGTTTTGGAGGGAAATCAGGTGACTACAGTGATCAGCAATGCAACATATTCAAGGCATGATAGTAACTGACAATGGTTGCAGCCAATTTTATGCTGATGTATAGATTTCTTAAAAATATGTGGAGAGCACTTAAATTAGCTGTAGTGAAAGGTGTATAGAAAGGCCATTCTTAATCTTTCTCAGCCTTTATAGTTAGAAGTAGGATCAAAGTCAATGACTTCAGTCTGTGGTTTTAATACAAAATGTAGCCTAGATTAAAGAAGAGATTGAGAGTTGTTATATATCTAAGGAATTCTTCAAGTAATATCCTGCCTGAGAGGGAGTGATTTGATTTAAAACTAGCCTGCAGATTTTAATTACCTTGCTGCTTGGAGAACTTTACTTTATTATCTTTTTAAAAGATGGATTATATCAAAATGTGCTTATTTAGCTTCCCATTTGCTTGATGCTTCTTTACAAAATGGAACACAATATACCTCCAAAGTTTATTTTTCTGCAGGTTGGCAATGACCCAGAAAGGAGAATAAGGTCATATTCACATACCAGATTTAAACTGCTTGAAATTGGTTCCTAACTCCTCGCCTGGTATGTACTGTATATTTGGCCTTCCTCTTATAGCTATTCTCAGGTGCCCTTAGGCTGGAGTTCTATAACCCTACAAAGGGTCTCAGGGATTTAATCTTTCAAATCTTCCTCTCTGAGGTCAGCAAAAATGGAGGGGCAGATCCAGGTTTGAATACTGAGTATTCCGCCCTCCTCACTTTTGAAACAACAGAACTCCAACAGTTGCAAAAGGATTGGTGAGAGAATGAAGAGTGATGGATCCACTTTGGAGTATGTTGGAGAGTGTACGCAAAAGCAGAATCCACACTTGTGATCCCTCAGTATAACTTCAGGTCTGCTACTAATCAAAGCCATTCCTGAAATCAGTTTCAGCGAGAAAACAAATACAAAATAAAAACAAAATGTCACTGATTTGGTGAAACAATAAATCACACACTCACCCTTTCCTTTCTCTTACTTTCCTACATTTTCTTTATAGAGCTTTCATATATTAGGAGATCCCAAGGCCAATGGTTTCCATGAGAAGAACTAGAATTTTTCTGCTAGGATCTCTAGGTCACAGTTTAACTACATCTGTCTCCAACATATCCCATCAGTGTTGCCAATGCTACCCAGAATGGCATGATTTGAATTGTGGACTAACAAACATGAAAGCTAACACAATGATGTCCACTATACATCTTTTTGGTTCTTGAGATACCTGGAGTACAGGTAGTGTTCTGCATGCTACTACAGAATAGTGCATTATGAAAGGGAACTGATAAGGTATCATCAAGGGAATGAGAATTGATTTTTAGATAAGATGCTTTTATAGTTCCATAATAAGCAATTTTGAGAGAGGAATGCCCACACGTGGAGCCCTGGTTTCACATTTCCATTTATGCACAGGGAATCATTTTTGGCAAGCTTTAGCTGATTGAAGGATAGGAAGCCCATAAGAAGAAAACATTTGCAACATATGAGAGACTGAGTCTGTTCCCATTTCATATAACTTTATTTTCCATGTATTTATTTATTTCCATTTTGTTCATATTCTCTCTTAATATATTACTTGCACCTTTTATGGCACTCATGTCTTGATAAAAACTTTGGGTCTGGTCTCTTCACCCTTCCCTCCGACATTTCTGGCTTGCAGGATAAATCCCCAAAGTGTCTAAAATCATGAAGAAAGCTTTTTCTTTCTTTAACTGAAACATGTCTAGGCTAGCAGAAGCTCCAAGAGGAAAAGATTAAAACAATAGCTCAAAACGGGAATCTGTAGAACAGGCAACATTTTCCTTATCCAGTTTAAATCCATCAGGTGAGAAATCTGTGTACATATCCTTTGCTGTATTCTGAGAAGCGAGAGGTTTAAAATAAATATACGGTAACTGCACACTGCTGTGAAAGTGAGATAAATATAAATATTAAATTATTTAAAGTAAATATACTTATGGATGGAAACACTATAATAAGTTATAATTCCAAAACTGATTATAGGGGGGCAAACAGTTTAAGGTAGGAGGAAAATGCTTAAACATTTCTCCCTTGCCCCAAACAATTCCCTTTTACATGGTAAACTTCATTTCCAATCACAGGTCATAGCAGAAAGAATTGAGGGCAGGCTAAAACAAATAGAAGTGACAGGCTGGGGTAAGATCTCCAAGCATCAGAAGTTCTACGTCTCCTTCCTCTTTGCCCCTATCAATTTTCCCACCCAAATGCCTCAAATGAATCATAGTGATTAAGGGTTAACTTTCACACAGTTTAAAAGAAGCTCCAGAGTTGGTTGAGTTCAACAATTAAACTGATTTAGTTCTAACTCTAACTCAATTACAGTGTAACCCAAATCACAAAAAACAACTTTTTTTGTTTTGAACTGGTGAAGCTCTGTAGAACATGGGGTAGTCCCATTTCTTATTGAAAGAAATTCTTACCCTCCTTCTAGTCCAGGGGTAGGCAACCTCGGCTCTTTTATGACTCATGGACTTCAACTCCCAGAATTCCTGAGCCAGCCATGCTAGTCCCTGACCTTCAAACACTCAAATTGGTCCTTTTATCAGTTTTCACTTTGCTGGAAAAGTAAAACCTTGCCAAGTTAA
The DNA here is from genome assembly GCF_947247035.1 of Vipera ursinii. NCBI lineage: Eukaryota > Metazoa > Chordata > Lepidosauria > Squamata > Viperidae > Vipera > Vipera ursinii. Next base: position 93,320,231 of record NC_139514.1, on the reverse strand, counting down.
ATTTACACTATTAGATCCATTGCACTGGGCATGCAAATGCACTCTGTGAAAAGCTTTCCAGCATTTCACTTGTTTTACAACCATGTTATTAATGTACCAAATTAAACATATTTACAGTCTTCTAAAAAAAGGTATTACATAAAAGGCATTATATATTCATTGAATGGGAAAAGCCTGTTCTCAGAGTCTTGTTTTATTACATTATGTACAATCATAGACCCAAGCAAGAGTTAAAGTACAAAACATCCAGCAAAAACGTGTCTACTCATTGCAGAAGCAAAAAAGACCTTAATTACACTGAGATACAATTCTAACAGCCATTATTATGGCACAACATCTGGCCTTCTTTCTGGACATTTTACAATATTAGAATTTGGGACCAGTCTGAAGAATTTGTGATTACAGGGAAGTTTAGCTCAGTCCACCAAGCTGAAAGACAGTACAATCAGGAATGAGTGTGTGGCTCTTCATTTTGATGGCTAAACATACTGTATGCATAAGCTCTCTTGATAGATAAAATTATTACCTCTGCCCATTAACACCATAAAGTACAGGGAATCAAAGTGCAACAGCATGAGTAGACTTCTACATGAGAGTGCAACAATGTGCTAAAATGTCTGAGAGTAGCAAAAAGTAGATATTTTATTTATTTATTTTTATTTATTTTAATTCCATTTATATCCCGCCCTTCTCCGAAGACTCAGGGTGGCTTACAAGCTTAGCAGTAGCCTTCATTCTATGTATATGCCTGCTTGTTAGGGCTTTCACACACACACCCCAAGTGGCATTATTACAAAGTCACCTTAATTGCCCCCGACAATCTGGGTCCTCATTTTACCTACCTGGGAAGGATGGAAGGCTGAGTCAACCTTGAGCCTGGTGGGACTCGAACCTGCACTAATTGCAGGCAGCTGGTGTTACTTAAGGAGGCATTAGCCCACTGCTCCACCAATAATGAGCTCATTATAGCAGACGCATAAAGTGTTTGCTCTATCTCTTTGCACACCAAGATTACCACTCTCTATTTAATAGTCCTGTTTGAGGAGGCCCACTTCTACGTCTTTCTTTTAAAAAAGACTTAATTGTGATAACCACAGTTTTCGTGTGAATTTTACATTGTTCAGGAAGCTATGACTGGCTGAAGGATTACCTTGAATGCATATTTCATATTCATACTTGGGTTTGCCTTTACACAATGCATGATTTCAGCAGTAGCTTTGGCTCAAGTTTCTGGATACATTTTTTAAAAAATAGAATTGCAGGAAATGTTTTTTCTTCCTTTTTTTCTTTTTTGTCTAGCTGTCAGCTAAAGAGCAGAACCCCTGTTGCCTGAGTTTCTCTTCTCCTGGGCTAATGAGTCATGAGTAGAATAAATAGTGTATGTGATCAATAGGTTGCAATCTATGCTCACACACCCCCATTGTTTCCTTAGATTTTACTCTTGACTTCTAAGGCCTTTCTCTTGCCAAGCATGACAAAACATTCACTTTTGTGGTGGCAATGCTGGCTCAAATGGAAAAGGATATGCACTCATTGTGCTCGACATCATTATTTTTATTATTATTTTGCAGAGAAATCATGCAACAATGCCAGTCATTTATCTGATAAAATGTATGCTAGAAAGTGTCGTGTATGGTCCATATGTTTCCCTGCTGATATTTTTTTGGAAGGGCTGGATATAGCTTACTTATATAACATGATAGGAATGGACATTCCTAAATGGTTTCTTAACATGTATCTAGACAATTCTTCTTGCCCCAATATGGCAGATATGACCATAATAAAAAAAACCTTTAAAAATCCCTGGGCCAGCAATAAGTGATAATAATGTAGTTACTTTTTGGTACCACAACTCTACTGAGCAAAGCAGATAGCCTAATAGAATGACTAATCCTATCACATGGTCTGCCATCCCTAATTGGGTGCCTTCCAGATCTGTTGGTCTACATATCCAGAAAAAAGGGCAGCAGCATGGAGGAGGCAGCTATGAGTACTGCATCTAAGTTGCTGGAAAGTATATCTGAGCTGCTAGAAAACTGACTGATCCAGAAACTCTACTTTGAACTTCAAGAATCAGATAAATCCCTGGGAGAACTTGAAGACTATATGCTGACAGAACTGCTCTAGTGGCCAATTTGATCCAGGAGAAATACAAAGTGCTGATGATGACCTACATGTCTTGGGTCCAGATACCTTGAAAGAGCTCTGCTTTCTGTATAATTCATCTCTAACCCTGGGATTTGGGTTAGAGGGACATTTACAGCATTATTTCACAGCAACTCAAGTTCAAGCTTTCCCCACAGCCACTCCAGTTCTTTCATATGCATTCCTTACTGAGCTGAAGGGCCTGTCTCCTTTCTTGGTTTTGTAAAAATGGCCTAAAGTACTGCTTAGGAAGTGCTCATTGCAAAGAAGATTCACTAGTCCTCACACTCTTAAACAGAAATATAAAGCTTTTCTCTCGCTCTCTCCAGGAAAAGCAGTAGCATTGTGCAATACAATAGTGTTGTTTTTTTTTAAATTAGAGAGAATCCAATTCAGTTTAATATCAGAAGAGAACTGGAAGGGACCTTGAATTTTTATGTTTATCTTAAGTTAGAATGCAATTTAACTTAAATCTAAGAAATGGGTATTTTATAACATGATCATTTTGGACTATCCATGCACAAATAATGAATAAATATACTTTGTATAGCTTTATTACAACAGTTGCATTTGTGTTTTGGAAAGAGTAGGTTTGGGTCACTTTAAGAATAATTTTAGAATATGTGGAATAATTTTAATCATATGTGGAAATGAACATGGGAGAGAGAGAGCTATATATGGGGCAATTTGCATGTAAAAGATGTCCATTCCACACAAAGTGAATGGTGTGGGAAATGTTAGAAGGGACTGTCCCTCGTTTTCCATAAAATAAAAGGAAATGAGGCAGAAATACTTTCATTCCTCCAAGACTGTGTTAATATAAACTAACATTAAAGATAGAGCTCCTGATCAGAATGGGACAATTCAGTATGGACAGCTCAGTGTGGTCAGCTTGGCACAGCCAGCTTGCCACCCCCAAGTTGCCTTTGCCAACTCATTGCTGCCAAGTCATCACAGGACAACTGAACACAGACAATTTGCCATGGGGACAACTTGCTGCAGCCAGCCAGAAGGAGAGCCAGGTGGATGGATGGGCAAGTGAGTGACTGGGTGGGCAAAATATGTAGCAATGACAGCAGCTGAAGGCTTCCCACCAAAGAGATAGCCGAGCAGGCAAGCAAGTGGGTGGAAACCGGACAGGTAAGGGGTAGGCAGAGTGCAGTGGTGGTGGTGGCCAGGGCCTTCCCATTTCCACACTCCTCTGGGACCACCACTGCTACTACTGCCACACTGAGCTCTGGACCATTTGAAGGTAGCAGCAGTGGGTGGGGCAGACGGTGATGGCAGGGATGTGAAAATGGGAAGCCCCTAGCCACCACCTCCACCTGCATTCTGCCCACCCAGCTCTCCCTCCAGCTGCCTGTGGAGAGTTGTCCCCACATTGAATTGGCCATGTTCAATTGTTCTCTGATGACTTGGTAGCAGTGAGTTTTGAAAGGTGACTCTATGCCAAGCTTGCTGTGCGAAGCTGGCTCTGCCGAACTGGCTACATCAAGTTGTCCTAGATCCCTCCTGTTGATACTTTTTGTCTAGACTAGCTTTCAGGGATAACAAAAGTTGGCATGTCTTGACAGCTACATCTGAGATCAATGCTCCTCTGTCACCCACTACTGCCTGTATCTACAACAGCTTTTTATTTCATGCTAGCCTACTCCCCCAAAATTTTCTCCCAGATGTCTGCCATTCTTTCATCTTAGTTTCTGAACACTTGTTTCACTTATGTTCATTTCTACCATTTGATTAGTAATTTCTACATTCATTCTTCCTTACTTCTCTTGGCTCAATGAAAGCTATAGAAGGCCATAATCATGCATGACAAAGGCTGATTTTCATGTATTGGTTCAAAATAGTCAGACAAACTTAGGTGGATTTCTATAACAAAGAGAAAAGCAACTGTTTTTTAAAAAATGACTTTTTATTTTTTTATTTTATTTTATTTTTATTTTTTATTACATTTATATCCCGCCCTTCTCCGAAGACTCAGGGCGGCTTACAAGCTTAGCAGTAATTGATTTCAACACCTTTAACATTTTTATACAATAGTAGTGGTGCCTTTTTAGTTACCATCTTTTGGGTTGTATCACATGCCTTTCACCAAATAAGAATACATTGATTTTGCTATCTAGCAGGAAGCCCTTTTATATTACTAGCTCCTAGATTATGTTCACCTTAACACTAAAACCCCCAAAATCATACTGTACAATAAACCTAACAAAATGGCTATAGCTACTAAAGAACAATAGTAGTTTGTTTTTTTTAGAAAATGCATTGATTTCAGTGGGCATTTGTTGTGATTCAGGGTCAGCCTGTGGGTTCGGCAGTTGGGTCGGACGACTCAGAGGAGGGGGGTGTTGAAGAGCTTGCTGAGGGGGTTGAAGATCTTGCTGATGAGAGCCCTCAGCCAGGCCCCTCCCACCTGGTCACGACGGAGACCCAGCTGTGTGAGCCTGACAGCGTGGATGAAGATGACCCACAGCTGCCCTGTTCAAGGACGCCCGACGCAGGAGGCAGTCAATCAGGAGTAAACAGAGGAAGGCAATGGGGCACCTCGGAAGGAGGCAGAGAGAAGCCACGCCCTGAACTGTATAAAAGGGGAATGCGTGGGAGGGCTGGTTTGCTGAAGGCAACCGCTTGATTAGTTCCTGTTTCATAGCTCCTGTTTCATGGTTGGTGTCTTGTTTTGCTGTTTTATGTTAATAAATTTGGCAGGCTTAATTCCAGCCTCTTGCCGTTTGTAAAGGGGTTGTCCCTGCCTTTTCTGCAGGGCCGGTAGCAGGCTGGTACAGAACAGCATTCATAAATGTAAGTCCATATTATGTTCTATATTATTCACACAAGTAAGCAATTTTAAATGTCTACTTTTATTTTGTCCATCTATTTTTCTAGTGCTTTCCCTGTAAAAATGAGATCTGTGCTACTGTTCTCAATTTTAAAACACAATGAACTAGGTAACACCACTAGATCATATCTATTGTCTTTCATGCCAAATTTAACCTTAACAACTTCGTTTTGTGGAGGCTGATGTTTCATGGAAGATATCCTATTGCAAGTATAAATCAATATGTTTCTGATGTTTCAAACAAGTAAATTAAGATTGAATTTTCACCATGAATCTCATCCATTTTCTGAAGCCTGAGGTTTATTTAGGGCTGTCCTGAACAAGATTCTCCTCTTAATGTTTTTTTTTTTGCACTAAGCCTATTTTAGTGTCACAGCAGATGGACATAACCTTATTGTAGAGAAGATAACCTTGCTGTGGGGCTGGTCATATTAGCAGTTACCTTTCTGAAAAATCAGCAGAAATTGTAATGTAACTCTGCATGGACACAGTTCAGAGCATTTATAGAGCATCTATAGAAATGAAAAAGCAAAATGATAAGACAAAGCTGTTGGAAGAAACCTTCTTTGCCTGTTTAAATATTTAAAGTATTTTATAAGTATTTTTGTACAGTTCCATTTCTAAACAAACATGGTTAATAATTGTTACTATAATAGTAGTACAGCAGTGACTACACCTTCCTCGGGGAAAAAGCTTTTTACCATAAATATAAAATGGTATATCCAATATATTTATTGATCCTCTTATTTATTTATGGTAAACAAAAACAGAAGGAGCAGTGTAATACACATATCTAGTAGACTTTGGCCCTGGCCAGTAGGCATACTGGCTTGAATGATGGAAGTTTTCATCCCCTCACATCTAGCTGGAAAAACCTGTTCTCCATCTCACCTTGGAATGCCAGAGATGGAACCAGAGGACTTTCACAAGCAATAGATCTAGCACAGAGCAGACCCTATTTACCTTCCCCAACCCAGTCATTACACTGAATGGGAAGATAGACACATGTTTTCCCCATGGAAAACACCACAGGTGGGAAAATGTGATGCAAAGCACTGTCCTGAAGAAATGCATGATGCTCCTTATGTACCAACAAATGTGAAACTGTTATGTTACTTTTATTTTAGAAAGCTGCTGGAGTGATTTCTATTTCCAGTGGTGGTTCTTGTATTATACATAGTATAGGGGCAAGCAAAACCCTACCATTGGGTATCAGAGTATTCATAATACTCCCACAGACTCACTATTTTAAAAAGTCATTTAAAAATATTTTTTGAAGTGAAGATACTCACATGAAATGTTGGTGTCCTTATATGAGACAGTATGAGATGTCAGATAAGAACATTAAAGTCTTACCTTAATTCACGCGGGAATGTACAGGATCTTGTTAATGAAATCTTATAAATCTCATGAGCTTTGGGAATCTTGCAAGATGCAGCCATCATTTTTCAAAAGGGATGCTGGTGGATCTGGTGCTTGTAAAGATTGTTCTGTGTTAAGACTGCAACTTTGGCCAGCATTAGCCTGCTGGGTTGTTTCTATCTAAAATACATTGTTCAAGTGTACTCGCTGAAGAGTACAAGTAGTTTATATTAGCCTTGAATTGACTAATAGGTTAAATGGATAAATGGTATTAAATTGGTAAGAGATGATATGGATGAATGTTTGTGTCACAGATGAATCACCAGTGCAAAAGAGGAGAGCCTTACCAATGAGAAGAGCTCTAAAGGAAGTACTTGAAGCAACTTCTTGGAGATATAGAAACATGACGTGTTGATCACAACTTTTAAGGGATAAAAATCCAATCATCTTATGTCAAGAGAGCTGCAATGAGGAATGAGGAGAGAAGAAATAATAATCTTTACTGCCTGGTGTTTCTGTATTCTGGATTGTTTCTATGGCCACAAGGTTTTTAAATAAAGGTCACATCAGATCAAATAAAGCAGAGAAGAACTGAAAGTTTAATTAGATCATAGTCAAAAAATAATTACTTCCTGTCCAGTAGAAGCTGCATTTCATTTCTTGGATCAGTCTATTATCTCCTAAAAAATAAAAATTAGACAGACCTGTACCTGAGACTGAATTGGGTGAAGTAAGATACTCTTTAATTTGGCTTCATAGCAGAAGAATACACAATTTATCCTAGAGTTTGGATAAGCATAAAAGCTTGACATCAGGTGAAAGGATGTTCAGCCATGATGCCAAATGTATGTTTACATTCCAAGATTATCAGAGCCTGAAGAGCAAAGGGGAGTGCAGGCTGAAATCATATATTATTACAATATGCTTTAATTTTGCAGGCTGCAGTAATCCATCTGAAATTAGATTCCAACCGCTACATGCATTCATCTAATTTCTGTTCTTTGATATTGTAATAAAAATGCTTACAGCATCCCACTGATAGCAGTTTAGTATGCCAGAAAGTTTCTCCTACTTAGGCGATTTCTTTCATTTCCTATTCCTGTAAAATTTACAGCTTGGGTCTTTCAGCCTTTCCTATGCTCACAGTTGTTAATAGTTGCTAGATTTTACAAGATGATCACCCCATTGTTACCCACTCCTTTCTGGTTGGTCTTTCTAAAAATAAGCTGCCATTCTTCCTGTGGCTCAGGAAGCATTGTAATACATTTTTTTTATATTCATTGTTTGAACTGAGGGTCATTGACTCAGGATGCAATTTTAAGCATTATTCTCTAGAAATACGTTATTTTGGATTAATAGGATTTACTTTCACAAAAGCATGTTTAGGACCTGAACATAAATCAGTTCTGTTTCAGGTCTTATATGAATAGCATTTTGGTGAAAGAAAATTACATACAAATTGCAAATAAACTTTCAGAATAATTCAGCCTGTAGTTCCAAAGACACCTACCAGAGTAAGTCAAGTCATTTTCAAGTTGAGCTCAGTTCTTGGAGATTTCATGGCCCATAGATTATTATTTAGCTTAATAACAATATAGATATAAGATTACCTTTTTATTTTTTTTAATTTCCTAGCCTATAGCCTAAATGTTTGGGGGGGTTGTCTTCTATCCAAATATGACAGTGGGTTGCTTTTTGTGATCAGCCAAGATGAGCTAGATGCTGCCACTTAGCTGGCTACTAATGCAAGCACATAGTGATATGTCATTATGTATTAAACATTTTCCTAGCCCACCTTTCATGTTGATACCCTGACAAAATTTCAGTATGAAGTGACACACCAGCACTTTATACCAGAGCTCCAACAACATCCTGGCCTGTGGAAATATCCAGATCCTCATGACCTTCCAGAAAACCCCAGGGGCCTGTGCATATCTCAGGGGGGAGACTGTTGTACAAGACAGGTGCCATAACAAAGAAGGAATACTTCCTAGTGTCTGCCAAATAACATTGCTTCACCAATGAAACCCAGAACATGCTTACACTGTGAGATTGGGCAGAAAATATTGGGAAGAGGTGGTCCTACAAGAAACCTAGGACTACACTACTTGAATTGCACTTGGAAGTCTAATGGGAGCCAACGCAGCTCATGTAGAAGTAGTATTACCTGGACCATCCACAAAGCACTCAATTTGCCACTGCATTATATACCAGCTAAAGATTTCAAATGCTCTTCAAGGACAGCCCTATGTAGACTGCATTGCAATACCCTAATTGAGAAATGATTAAGGCATGAGTGATTGAGGAATGCTTCCCAATTCAAGCATAAATGAAAATGGTGCACAAGATGTAATTGTGTGAAGGCCTTCTGTTACCTGCTCCTCAAGCAGAAGCTGTAAGTTCAGGAGGACCACCATCTGTAGCAGACCTTAAAAGCCACAGTCACTCAGACTTATCAGGGTTAATCTGGAAGTGGACTTCCCTATCCCTCCAAGCAGTGAGAAAGCATCTTGATAGCAACTCTTGGGATGAACAGCTGAGTAGTACATAGGCCATGCCCAGATATTTTGTATAGATGTTATAGAGGACCAGAAAGATAGTTGAACCTAGGCCACCCTGAAAGCAGATGCCAAGGACTGGATTTCTTCCCTCACATGTAAACAGACTAGAAGCTGTCCTAGAGGAAAAATGAGAACTACCGAAGAAATCTGCATCTCCCTCAGCTAGAACAATAACATGACTGATGGTATTAAAAGACACAGAGAAATCAAAGAGAACCAGGATTACACCTAAACCCAGAAGAAATAATCTACAACAGCAAGCAGCTTTTCAGTAGTATATCCTAGCCTGAAACCTGACTGCAATAGATTCACAATCCTCCAGATCCCTTTGGACTTGCAAGCCTGCCACCTTTTCTAGCCTTCTAACCTGTCAAAACTTCTCCAAGAAGGGATAGTTGGCACCTATACAAAACTGTGATTGTTCCTCGTGACTTCTTGAGGAGGAAAGAACCATCAATACCTTCAGTTCAGGCAAAACCATGCCCTCTTGTAAAGATACATTCACCACCACTTGCCCTTAGCTACATGATGCTATCTGGGAGGCTTGACTGACCAGGAGGATCAGACTGATCAGGATCACAAGTAGCAGAACTCTTCATAATCTCTTGGGAGTCACTTGATACAGCTCAGCTACTGTAACTGAACAAGACTGATCTCAGGACAAAACTGGATTAAACTAGCTCCTATGAACCAGAATACCCAGACATTATCTCTGAATAAATCTCAGTGACTTAATCTGATAGTGCTTAACAAAATCCACACAACTCAAGGACAATCAATTAAGCATACTAGGGACTCTGAGAAAGGAAGTTTTCACCTATATTAGATTGACTCCTTTCTAAAAGTTTGGGGGTGCTTTATTATCTGCCCCTTCTCCAGAAAGGGAGTTGCACTGCACATGTGACTTCTTTCAGAAGAGTAACTCCCAGGTGTCTCTCAGCATCATGAAAAAAATCTCTCTCCTTCTAAGCCAAGGCTATATTAAGGAATCCTGGGCTAATTCCAAAGTGTGGTGGTTACAACCCAAACTCCAAAATCCTGGACTGGGATGGGGAGGACAGTTCATGAATGACCAGATGGCAAGGTGAAGAGAGAGTAGTGAAGAAAAATGCTTCTGGAGCAATGATGGACAAATGGAAAAATTCAGGATTTAGATAACTTCTACTCTGCCTAGAGAGTTTCTAAGCATGTACTTTGCATATAAATGAGATTCTGGACAGGGCTGTGTACAAGCATGATAGTAAAATCTTGGATACAGAAAGTAATCAGGAAGAAGGATATGCCTCTCATCAGATCAGCCTTAAAATGCATAACCAGCATTTCAGAAGCAATTCTCAAGAACCTTTGCAATGATTCTGATTTCGGGATATTTCAACTGTCCCCAGGCTGAAACCCTAAATACGTTTAACTATGACATCCAATATCCTCAGCCAACACAGTCATAATTTTCTCCTACAGTAGTATGGCCCCCTTATGATGCTATTAGCATGATGGATGATTATTCGAATGTATGTTGCTTCACCACTAATCCCCCACCCTCTTGACTTGGTTGCATTCATCCCGATTTTCCAAAATTACAAATGCCTAGGATTGCCATTGACACACTAATATCTGTATTAAGTGACTTTAAAGTCATTGAACCTTGAAGGACAAATACATTTTTTTTAAAAAAAAATAAGTCTTGGAACCATCCATTCTTCTTACAAGCAAAGATAAACTGTCTAACTGTCTGATTCTGGAGTGATTGAAAGTTGCTGCAGCAGCCAAATCTTGAAAAATTGGGAAAAGGAGCTCTACTCTTCTTTCACATTCTCAGCTGAATCAAGTACATAATAAAGGCAGAAGAAGACACTTGATGAGTGCCACTTCCCTTTTAACTAGACAGTAATTTTGCATTTGTATGAGGGAGTACATTCCTAATTTCTCACCTAGTTCCTCATTTTATTGTATTTTGTTTACTATTCATTGTATTTTATTTATTATCATTTATTAAACTTCCTGATAACCAGAGGTCTTTATGTGGAAATATTTTGGAACATTAAAATTATAACACAATCCAAATAATAGAGTGCTGAATTATGCACACACAATGGCAAATGATGAAAGCAGAACAAATATTAAGAGGGAAAACTGGACAGGCAGGCAGAAGCACTCTCTTCAGAAGCCAAACTTTAGTTAGAAATCCAACCAAATCTAGAGTTTTCCTCCATTATTATGTCTTGAATTTGCCCAATTGGGTTTGCATTCACTGCCAGCTTCAAATCTGCCATACAGAATCACCTTTCAGGGGACGTTGCTAAGCATGTGTTTCAATGCAGTTGAGAACAAGCCCAGACAGGCATCTTTGTTTTGGTTTTGTGAAGAAGGTGCTTCTTTCCAGAAGCTTCAACTGGCAGTCACAGAGCTGCCATCTTGATTTCCTTTTTAAACACATACTCATACCAGCATAGTCTCCTGCTTTCTTAATTATTTTTAAATGTATGTTAAGTCTATTTTAAGGCTTGGGTTAGAAACGTGGCATGTCTTCTACCTCAAAGTGCTGGAAACCATTCCTCCCATTTTTGAAAAATTGTGTTTGGAGCAGATTCAGGGGAATATGAAAAAGAAGCTGAGACATACAATATATGTCCCTTAATGAAAGAAACCACCCAAGCTTTGAAGAGAAAGTATGAGTAGGGAGCCAGCCAATGGAAGAGATTTCATGGCTAACTGTGGAAACTGAAAAAAAATATAGAACTTAGAAAGTGATATTGGAGTGAGATACACTAAACAAAAACAAAAATAATAGGAAATTGGTCTTTCCAAAGAAAATATGCCAAACACAGAAGCAAAAGCCTTTTCAAACAGAACTGTCTTTAAGGTGATGTCAAGCAGAGCACAATCCATGACCACTTTCAGAAAAATGCTGCCCACTTCACCCTGCTTTAAAGTCTCTGCCAAGATGTTTTAATCTGTGCTTTCTCTTTGGATGCCAGATTTTCTTGAAATAGCAAATTGAGAACTTGGTTATAGATACTAGTGAGAAAGCAGGGAAAAAAGAAAGGAAAAGTAGTTCCTTTCAGATTTCCATTATTGAGTTTCAGTTGATTACATCAGGGAAAACAGCAAAGTTAAATGGCCTAAGAAATTCCATTCTGCATTAATCACATGGCCAATTTATTAATTTTTATTTCATTTATTTCTTGAGCCTTGAATAAAGTTTATTGATAAAGTTTTCTCTCCTGCCAGGACTTGTCAAATGATCAGGCATCAATCAACTGGATGGCTAAATGTGCCTCTCTCAGAATTAATGTTACTATGCAGATCATCCTCATTTAGCAAACAGAATTGGAATGAACAACTCAATTATTAAATGAAGGACTCACTATGAAAAGTGAAACTTATTTTAGCTTTTTATTGATTAACTGACCTGGAGAGATTGTAAATGCAAAGATTGGTCATAAAGTTACTTTTTCATCACCATCATAAGAGTTACTAAGTGAGGGAGTCTCTAAATGAGGACTACCTATATAGGCAGAATAGCAAGCCTTTTGTATCATTTCCCTTTGTACTTGCCTATTGCTAACAATAATTACCCTTGGTTAGTTATTTGAGTGAAGTTCTTTAGAACTTCATCTTGTTTTGTAGAGAATCTGTTTGGAGGTGAAGCTGTTCTTTCTCAATGAAACATTGTTGATTAGTTTACTATTTAATTTTTCTGCTGTGGTTGAAATTCCTTTCCTTTTGATATTCCTTATTCAGCATAATAACAATGGTAAGGATTTCCACTTATCTGTCCATCCAGATAACTTTCTAAGTGGAGATAAAATATGTTCTTGACATATTTTTATTGATTCACCATAACCCTGTGCAACATTACCTGTTTCTTAGCCCATTGATTTCAATGGGCTTCAGCTCATTATATTCTCTCTTTGAAAATGGCCTCAGCTCAGCTGCTTTATATTAAAGTTAAAGAGGATGAAATCTTCCATATTTGTGAAAGATGACAACAGCAACCATGATCTAAAGATAATAATTTATAGATTTTGCTTGTGTTCACATTAGGCTCTTATATCAACCATTCTAAGAGATTAGCCAATATGGAGAAATTCTTTTCCAGCATATCCAAAAATTGACTGTAAATACAGACAACCAAAACATTTTTGCTTTGAAAATATGAATCATCAAGAGATTCTCTTGGTTGCATCAAGATTAAGCTTACACTAGAATTGGAATTCAAAGCATGGGCGGGTCCCAAAGGCAGGGTGTTTTCTTCAGCATACACACAGGCCTTCTTTTCTCTCTCTTCAGAGCAATCTCCTTCATCACATTTCTGTCAAGATCAAGATGTGCCAGTTACTGGTGATTTATCGTGTCAGAGAAGACTTCTCCCTAAGAAATGCTGGGTTTCAGTTTTCATTCTTCCCCAGCTATTAGTTTCACTACCTCATCTGTTGTACTCTTTCATGCATACTATGGCAAAACACTTCTACTTAGTGACTCAGAGACACAGGAAATTTTCCGTTCAGTGGCTCCAGGCCTGGTTAGAGAAGTGTGAAAGGTTGAAGGTGGGAGTAGAAGTTGAGAAATATTTGCTATCATTCCCTGCTGAGTTAAAGATCCTATCAAGACAAAGCAGATGCAATGAGAAGACTGACTTAAGAATCTTGTCTTTGTTTCACTCTTCTTTCTCCCCCATTCCCAAAGAAAAGTAGATTTCTGTATAAGGAAAATATTTGTTATGCTTCCCCTGTTCTGTAATCCAGTCTTTCGTTCAGATGTATGTGTAATCTCAGGTGGTATGGGGGTAGGGAGTGAAAATATGGTTTTTTAAAAAAATTAACACTCTTAATTGAGACAACTCACAAATTACAAGTTTGAGCACATGTAGCTTTCTGAGAATTTGGTTTTTCACATTAAAAGTCAGAGAGACAGCCTGGGGCAGTGGTTAAGGTGCTGGCCTAGAAACTAGAAGACTATGACTTCTAGTCCTGCTTTAGGTATGAAAGTTGGCTGGGTAACCATGGGCCAGTCATTCTCTCTCAGTCCAATCCACCTCAGGGTTATTATTGTGGAGAAAATAGGAGGAGGAAGGTATTACCTTTGTTTGTTTGTTATTAAACCTATGTGCTACCCACCTTGCCAAACATTCAGTAAAATACCATATAAAACATAAAAAGTTAATAAATAGAGACGTACATTTAAAATTCAGTTAAAACTGGACACAAGACTGTGCAGCCTAGCCCCAAACCCCATAATTAGGTCAAAAGAACACCATGATCAATGGTACTGAAGGCCAAGGAGAGGTCAAGGTGCTACCCCATCCCTCTCTTGCTAGAGATCATCAATATATGTGATCAGTGCTGTTTCTATCCCATAACTGGGCCTGAAACCTGACTGGAAAGGATCCAGATAATCTATTTCATCCATAACCCTCTGAAGTTGCCATGCAACCACCTTCTCTACCATCTTTATTAAAAAGCGAAGGTGGGAGACTAGACATAAATTGTCCAGACAGAAGAGATCAACAGATTTGTTTGTTTGTTTGTTTGTTTGTTTGTTTTTTAAGGAGGTGGTAAACCGGGGCCTCCTTGAAAAGTCCTGGAAACATCTCTTGCAGTGAAGAATTTTCACTGCCTGAACCCACCTGGAGACTTTCACCAGCCACAGTGTCCAACAAAAAAAAAACTGTTCCCAGGCATCTCTAATGAACCTGCCTCATACATGGATTTCAACTGGGAACAGATCTAAATGACTTTGTCTGCCAGATGTTCCGCAAATACCTCTGCATGGCCCTAAAGATGGTCACCTGAGCCCTCTTGTTCCTGATCCTCAACAGAGCCAACAGACAATACACTGTGAGTGCAATAAGGGTAGGAAATAATGGTGTTTCACCACTCTTAATGAAGTAGGCCTTGATAAGTATCTCTATGTTATGTCTGTCCAGATTCATCCCAGTTTTCCTACAGTAGTTCTCCAGGATCCTTCAGAACTGAAGAAGCTTCTTGGATGAGAAGCAAAACATTTTTTAAAAAAACCCCAAAACCTAAGTCCAGTTAAGTTTGGGAAAAAGCACCTTTGGAACAACCATGACCTGGATGATTGAGAATCTCCATAGATCCTGTCCAAAGCCCCATATGCCCTTTGGTTCCAGGACATAACTAGAACAAGGTGCCTGGGATATCCCCCATTTTTAAATAACCTTTATGAAAAAAGCAAGATTAAAAAAAAGTCAAACCAAAATGGATTCCGGCATTTGTTTAAAATTATCCTGGAGTACAGCTAACTGCTGACATTTTTAAAATAAAAAAATTATGTTTTAATCAATGAGTCAAATACAAGATATTCAAGATGTCTTTGGCATAGTTTATCTAGACTGCAGAATCTACATAACTATGTAGAAAATGTATGTCCTTTCCAGACATATCACACCCACATGTCTCTATTGTATTTGTCCTTGCCTGTATTCAATAACCAAATGAAAAACCTATGGTGGAGTGATGCCTCATACAAACAAGATAGTGAATTCATGGCAGCACATGCTTCTTGACTCAGCCAAGGAGATCTGGGTCATTTCTTTTTATGGTCAAGAAGATATTTAATATGGTTTTGAAGTATTTTGGATCCCACAAAAAGCTTAAAAAGAGGGAAATCTGTGACAGGAGCAGAAAAAAGGGGGACTTGGTCCCATGGCTTTTAAAGGTCATTGCTCATCATCATTATCATCAGGAGTAAAATCTGAATTAAATACATCAGGAAGTATCACCATAGAAGACAATATGCAAATTAGGTGATGTTATTCATTTTGCATAATTTATATCACACCCAGGATACAGTTTTCCTTGGCAGAGGATTCCATTTGCTTAGGTATACAAATTAAGAAAAACACAAACAAAACATAAAATGCACCCATACCCTGACAGAAACACTCAATTCACACCATGAATGATAGCACTGAGATGCAGACAGTGAGATGGCTCCATTCAATAATACATTTCAGCAATATATGCCCAAACATGTTCTTGGAGAAGACGGCAATGTCTTGGGGTTTAATGAGTCATTTGTAAATATCCCCAGATACTTATTCAGAGACTGAATTTGAAAGTACATCTTTCATATCCAGGGCTCTCCCAGGATACTCTGTTATACAAGTCTCTCTCTCTCTCTCTCTCTCTCTCTCTCTCTCTCTCTGTGTGTGTGTGTGTGTGTGTGTGTGTGAGAGAGAGAGAGAGAGAGAGAGAGAGAGAGAGGAGAGAGTGCTTTTAGACTTTTGTGCCAAATTACAGTTTTATCCAATCTGAGAAAAAGAAAATAACTCCAGAAGAGGAGGAAGAGAAAATGGAAAACAGGAAAGGAGCTAAGTGCAAATTACTGTCACCCATCTTTTGTTACCTGTGTATATCAGTTACCAACATTGGAGAGCAAAGCAAGGCAAGGCAACTTTATTTTACACATGCAAATGTTAGCCACTCTGATTTTTAATTGAAACTAATTGGTAATTGGATGGGAGACTATCAGGAAATTTTAGGACTATTATTGAACTGGGAAGATAAAAATCTGGGAGAAGCCAGATATCTCCTTAAAATCATCTGGATTTGAGCTTGATGTATGCTGCTACTCAAATGCATACATCAGACATATCAAACTCGCAACATCACGTGGTGTCCCGCAATGTATCAGGACAGTTTTGCCATTGCCAGCAATGG
This sequence comes from Vipera ursinii, assembly GCF_947247035.1. Taxonomy (NCBI): domain Eukaryota; kingdom Metazoa; phylum Chordata; class Lepidosauria; order Squamata; family Viperidae; genus Vipera; species Vipera ursinii. The sequence goes on along the minus strand of NC_139514.1, from coordinate 93,303,639 downwards.
GGTGGACGCAGTTTCCACATGATGCATCTAGCCCGTGAGCTGGCAGTTTGACATCCCTGGCATACATACTCTTTTAAAATACATGGAATAAAGTATATATCTGTGAAGCAAATAGATTTAGAAGCATGTTTAAAAATTGCCATGCCCATGTAAGCAGAGCTGTATGTTTTGAAGTTGGGTTCCCAGACAGCAGTTCATTCTATCAATTCAGCATCATTTTGTTTGGCAAAACCATATTTTCTTCTGACGTTTTTTAACCTCTTAATTTTCCCCTTCCTATCTTTCTTGATTTGGCAATCATTGAGAAGGACAAGGCAAAAAAATAACAAACCACCAAAATTTCCATTGCTGTGATAAAAGTATAGTTATTTTCATAGGATTTGTAAGGCATCACTCAAACCATCTTCAAGCAAGTTAGCCATGCACTGAAGAACTGCTGGGTGTGAAGAAACAAGAAAGAAATAAAAGAATTGATTCTTCTAATTTCAGAAGAATGTCCCTATCAGCATAACTGGGAGCTGAGAGCAGAAATCATAGAAAGATGGGGTCCAGAGAACTTCTTCAGAGAAGGTGGCTCTGAATGGTGTCTGCAAAGGAAAAGGCAGGAAAGTCCAATGTTTTAAGAGCTTTCCAGCATAGGAACCATATTGTAGTTATGTCACATGGAATTATCCTGATCTATTCTACATAAAAAGAAAAGCCTCAAGGACAGCTCCTAAAAAAGTGGTTAATTAACACATATGCCACAGATGTTGGAGTTATCATAAATATTCCAGCTAGTGATGGATTGTAGGATAAACCTGAAGCACATGCCATAAGTTCTTTATCTCTGCAGCTATCTAGAAGTTGGGGTATTTACAGAAAATCACAGCTGCATATACTTTTATGCCATGACCATATGTTTTATTATTTCACCCAGATGTAAACCATAAAACAGCTTTATCTATTTTGTGGTTTGGCAGAATGCTAATAAAATAAGCTGTAAATACCTAATTTAACAGCTCTGCTCTGAATCTTTGGGTTTTACTGATAGTGAAAGTGCTATTTAAAACTGAAAATGAACTCACTCAGATCCTGCCTTGGCCAACCTGGTGTCTTCCAGATATGCAGGACTATAACTCTCACTCTATCCAGCTGGCAACAGCTCAGTACATCTGGGGAACACCAAGTTGGGGAAGGATGCACTAATCTAAAAAATCTTTAGTTGCATGTGAAGCAGATGAAAAACTCCATATTTTATGGTGTGCTTCTGAGATCTGATAGAAAGACAACACACCATTCTGTAATGAAATCTATACCTTCATGATGTAAATAGAATGGGTTTTTATTTTGTCACAATTTTTTTCATTTATTTTTCAAATTAATATAGCTGCCTTTGTCACAAAAGTGACACAAAATAGTATCCTCTGCTTTGCAAACATGTCTGTTTGACCTGATTCTTGAAGATAACTTCTTTGCTGCTTCTTTTTTTAAATTTCCTCTTATTTCCTGTAAAATAAATAGCATTGTGTCCTCTTGAGCCCTGTGTTACTGATAATCCTTCATCACTATAGAAAGACATGATGTTATTTATTTTATATACAGAACAACTACTTAGTTTCTTTCCTATTAGTCTTTTTCCTGGGAGGCATTTAATAAAAGCAAGAATATGATAATGTGGGAAAAGGCTTTATTGTGTTTTTCAATTGCATTTGAGTTCTTAAAAAATATCAGTACAACATAGTATCTTGAGAAAAATCTGTAAGGAAATATAAATAGAGAAGGGCAAGTGTTTCCAGAAGCTAAGTTTGTTTACTTATCAAGTTTTCTAAGCTTGCTCAGAAAAACAGTTCTATCCCATGGATAATTTCCAGCTCAAATATACTGGGTCATATGCAGAATAAGAACACCATCTTCCAGTCACTTTGTTGAGAGAAAATGGGTTGAACAGGTCATTCCTAAAGTAGGTTATTTGTACTGTAAATTCACAGATCCTGCTGGATCTAAAGGGCTTATTTGCAGCTAACATCTTCCATCGATTCCAGTGAAATTTAAATTAAGGGAGCAATGCGGATTTTCACATATGCTGAGCCATTTCCCCTTTAAAGAATCTTTCTACAATGATAGAGCTATTTCTAGCAGCTATTCACAAAGTATGGGTCTCCAAATATTAATGTTCTGGAGTTGGGTCAGTTGTAACCTTGGATCCATTAGATTCAAAGCTTTTTGTTTCTCTTCTGTGTCAAAGCATATATAATTTCTAAATTAAAACCGAAAAGGACTATGTTAAAAGAACTTGGAGAAGAGAGCCACTTTGTAAAAAGCTAGTAGGATTGTATAGTTTGAGATGTGGAGCAAATTTAGCACAAATTAAAGATATTTGCAGGTGAGGGATGAAAAAAAGTCACGATGGCAGCTACAGGCAAAGTCCCATGATGCCTGTAAAAAGAGACAGGTCTTTGATTGTATAGCTACTATCTTGACTTTTTTTTTAACATGAATTGCCTTTGTATGGACATTCATAGGAAAAATAGTCCTTTGTTTAATTTTGGTTAGAAATCATGGCATACTTTTCCAGTTTCCTTTTTCCACTGACTTACTTTTAAAAAAAAAAAAGCAAAAGAGGGAACTTAAATGTAGTCAGTGCTTTGGTTGAAACTAAAGTTTCCCATTGTTTATCTTATCAATTTTTCTTTTTCTCGCAGTCAGGAAAACACTTCTAAAAACAAAACAAATCTGTCCCTCAGCACAAGAAACACCATAGATTGAGATGATTCTGACTTTAAAAAAATGGTTGTATTCAGTTACATTATTTCTCTATCCCTTTATCACAACACCCCTCCAAATATGAATTATGATTGACAGAAAATAACAGTGTTATTTTTGGAGCTGTGCCAGAGTTTAAACAATTTAATAGGCCGATTTAAATGTGAAATTGTGTATGTTAAAGAGAATACAACAACTGCCAGAACGTAGTCCCACAAGCATTTGTAAAAATGTGAAAACTGTTTAAATCTCTACTCCTTCATCATTTTTATGTCCCTGCTGAAAGGGTAAGGCACAAAACGTATGTCCTATGATAAACCCATTTTCCTATTGCTTATCATGCCTCAACAAATGTAGAAAAGGGAGGAAATAAAAAGACTTCTCTCCCCACACACACCAGGCCCATGTTCTGAACATCTGCTGCATACCCTTGTCAACCAGATTTGTTCCACTGCTCCATTTCATTGAAACATCTGTCATTTATATCAAGCAGTTGACAAATTCTCCATGATGAATTCCAGAAGCAAACCTGCCTTAAACACCATTTGTACAGACAAAGTGAAAAACAGCACCTCAATCTCCTTGAAGATGGCAACTCCCAAAGAGCAGAGTAGAAGCCAAAGATGCATTCTGGGCAGAAGATAGTTAATTCACTCCAGCAAAGGCTCTTCATTTTCACACTCTCTCTCTCTCTCTCTGACTCCTATATTTAATGACTGAAAATCGTTCTGTGCATAAAAGACAATCATGTGTTATTGAGAGTCATTACATGGCTATTGTTTAGAAAATGTGTTTATCTGCTTAAAACACTGGAAGTTTCCAGAAGCATCAAATCCTTAGAGTTTTACCAGCTTGTTGTTTTTTTAATGTTTCTTATAAAGAAGCTTTGCATTGGTATTCAAGAGCAAAATCTCTGGTAACTTTTGCTTTACTGCAGTGCAACTTCAGGAAAGAGAATAGAATTGCATACAAAGGCCTATAGATAAGCACACATGAACACACATACACACACACACCTAACAAACCTAATTATTGCAAGAACTCATGGGGGACTGTTTTGATCTTGGGAAATTGAAAGAGGAGGACTTTTCAGGATAGCAAAAATGTATGTTTTAAAAGAACTCCAACCAAACAAATGATAAGCTCAGATTTCTTTCAACCGTGTTACTTTGTATAAAATATGAAGACAAAAGTTTAACTTTTTTAATTGCAGGGTTAAATTCTAAATTAAAGGCTCTTGTAATTGGTCCATATACCTAACACTTTGATTCATTAGATGCCATCAAATTACTTAATGAATCAAATTGTTGCACATTGGTGTCTTGCCCTTGAAGACAACAATAGGAAGTTACAATAATATCCCCTACCAGGGCCACCTTTGCATTTGTCCAGATCAAGGTTTCTCAACCTGGGCCACTTTAGGATATGTAGACGTCAACCTCCGGAATTCCCAGCTGGAGTTGCTGGAAAGGAACTGCAATTCTGGGACTTGAGAAACCCTGGTCCAGACACTAAAGTTGAATCAGTGACTCATGCTAAAAAATCTTATATCTGGTATCCAAGCTTTTTGTGTGGCATGTCTACAAAATCATAAACCATTTTCAATCAGCTACTAGACAACAACTATTGCTGAATAAATCTATTGAAATATCTTGGAAGATTTTGAAATTTCTAATTCTTGCTCTTACCATTAGAAGTCTCCAAGTCTGTCCTACAATTATTTAAGCCCAGGTTCCATTTTGCATCTTTTGTTACAAAGGTTGTCATACACACACACACACACACACACGGGGAGTGGGAGTGTGTGTGGTGGTCATGTCAATCGCTTCTAGAAGCTATTTGATGCAGTCCAATCCAGTTATAGTAATAACATTTTCTTTCTTATGTACACTAGTCATGAATTTTAAATGATTATGTTTTTATTTCTCTATTCTTTGAATGTTTATTAAATAAATAAAATAAAATACATATTTATTATGATTTTTGAGATAGTTTATCAATTAGATTGTCTTAATCAAGACTTTTATGGGCAACCTGGTGAGTTTTGCCTTGCTGTTCCATACTTCATGCTACTAAATTAGGTTGTTTCAAACTAATAAGAAAAAGATAAGTTCTTTTGGATATTGTTTTACCAGGCAACAAGGTTGATTAATATTACAATAATCGTTACAGAAAATTATGTTTAGAGTTTCCTAAGTCATGGACAGAAAGCATCCTCTTTATAATAAGCAGGATTCTAATGAACCATTTCAAAACCTAGACAAGGACAGAGGGGTGGGCCACTTCCATTCAAAATGCCTCCAAACAAGAATAATATTACCCAGTTTTCTAGTTTTTCTACTGTGTATAGAGCATAATTTACTTTGCATGTTTGATCCCCAAATGGCATCTCAGGCTTTTGAAACTAGATGACAGTCATATCATGGCTGAAATCGCTTCATCATTATGGTCAGTCTGTCAAAACACTGCTTGTTGCAGATTCCATATCCTAACAATGGAATTATATTCCCAATTCCAGGTCCCAAAAGCTATAACTTTTAAATATAATCATGCGTACTATTTTTTTTATTTCAAGTCAATTATCATCATCCCCTCTTCCTGAATATAGTGAGCGCCTCCTTACATATCCTGGGTAAAGATAGAATATTAATATTTTCATATATGAAGAAGAGGAAAGTACTGGCTATTTGACCAACAGACCAGTTTCAGAGCTACAATTACAATAAGTCCAGATTTTCAATACCAAGCCCTTTTCCCTTGTTTCCTGGAAAAATGCTACTGCCTGGACTCTTCTATAGCTTCCAAAAAAATGATTTCAAGAAAGGAAGCTCTAAACATGTATCTGTAATGAAAAAGAAAAAGGATTTGTCACTGTGCCAAGAATCCTGTTTCTTTAAAGAGTTTAAATGCCAAGTTTTATTTTGTCTCTGCTCCTGTTGATGGTTCTAAAACATTAAACAAAGTAAAGCTTATTTTTAAGGCAAAAACTAATCAACCTAGCTATTATAAGAATCTATTTCAAACAATGGGGAATCATTAATTAATAAAAAAAAGAATATCTCTCTCTTTAAAAATTAAATGGAGTACCATGAAACTATTTGGGTGGGAAGAATGACATCAGTATAGCCATTGTTGGTTGACATAGATCACCTGTCACACTTGGTCCCTAGGGTGCATATTAATCACAATTTGCCACTTTAACCTTTAGTTGCATTTGTCAATTAATGAGAGAGCTGGAATCTAAATGTTGGTGGGTGGAAAAGCATACCAGAAAATTAGGAAGAATTGCATGGATGAGTACAAGGGAGTATAGGAGATGCAATAACTTTATCATCTGCAGTTGAATATTAGAACATCAAATTCAGCTGGTTTCCACAGCAATAAATACCATGATTAGAAATATGGAAGTTGGAGTGTACCATAAATCAGAAATGATGGCAGATTCTGAAAAAATGAAATTAAAAAATGTGAGTATGTTATTTCACTCACCAGGCATACCAAACACATACCTGAGAGGTAGGTAGTGATAAGTTTTTCATATAGTTGTAGGATATGCACTCATCTTTTGTGTTTCACAACTGTCTTAAGTCCACCAGAAACTACAGTTTATAAGAAATAGAATTATATTCTAGCATATTAGCACTAGCATAGACTTTTGGGTCTCTGGACTATTTGCATTGACTCATCTTCTCTGATCTTCTGTGGTGTTTTGCAGAGACAAAACCAAAGGAAAAAAATGTAATGTAGGTTATCTAGAGTTCTGGAGAAAAGATCGGATATATATATCTCACAAAGATAAACAAAAATAAGAAATATTAAAACCAGGACCAGCAACGTTTTGTTCACTTGGAACCACATTTAATACCTAAAAAGAGGAAAGGCACTGGGGTCTGTAAAGTGCAGATATATCACACATTTTTCAAATGTGTGGATCAGATTTGATTTTTAAGCAAGATCTTTTTTAAAAAAATACCATGATATACACATCTTAAGAATTATATGTATTTTGAATGTTTTTTGTTAACCTAAAGAGATGAGAAGTTATGCCATCAGAAAAACCTTTGAAGGTCAGTGAAAGTCACCCTAGAAGTGCAGTTTGTTCAGACCTAGATGTTCGGGGGGGGGGGGGAGCCTGGAATATATTAAAGAATCATTTAGCAACCTGTTGCCTCTGGACTTTTGAATTTTACTTCAATCATTCCCGGACAATCATTCAATAAATAAAGATTTCTTTATTTTTATTAAAATGTATTTATTTAAGTCAATAAACAAACTAATCAGGGCAAGAAGCAACTTAATAACTAAGGAGAAATTTTCGAGAACAATCAAATTGTGGAATGCCTTATCTTCAGAAATTATGGGTCACTGAAAATTTTCAAGAAGAGATTGTCTGAAATGGTATAGACCAGGGGTGTCAAACTCACAATGTCACATGACATATTGCGACTTTTTTTCCATTGCCGGCAATGGGGGTGGGCGCGGTTTCGCCATGACACATCCAGCCCGTGGGCTGTTAGTTTGACACTCCTGGTATAGATTCTCCTGCTCTTGAAGGGAGTTGGGCTAGATGACCTCCAATGTCCCTTCCAACTCTGTTATTCTATGTTCTGTGCTCTAAGAGGCCATAATTATGGATAAAAACAATTCCAGACAGAGCTGTTATAAATCAAAATGGTACTTGATTATCTCCTCTGAAATGTTATTCTTATAGTTAACAAATGCCACTCCAGCTACACCAGAGAAAGTACAGATTTTCCTTGATTTGCAACTATTCATTTAGAGACCCTTCCAATTTACAATGGCACTGAAAATAGAGACCTTCAATTGATCCTCGCACTTACAGCATCCCCATGGTCATAGGATCAAAATGCAGGCTCTTGACCACTGGCATGTATTTAAGACAGCTGCAGAAGCCCAGGGTCACACGATCACTATTTGCAACCTTTCCAGCCAGTTTCCAACAAGCAAAGTCAATGGAGGAACAGTTTTTGCTTAACAACGTAGTAATTTGCTTAGCAACCATGGCAAAAAGGTTCCAATTGTAGACTAAGCTGACTACATTCATTCACCTGTAAATGAACCCTTCATTTTATTACCAGGCCATCCTGATCTGTAGTCAGAAATAAATAAGGTTAGGGCTTATTAATGGATGGGAGACCATTTGAAAATACTGTTTTTAAACTAGTTTAGGAAATTAAGGAAATGGGAGGCCTCTATACTGTTATTAAAAAAAAACCTTCATGAAGCTATCTATCAGTTTCAGCCAGATAGTTCTTAAACTGAAGGTAATGAAGCAATCTATAATTGTTCCTTGTGACTCAGGTTTGGGATTTTGCTGGCAAGAATCTTTGTGTAAAACAAGAGAATCTGAAGGTCTTGGAGGGGAAGGATAATAACATTATTCAAGAGCATGAAAGGGAATTGGGCCAAAGAGTTTAAGAACCACTGGTCTAGCCACTAGAAGCAGAGCTTGGTTGAAGCGTCTTTTTCTTAAAAGAGGAATCATTAGAAAATGCTGCTGACATGGATAATATCTAAGATGCCTGGATAATATGTACCCTTTAACAATTTTAGCTATTATCATATTCCAGGGTTTCAAAACAAAGGAGCACAGTTAAATTTAATACAGAGTAAATGTTTCTTCCTCAGTACATAACCTGATTCAGTTTTAATGAAATCTGTTCTTCCAAGTTAAGACAATAAAACACCATTTACTGCATTTGCCTTCCATCTATTTATCATTCAGTTTAGAAAGATGTTTGTAGTTGCAGTCCTGTTCAGTAATTCTTTACAGATAGATAAGCATATGGGATGTAGAAATCCAGCATTTGGGATGGTAAACTAAAAAGGCTACAAAAGACTCAAGAGGGGTTGTAAATACAGGGACCAGAGGTGAGAATTCTAATGCATCAGGCGTGTAATTGCATTAATTCAATACAAAGATTAAAGAACTTTGAAGTAGTGCTGCTGTGGCAACCAGATAAACTCTGATTAAACAACAGAGGTGTGAGGAAAAAAAAACTATTATGGATCAAAGATTGATAAGATGCATGCAAGGAGAGAAAATAGGTCGAAAAGATTTTGAAAATGATATTAAGTGGCTCTGAAAGAAATATGTTAAATATAAAATGCACAATGAAGTGTGCTTAGGCAGAGTGATAAGTATGCCATTAAACAAATGGATTGAATAAAAAAACCAGATGAAAATATTCTGGTTGGGATTGTTCATTTGATCATTAGTTATTCCTTCACAATATAAGGCCTGGAAAACTGTAAGAGAAGCAGTATGGGTGTTCTCTTTTTTCTATTCAAGGAAGAAGCAGCCTGGAATTAAGGAGGAGCTTCCTAACAGTGAGGACAATTATCCAGTGGAACAGCTTGCCTTTAGAAGTTGTGGGTGCTTCATCACTGGAGGTTTTTAAGAAGAGACTGGACAGCCACCTTTCTCAAATTGCATAGGGTCTCCTGCTTGAGCAGGGGTTTGGACTAGAAGGCCTCCATTGTCCCTTCCAGCTCTATTCTGATTGAATAGAATAGAAAGCATGTCAACTGTACAATGATTGGAGAGATATTACTATTGTGTACTGGGTGCTTTGCTGGAAGCAGGAGACGAGGCGAGAGAGTTCAGGCAGGAACATGCTTTATTGAATGCAGAAACTGAACTGAGAACCAAGGCTGCTACGCAGCTATTTATACTCTGGCCATTAGGTGGTGGCCAATAGGTTTAAAGGAACCTATTGCCTTCCTAGAGCCAACCAATGGTGGTCCTGGAGACGCTCTGTCTGAGGAGCCAGCGACCATTACCCAACTCCTTGCTTAAGCAATCTCACAGCATTCAAAACCCATATGGTACAGTTTAAGCAAAACTAGGCCCAATAAATTACACCCCTCCCCCCTAGAACGTACACACATTATAATAAACAATAGTAGAAAATAAAATACAGCAGTTTACAATGTTTGCAATAGTACAAAATAATAGTAGGGAATAAGTACAGCAGTGTACAATGTTTGCAATAGTACAGATACTTTTACTGAACAGGAGACAAGTACAGTAGTTACACGAGCACTTGCAATAGTACAATTACTTGAGGACAAAATCCTGCAAATAAGCTGGAAGCTTACATGACCTTGTAGATCACCTGGGAGATCCAGGCAGCTCCTGGTTTACCAGCTTGCCCACTGGGCTGCTTGAGTCCACGAAAATCAGACTGACTCAAGTCCCTCTGGCTGGCCATTCCAGGTTGGCCCAAGCCAAAGTCCATCGTTGGAGCAGAGTTAGCACAGCGGCTGTCTTGGTCGGGTTGACTTTCCCCATCAGGGTACCCATGTTGCACTCCTGGGCTTTGCCCATCTACGACCACCTCCCCATTGTTCTGACTGCTAGAGTCCTCAGGGCATGTGAATTGCCCCGCTTGGCTGCCAGTTTCTGGCTCTGGACCCGTTGTGAGGTCCTCGCTTTGTGGCCATTCTGGGAACCGCTTCCGCAGCTGATCAATATGACTCACTCATCATCCAGAGCCACCTCGTACAAGAGGGGCCCCGAGACTTTAGCAATTTTTCCTTGCACCCACATTCCCATGCCCATAGTTCCAGGCCCATACCCCATCACCCACTTGCAACCCCCTCAGAGGCTTTGGGTGAGAGGCATTTGCTGCCACCTGGTCTGGGTGCAGCCTGTCCAGTTTACTGATGAGCCTTCTTCCCCAGCAAAGCTCTGCTGGGCTCTTGCCTGTTGCTGTGCAAGGTGTGGTGTGCTGGCAAAGCAAAAAATCAGTCAACCTGTGGTGCCAATCCCCAGTCACTATGTGCTTGAGTGACTCCTTTGTAGTGCACACCATCCATTCGTCCTGCCCGTTACTCGAAGGGTGAAAGGGAGCCGATGTAGCATGCCTTATGAGGTTAGTCCTCAAGAAGGCTTGAAACTCTGCCGCTGTGAACTGGGCCCCGTTGTCGGATACTACAATGTCCAGCAGCCCGTGTGTTGTAAAAAGCTTTCTAAGCACCTAGATGTCCTAGCAGTAGTCATACTTGTGATTGGAATAACTTCCAGCCATTTAGAGTGGCTGTCGACCACTATCAAAAATAGCTTTCCCTGAAAGGACCCAGCGAAGTCGATGTGAATCCTCAACCAAGGAGTGTGTGTCTCCTCCCATCTGTGAACAGGAGCATGTGGCATTTCTGGCCAGGATTGTTGACACATGTAACACTCGCGTACTTGAGCCTCGATAGCCTTTTCTAACCCAGGCCACCATAGCTAGCTTTGTGCCAATGTCTTCATCCGGACGATGCCCGGATGTCCCTCATGCAAAGATTGAAGTACCCTGTCTCTTAATGAATTGGGATCAATGACCCTGCTCCCCCATAAAATACAACCCTTGTGAGCTGAAAGCTTGTGTCTATGTGTAAAGTAGCTCTGGAACTCAGGTCCAAGACTGTTTTTTAGCCATCCTGTGTGAATCCAGGATAGCACCCTGCTTAAAACTTTGTCAGCAGCAGCTTTTGCAGCCACATCCCCTGCATGGAGAGGAAACTCCGGCAAATCCTGAATGAACAAAATGTAAGCTACTGGAGCCGGATCTGGCTCGATCTGTGGCAATCGCAACTGGCTAAGGCCGTCTGTGTGGCCCATGTCTTTGCTGGGTTCATGAACCAGCTTGAAGCTGTAGGCTGACAAGACGATGGACCATCTTAACATCCTAGGGGACAGAATTTGCGGTGTCTGCCTATCTGTAGTAAATAACCCCAACAGTGGCTTATAGTCTGTGAAGACCGTGAGTTCCCTGCCATACAAGTAATCATAGAATTTCTTCACCCCAGCCACAATGGCCAAGGCCTTTTTGTCAATTTGCGCGTAATTGCACTCAGCAGAGGACAATGTCCTTGAGTAATAGGCAATTGGGACTTGAGTCCCATCACTTTCCAAATGACTAAAAACAGCCTCTACCCCATAAGGGGATGTGTCACATGCAAGGCATACAGGCAAAGACTGTTTAAAGTAAGGTGCTTGCAAGAATTCAGTGGCTGTTTCACCCAGCTGCTGAACTCTCTGTTCGAATGCGTGCCTCCAAGCTATTACCGAAAGCTTGGGCTGGAAATGGTCACCAAGCCGTTTCTTCAAATCCACGAATGTTACGGACTCCAGCTGCGCTGGTGTGACCAAATTCTCCACAATGTCGAATGTTGCAGGCCTGCAGATGCACAGGAACATTGCGGTCTTCAGGCCATCTTCAGCAACTTGGTTAGCACAGAGGTAGTTTTCGACCCTTGAGATGTACGATGACCATCTCTGTGGGTGAGTGACATCAAATTCTTCCAGCTCTCCAACCTTCACCATCTCAGGAAGTCTTTGTAGCTGGGGCTCATCTTCTTCCTTGCCCTGCTCCTTTGTAGGCCCAGGGACTGGTCCACAGGGCGGGTGGTCGCTAGTGTGGTTGTGATAGGCTGACCAAGGGGGGGGAACGCTTTCCCTACCAGGCGCTTGGCTGGCCTCACCCCCTAGTGACTTTCAGCTCTTCTGAAGAAGCAGGATTCCACCTTCGTCACCAATATTGTGTACTGGGTTCTTTGCTGGAAGCAGGAGATGAGGCGAGAGAGTTCAGGCAGGAACATGCTTTATTGAATGCAGAAACTGAACTGAGAACCAAGGCTGCTACACAGCTATTTATTTGCGCTCAGGAGTGCCCCCCCTTCCTGGGCATGACCCACCTTTGTTTCTACCTCTCCTCTTGATGACGGGCCCAATTATTGGGACCCTGAAAGATGGTTGGGCAGGGACAGGAGCCTCTGTCATAAATTTAATAAGAGGCCACTGGTGCGCTTTTTAGCCAAATTTTTTGTGGGGTTAGGGAGGGGGGAGGGTTCACAGGTTTGCTTGGAAACTGGGGGGGGTTCCACCAACCATTACTCAGACCAGGCCTGGGATTGATCGCGCCGTGACGAGGCTTGGGTTGGGTGCCTCCAGGGCCCCGGAGCGGGGTGTGGGTTTGTCTATTCCCATGGTGGTAGGGAATGGCAGCAGGCGTGTGAACAGAGGGCCACATCAATATCTGGGAGTGCGTCCCCGCTGTCTCCAAGCAGTGATGCACTCCGACCCTCTGGTTTCAGCCCGTGGTTCCAGGAGCGAGGATGAGCAGCCACCTGAACTCAGGCTCGTGTATTTCAATGCCAGGTCCGTAGTTAATAAGGCTCCTCTTATACGTGATTTGGTCGAGGAGGAGCATGCAGACCTGGCTTGCATTATGGAGACCTGGTTGGGCCCAGAGGGCGGTGTCCCTCTGGTTGATCTTTGTCCATCGGGTTTCCGGGTGCTGCACCAGCCTCGGGCTCAGGGTAGGGGCGGAGGAGTGGTGGTAGTTGTAAGGGAGATCTTATGTCTGCAGGAGGCCACCGTTGTCCAAATAGTCGGGTGTGAGTCCCTCCTCCTGAGATGTGGCCTTAGAGCTCAGTTGGGCTTGCTGCTGGTGTACCTTTCGCCTAGTTGCGCAGCAGCAGCCCTGCCTGAGCTTCTCGACATCCTCTCAGGGTTGGTGATTGAGTTCCCCAAACTTATGGTTTTGGGTGACTTCAATCTACCATCCCTGGGGGGATCATCTGAGTTAGCTCGGGAGTTCATGGCTTGAGGGAACACCTGCTGCCAGCATCAAGCTCCCTTTGTCCAGTGCGCTCCCACAGGGAGGGTCTTCTCGGTGCCGCCGGTTAAAGATTGCCAGCGGGTAACACCCAGGGGTAGGGCCTTCTCAATGGGGGCACCTGCCCTTTGGAACCAGCTGCCCGTGGAGCTTAGGACTGCCCCCGACCTCCGTTCATTCTGCCAGGACCTGAAGACCTGGCTCTTCGAGCTCTCTGGCCTAGGCTGAGAATTTTTTAATTTTTAATTTTAACTGGGTTTTTATTTTTCTCATGGTTCCGCCCTAGGCGCTTAATGAACCCTGAGCTGTTCCAGGCGGTGCTTGGGTCCCCACCTGCCTCCTTTGCTCACAACTCAGCCGATGCCCTAGTGGAAGCCTGGGAAAAGGCAGCCACGGAGGCACTCGACCCAGTTGTACCCTTGCGGCCACTGACCCAGTGCAGATCCCAGTGGGCTCCATGGTTTTCTATGGAGCTCCAGGAGATGAAGCGTCAGAGACAGGGCCTAGAGAGCTGTTGGAGATCCAGCTGATCTGAATCCGACTGGTTGTGACTAAGGTCTTTTACAAGATCTTATCTCGCGGCGATGAGGACGGCAAGGTCTAACCACTTTGCTACCCTCATCGCGTCTGCAGATAATCGCCCGGCCGCCCTGTTTAGGGTGACCCGCTCCCTCCTTAATCAGGAGGTGAGGGAGGAGCCCTTGCAGGGTCGTGCCAAGGAGTTTAGTCAACATCTGATGGACAAAATCGCTCGGATTCGGACTGGTTTAGACTCCGTCTGGGCAGAGTCTGACGACGAGGACATGGGCAGTCTTGTCAATGTTATCTGGGAGGAGTTCAATCCTGTGACTCCTGAAAATGTGGACAGGATCATGGGGAAGCTGAGCTCCACCACATGTTTATTGGACCCGTGCCCCTCCTGGCTGGTTTATGCGGCCCGGGATGGGACACGAGGCTGGCTTCAGGCCAGTGATAACTGCTTCCTTGAGTGAGGGTAGTTTTCCTGCTGCCTTGAAGGAGGTGGTGGTGAGACCCCTCCTCAAGAAGCCTGCCCAGGACCCAGCTGTATTAAATAACTTTCGTCTGGTCTCCAACCTTCGCTTTCTCGTGGTTGTTGAGAGCATGGTGGTACATCAGCTCCCTTTGTTCTTGGAGGAAGCTGATTATCTGGACCCGTACCAATCGGGTTTCAGGCCCGGGTACAGCACGGAGATGGCATTGGTCGCACTGGTGAATGATCTCTGGCAGGCTCGGGACAGGGGTTGTTCCTCTGTCCTAGTCCTGTTAGACCTCTCAGCGGCTTTTGATACCATCGACCATGGTATCTTGCTGCGGCGTCTCAGGTGGTTGGGAGTGGGAGGCACAGTTCTTCAGTGGTTCTCCTCCTACCTTCTGGGATGTTCACAGTCGGTGTTGGCAGGGGGGCAGAGGTCGACCTTGAGGCCTCTCGTTTGTGGAGTTCCTCAGGGATCGGTCCTCTCGCCCCTCCTGTTCAACATCTATATGAAGCCTCTGGGTGAGATCATTCGTGGTTTTGGAGTTGGGTATCATCAGTATGCTGATGATACCCAGCTTTTCATTTCAACCCCAAACCACCCCAGTGATGCCCTCAACGTGATGTCCCATTGCCTGGAGGCGGTCCGGGTCTGGATGGGGAGGAAGAGGCTTCAGCTCAACCCTGACAAGACTGAATGGCTGTACATGCTGGCATCTTGGGAAATTCAGATTATTCCCTCTCTCACTATGGGGGGTGAGTTATTACCCCCCGTAGATAGGGCTCGCAACTTGGGGGTCCTCCTAGATTCACAGCTCTCCTTAGAAGATCATATAGGAACTGTGACTAGGGGGGCCTTCACCAGGTTCGCCTGGTGTGCCAGTTGCGGCCCTATCTGGACCGGGATGCCTTGCGTACAGTCACTCATGCGCTCATGACCTCTCGTTTGGACTACTGCAATGCTCTCTACATGGGGCTGCCCTTGAGGACCACTCAGAGGCTTCAACTGGTGCAGAATGCGGCCGCGCAAGTTCTGTTGGGGCTCTCCCGATACTCCCATGTTACACCTCTGCTCTGTGAGCTGCATTGGCTTCCAGTTGCCCTCCGGGTGAGATTCAAGGTGCTGGTGATGACCTATAAAGCCCTACATGGCATGGGTCCGGATTACCTACAGCAGCACCTGCTGTCGGCGTCAACCTCCCTCCGTCCAGTGCGCTCCCACAGAGAGGGCCTCCTCAGGGTGCCTCCGATCAGAGAATGTCAACTGGTGGCCCCCAGGGGGAGGGCGTTCTCTGTGGGCGTGCCAGGCCTGTGGAACCGCTTGCCGGTTGAGCTCCGGATGGCCCCCGACCTTCGCTCCTTCCGACGCAATCTAAAAACCTATTTATTTGAACAAGCCAGCCTGGTCTGATGGGCTCGGGGTTTGGGTTTGGGTTTTAACATAGCTTTTAACTATTGTATTATATTGGGCATAATTATTTAATCTTTTTTAACTTTTGTATTTTGTATTTTGATATTTATTGCCCTGTACACCACCCTGAGTCCTTCGGGAGAAGGGCGGTATAAAAATTTAATAAATATAAATATAAATAATATTTATACTCTGGCCACTAGGCAGCAGCCAATAGGTTTAAAAGAACCTATTGCCTTCCTAGAGCCAACCAATTGTGGTCCTGGAGACGCTCTGTCTGAGGAGCCAGCGACCGTTACCCAACTCCTTGCTTAAGCAATCTCACAGCATTCAAAACCCACATGGTACAGTTTAAGCAAAACTAGGTCCAATACATTACAATTACCATTTAGTTTCCAGCCATGCAATTTTGCTCCCATCTGTCTTCTTGCCTATTTTTTTTTCCTTTTGCCCATTTTGCCCCAAGACCTTTGCCATTCTTCAGGTCTTGCACTGTCTCTCTGTACCAACCCACAATTTCTGACCTATGGTTTGATATAATTGCTGCACTCACATAGAAAGATACATTTTTAAAAACCACAGCTGCTGGAGCGATCCATAAAAGTTGCATCAGAAAGATGAGAATGCACATGGCAGAGCCAAACACTGAAAATCATATATATATATATATATATATATATATATATATATATATATATATATATATATATATATATATATATATATATATATATATATATATATATATATATATTTCTTATCATGGTGCTATCTGTTTTAGCTACACTACTTACAGTTGCAAGAAAAAGTATGTGAACCCTTTGGGATTATGTGGTTTTTTGCATGAATTGGCCATAAAATGCGCTCTAAACGTCATGTAAGTCACAACAATAGAAAAACACAGTCTGCTTAAAATAATACTACACAAACATTAGCTGTTGTCATGTTTTAATTGAAGATAAAATGGAAACATTCACAGTGCAGGATGGAAAAAGTATGTGAACCTTTGGACTTAATAACTGGTTGACCCTCCTTTGGCAGCAATAACCTCAACCAAACGTTTCCTGTAGTTGCAGATCAGACCTGCACAACGATCTGGAGTAATTTTGGACCACTCCTCTGCACAAAACTGTTTCAGTGTAGCAATATTCTTGGGATGTCTGGTGTGAATCGCTCTCTTAAGGTCATGCCACAGCATTTCAATCGGGTTGAGGTCAGGACTCTGACTGGGCCACTCCAGAACGTGTATTCTGTTCTGTTGAAGCCATTGTTTTGTTGAATTACTTGTATGCTTTGGGTCATTGTCCTGTTGCATCACCCATCCTCTGCGGAGCTCCAGTGGCGGACAGATGGTCGTACGTTTTCCTGCAAAATGTCCTGATAAACTCTGGAATTCATTTTCCCATCAATGACAACAATCTGTCCAGGCCCTGAGGCAGCAAAGCAGCCCCAAACCATGATGCTCCCTCCGCCATGTTTTACTTTGGGGATGAGGTTTTGATGTTGCTGTGCTGTGCCATTTTTTCTCCACACATAGTGTTGTGTGTTTTTCCCAGACAACTCAATTTTGGTTTCATCTGTCCACAGTATATTTTGCCAGTAATGCTGTGGAACATCCAGGTGCTCTTTTGCAAACTTCAAACATGGACAGATGAAACCAAAATTGAGTTGTCTGGGAAAAACACACAACACTATGTGTGGAGAAAAAATGGCACAGCACAGCAACATCAAAACCTCATCCCCAAAGTAAAACATGGCGGAGGGAGCATCATGGTTTGGGGCTGCTTTGCTGCCTCAGGGCCTGGACAGATTATTGTCATTGATGGGAAAATGAATTCCAGAGTTTATCAGGACATTTTGCAGGAAAACGTACGACCATCTGTCCGCCACTGGAGCTCCGCAGAGGATGGGTGATGCAACAGGACAATGACCCAAAGCATACAAGTAATTCAACAAAACAATGGCTTCAACAGAACAAAATACACGTTCTGGAGTGGCCCAGTCAGAGTCCTGACCTCAACCCGATTGAAATGCTGTGACATGACCTTAAGAGAGCGATTCACACCAGACATCCCAAGAATATTGCTACACTGAAACAGTTTTGTGCAGAGGAGTGGTCCAAAATTACTTCAGATCGTTGTGCAGGTCTGATCTGCAACTACAGGAAACGTTTGGTTGAGGTTATTGCTGCCAAAGGAGGGTCAACCAGTTATTAAGTCCAAAGGTTCACATACCTTTTCCATCCTGCACTGTGAATGTTTCCATTTTATCTTCAATTAAAATATGACAACAGCTAATGTTTGTGTAGTATTATTTTAAGCAGACTGTGTTTTTCTATTGTTGTGACTTACATGACGTTTAGAGCGCATTTTATGGCCAATTCATGCAAAAAACCACATAATCCCAAAGGGTTCACATACTTTTTCTTGCAACTGTATCTCATGGGATATTTCCTTTTCCCTCAGTCAGAAGTACTTGTTGAAAGAGCTTGGTGAAAGATAAAAAAGATGTGAGGAGTTTGCTTTTTGAATGGTTATAAACTAGAAGCTGGGGTAAATAAGCATTGCCAAACTGATCTACCATATTCAAGAGGACTAGCAAATTTTTAGATCTGTGTAGAAATTAAATACAGTACTTTATTTTTATGTAGGACTGATCAAATTTGACTCTGAGATCTCTCTGATCTAGTAATCATAAAAGCATCAGTAGCTCTTCATGAACCACTTGAAATCACTGCCTTCCTTCTTGTGATTTGCTCAAGAATACTTGAGGGAAGCCCTGTTACATCTCATACAGCTTGTCCAGACTAAACACTGATTTTATAACATTACAACTATTCCCTTGAAAATGCTTAATATTTGGAGCTTTCGTGTGCTGTTTCCAATTAACCCCACAGCTTAAGGGAGGTGGAGACGACGACATGCTTTGCATATTAATACTGTCTGCATATTACACTAACACTTTTCCTTTTGCTTCCTTTCTCTACAGCTTTGCTGTTCAGGTACTGGTCTACCATCCACAATGTGGTCACTAATACTCAAGAAGAACCACCACCAGCCTCTCTTTAAAACTTGGCTTATAAGAAGGTAAAATAATGGGCTATGGACACTCTAAAACTAAAATGTAAGAAGAAAAGAGAAATGTGGACAGTATGTATAGCAGCAAGGAAAAACAAGTTTTAATGGGAATCAGAATTACAATTTGATCCTGGGTTTGAACTAACTTGGATTATAGCTAACTAAGATAACTGCTCTGGTGGCAAATGTCAGAGGATGAGAAACAACAATAGTCTCCTCCCTACAAACACAGACACACACATGTATTGTTCTGCCACACATTGTTTAGCCATTCTATTTGTAGATGACAAAGTTGTTTGTGCCACACCCTTCTAAAACCTGGAAGGTGTTGTTCCAACACCGGTATCAAAAGGTCAACAGAAATCTCATTGGTTTGTCTGCATAATATGGGGAATGGCTAGAGTTGAAATTCCTTATTGTTCTTTCAAGCAACTCCCACCCACACCTGTATACAAGCACAATTCAGAAATAAACCTCCATTTGGTTATCAATGACAGACACTCACAGATACAGAACTTTTATTATATGCATTAGAAAACTACATTATATTACTTTTCAAAATAGTTGGCATTCAAATTGAGGCACTTGTCATAACGTCTTGCAAGGTTTGAAATACCTTAGTAGTAGTCGCTCAGTGCCAAATCTGGGATGTGGGGGGGTGATCAAAAACATCCCAACAGAACTGCTTCAAAAGTTCTTGGGTGCATCTAGTGGTGTGCGGGTGAGCATTATTGTGAACCAACACTACACTGGAAGTCAGCATGCTCCAATGCTTGTATGGATGGCTTGTTTGAGTTTTTGTGACATTTCACAGTAGACTTCTGAATTGATGGTTGAACCATGCTCCATGAACTTCACTATCAGTACTCCTTTGGCACCTTCACATTTGGTGAGATTTTTTATGGCTCCTGGTGTGGTGTTGGTTCGTGATAATGCTTGCCCACACAACACTAGACGCACCCAAGAACTTTTGAAGCAGTTCCTTTGGGATGTTTTTGATCACACACACACCTCTATAGCCCAGATTTGGAGTCAAGCGACTACTACTAAGAAATTTCAAACCTTGTAAGACATTATGACAAGTGCCTCCATCTGAATGGTGATTATGTCAAAAAGTAATGTAATGTAGTTTTCTAATGTGTATAATAAAAGTTCTGTATCTGTGAGTATCTGTCGTTTATAACTAAACAGAGGTTTATTTCCGAATTGCCCTTGTATTATCTTCATTTCCAAAGGTATAGCGTTAATTCAATAAATAAAAATAAAACTTCTGGTAGATAACAAAACTTAAATTTGGACAAATATCATGGGGCAAGCAATTAGATGATAGGTCCCAGTGGCTAGTAGAAGATCTATGGTCTGGAATTACATACGTTTTCCCATTATTTGTATTAAGTTGGTAAATCAAATTGAAGAGCTTTGTTGATGATAAGATAAGATAAGATAAGATAAGATAAGATAAGATAAGATAAGATAAGATAAGATAAGATAAGATAAGATAATAAGATAATTGTCATTTTTTACTGTGGGCACATAATAATACATAGTAATACAGAACAAGACTTTATGGAAAAACATTGGCTTCTAATTCTCAATTCTAAGCAGAAGCCTGCCCAAGTGTGGAAAATTAAAGAAGGATCAGTCTGTGCTCTGGAGAATTTCTGGTTCAAACCCTTCACTCAATAACCAACAATCCCT
Source organism: Vipera ursinii (assembly GCF_947247035.1). Taxonomy (NCBI): domain Eukaryota; kingdom Metazoa; phylum Chordata; class Lepidosauria; order Squamata; family Viperidae; genus Vipera; species Vipera ursinii. The sequence continues at coordinate 93,283,086 of NC_139514.1, read as the reverse complement.
ATTGTCATCCCTTTAAACCATGGAGTGGGAGGTATTGCTGCTTTATTTTTCTATGGGATTGAACCTATGAAATTTGAATGTTCCATTTGTTAACCTGGAACATGAAAGTACCAAAAAGCTCTGGCAACACATAACAGAGGTTTTAGCGTAGAGAGGATGAAAGCTAGAATTATGCAGTTAGTTTTGCTAGTCTGCAGGTTTCCATTAAATGGATGCATTTTCCTTGCTACCCTTCTCTGTAATTGATATGTCTGGGAAGCTGACTCTCCCTAGAGGTTAATCTATTTTAAGTTTAATGGATCAAGGGAAGCTACTGAAAAACTTTTATTAAAAAATAAAGGACAACAATTCTCTACACTTTATTTCTTAAGACCAAAGAAAAATAGTATTGTTTCCATCTGTATTAATTGGGGACATTTATTTGGCATTTTCCCAGGCAAATATTTCCATTCTATGGTTTCATGTATTTATTTATAAGCACTCAACCAAACATATATTTGTAAGATTAGTAAGGGACTGAAAAGTCCAAAAAATATTTTGGAAGAGATTTAAAATTAGAAACAGTCACTGAAGCTCACTTTTCAGTGACAAGTTGCATGGAAGACATACACAAAGAAAGACATCAACTCCTTTGGGGTCTTAAAAGAATAGCCATTTTACAAAAAAAAAGTTCTAAAAAACGTTCCATGTGTTGGTATGAAGACATTACTGTGTCTGAGATCTGAGATCATTTTTCCAACTTGGTGCCTTCTGCATATGTGCTAGAATTGCAGTTTCCAGGACTTCCAACCCCTTTGGCCATAGCAGCTGAAAAACCTAAGAGGGTTAATTTGGGGAGGCTACTTACATTCTAGCTCATATTCCAAATGTAAGCGATTCATTGCGAGAAAGGATTAGTGACAAATTCAGTTTGAATAAAATGTCTGATACTGGAAAAGCCAAGATAAGGATGCTAGTAGAGAGTGGTATAGAGCAAAAATTGTTGTAATGCATGAGTTCAAAGAATAAAAAATGTAACAGAGTTCACATGAGATAAATACTAAGTAAAGACAGATCCAGAAAGGTTTAACTTAAGCCTGGGGATAATCCACATCCAATTCCTCCATTCATTATATGCTGAAATTCTCAGAGAAAGGGGAGTTTCAACAGGGATAAAAGTATGTACTTCTTTTAAGGCAATAATGCAAACCAATTTTCTGTATTTTGCTCCCCATTTATCCCAGTTCTATCAGTTTAAGTGTTCCCACAAACAATATCTAATTTGAATACTGTTTTCATTGCCATCCATGATCTGCTCTGACATTTTCTCAGAATTTTTTATTTTTAATGATATTTGGGGTCTAAAAATAAAATGTGCAACAGTTTACTTCATTTGGCATGAATACCTTTGATGATTTTTGCTGATCAGGGGGACTGAACAATCGACAGCAGTACATCTGGATAATAACTTGTTAAGGGTCTGTTAAATCTTTGATAGCTAAATTAAATATTTACTGTACTAAACACAAATGTTGCAATGGTGAGCTACAAGAACTCTCCTTCCACAAAAAAAAAATTCTCACCTCTTGCAAGGCCCCTCCTCCATCTGATTACCTAATTCAGTGGGTTTAGGGCAAATTATTGATGTGATATTTGTACTCAGCCCTTCAGTGCATTTGATATGTAATTGCATTTCTGAGAGCATAGAAGAAAGTTTTTGTATTGTAGATTCAAATTAAATGTTACAGAATTGTCTTATGTTTAGCCCATTATTCTGCAAACTTGGGCTTCTTAATCACATTGATCAAGAAATTATGGAGAAGTACAAGTAAGCCTACAACTGAGTTCTATATTTTCTGTAAAGGTTTAAATGTGCATGATTATATCTGAGAATATACTCTTTAAATCAGATACCTCAACTTTAGATTATTTTTTTTCAATAGGAATCTTTGGTTAATAAGTAATTTGAACCCCACTGAAGGCCACTTACCGGTAAATACATCCAAGGAAGATTTCATGGCTGTAGATTTTACTGATATCAGTGAACCTTACTACCATGTAAGGATAGTTAGAAAAGCAATCTGTGTTGTGGACAAGCAAATACTTCTGCATATTTTGCCATCAATTTTAAAGCAGGTCATATATTATTTTAAAAAGCAGACCATAAAAAGGCTGCTTCTGGAATCCAGCAGTTTATATACTACTGTGCATTAAACTGCCTTTAATATCTGAGAATGCTGCATCTTGCATCTTGATGCAGACACTATTAAAAGATCCTGTGCAAAGAGAGATGGGGTAGGGATGAAAAAGAATTTTTTCTGTAATTAAGCCAGCAATATACAAACTGCAATCTCTGCATTCTTGTTAGTACCTTGCAAACCCTATGAGTGAAAAGTGAGCTAACTGGAACTGAAATGGATTGTCCTTTCTTCCAACCTAAGCAATGAGAAGATTTCACTGCCTGCCAGTCACAGCTCTAGCAAGCTCATCTTCTTTCAAAGCATTTCAATTTTTCAAGCTGTTGGAGGGATTGCTATAGATCCTGGGGCCATATGCCTGAAAGCAAGATCATAATTCAGCAGTAGGAGGCCTGCTTATCTCACTCAGCAGTGAGCTGGCAGAAGACAAGAATCCAAGCTTTGTTTATGAAGGCAGTAAATAGTACGCCTGTTTTGTGGCCTAACTGGTTTTAAAGCCCATTGGCCAGGGAAAGTGTGAGCTTGTGTGCATATACAAGTAGGACACCTACCTCTTTAAAAGTTACACATTTTGTCCCCCTTCCCCCCTCAAAAAAGTATCCACCATCCATTCTTGCAATTACATTTTCTTGATCTCTTTGTTAAATTGTGCTTTTTACAGGACCATTGTCATTCAAGAAATGCCAACCAGTCATTCTAGTGAAAAAGGGGAGAAAGGAAAAGCAGTGGCATTTCAGTGACTAGGTAGAAATTGAAAAACATCATAGCTTGTTTAAAACACATTGAGAGAGGTGCATGCATTCCACAAGACCACAGAGAGCAGAAGGATTTAAAACTACATGTACTTAAATTACAATGGACACATACTGTATATCTGTTTCCAGACCCTTTGCACAGTGTCTTTGTCTAGATATTTACCTGTACTTATCCAATGCCTTTATGACTTACCTCATCTCATCAGGAAGTATGAATGAAAATCAAACAAAAGAACTAAATTTTAACCTTTTCTTTTCATCTGAATGAAGACCAAAGCTATTGATCAGCAGACAAAATCATTCAACATGACATTAAGTATATTTTATTTTTTGTTTTATTTTTATTTTAATTCCATTTATATCCCGCCCTTCTCCAAAGACTCAGGGCGGCTTACAAGCTTAGCAGTAGCCTTCATTCTATGTATATGCCTGCTTATTAGGGCTTTCACACACACACCCAAGCGGCATTATTACAAAGTCAGCTTAATTGCCCCCAACAATCTGGGTCCTCATTTTACCTACCTCGGAAGGATGGAAGGCTGAGTCAACCTTGAGCCTGGTGGGATGCAAACCTGCACTAATTGCAGGCAGCTGGTGTTACTTAAGGAGGCATTAGCCCACTGCTCCACCAAGGCTCTTTTATATATCAGAAGGATATATCAGTATATATCAGAAGGATATTGTGTACTTCTAAATTCGATTGGTAGTCTTCACCTAATGCATGTTTTGATGCTCCTCCTACATGTTTTCATTGTCAATTGATACAGTGACGTCTAATTTATCACTACAACAAATACTCAGTTGCAAGAATAACACAGCATAAGGTAACTCAAATCCAAAGAAAGCTCTTTAGGATTTCTACATAGGTTTTCCTGAAAAATTAATAACATCAGAAGCAATATCACACCAAAAAGATAATGATACAGGGAGTCCTCGACTTACAACAGTTCATTTAGTGACCATTCAAAGTTGCATCACTGAAAAAAGTGACATGACCATTTTTCACAGTTACAACAGTTGCAACATCCCCATGGTCACATGATCAAAATTTGAGCAATTGGCAAATGACTCATATTTATAACAGTTGCAGCGTCTTGGAGTCATACAATCACTTTTGCAACCTTCTGACAAACAAGGGAAATCTGGAAACCAGATTCTCTTAACAACTGAGTTACTAACTTAACAACTTCAGTGATTCACTTAACAACTGTGGCAAGAAAGTTCATAAAATGGGCCCAAACTCACAAACTTAACAAATGTCTCACTTAGAAACAGAAATTTGATGCTCAGTTGTGGTCATAAGTTGAGTACTCCCTGTACGTGTCTAAAGTTTCAGGAAGGAGTCCTTATTTAATTTTATCCAAAGGTACCAAGTATTGTATCTAGAACATTCTGTGCAAAAAAACCAGTGATCTCTCATTGAACTAAAGCTGATTTGCAGTTTATTATATTATTTCTTTGGAATGTCCCTTGTGAAATTCTGAGTTTCCTCCTATCCTATCTCTCCTCAAATCAATATATTTCAGATTACTGGAACAGTCTGTACAATAATGCAGCTGAGCACATCGGCAGGAGAGTTGGAGTGCATGACTATTCTATGGAAGTCTTGTTCAGCCATCAACTTTAAGTATAATAGGTATAATAGGACTCTGCCAGGGCAGTTGATAATTGACAATAATTGTGTCTCATATAAACTTGCAAAGCAGCTGTTCTTTGAGCCCTTGATATACAGGTTACTTTCATGCAATGGACCTTTTATGAAGTATCTTTAGAAACTCTTATTCCTGGGATAATTGTATGGAGATGCAACCAAGTGTGTGAAAACAAACATATTGAGTGAAAATGAATATTCAGCTAACAACTAGTTATTTAAATATTAATATTTTTTATTGAAATTGTAAAAGTAGTTTCCAAGGACAATTTGTTTGAGTGCATACTGGTATATAATTCAAGAAAAACAGCACAATTATAAATATTGTTAACTACATGTAATTATTGGAGATTTATGCTATTAAAATTATTTTAGTGAATCAAGAATTTTAGGAAGAAGATGTTACTATTATTTCTATACAGCAAAAGACAACCATCTGTAGATAACTCTATCCATTCATAAGATAAATGTGTGTGAGGAGGGAGAGAGAGAATGAGAGAGAGAGAGAGAGAGAGAGAGAGAGAGAGAGAGAGAGAGAGAGAGAGAGAGAGAGGAAAAGAAAAAAGTCACTCACTAGTAGAGGCACTAATTAATTTAGGATAACTTTTTAATATGCTTTAATAGCAGTTCTAAAGGTGGTTTATTTAAATTCCAAAATAAACCAGAAAAATCAAAACTACTGTTATCACTGTAAGTTAATTTAAGTTATTTATCTGCCCTTTATTAGTTTTTCAAATAACTCAAGGAAGCAAACGTATCCAATACTTCTCTTTCTTTCTACTTTCCCAACAACAACCCTATGAAGAGGGATGGGCTTAGAGACAGTCACTTCCCCAAAGTCACCCAGCTGACTTTTCAGGCCTAAAGTGGTACTAGAACTCATGGTTTTCTGGATACTAGCCTGATGCCATAACCACTAAACCAAACTGACTCTTTTAATGAAAGAAGTCAATTACTGTAAGATTTTGCCATCTTAACACAACAGTTGTTTAAACAAGTGGCTTTTAGCCTCAGGAAAAAAATGACTCATCACATTCTAGAAAGTATTGCTCTCCATGACACAGTGGGTCATCTTTTCAGAAATATTTCCTTACCTAAACATTTTCTTACTTTACAAGTGGGCAAAAACGCAGTGGGAGTAGGAGTGACATTAACTTCCTGCTGGCTTCCCCACTGACTTTCTTTGTAGGAAGCTGGCAGGGAGTGTTGGAAATGATGATCACCTGCATGTGGCTGACCACAGCAATGTAGCAGTACAGTAGCATGGCAGCTCTGAAGTGGCCAAAAATTTGCCAAATTTCAATCCCACAGGAGTAATGGGAGCCCAAATTTTGAATGCATGTTGTAAGTTAATCCATTGGAGGTACATTGATTCAAAAATTGTTGCCCTTATGATGCATCATTTTACTCAACTGAAGATTATAAACAATTAAACAGACATAAAACTTTTAATAGTTTATAAATAATAACAATAACAACAACAATCCTGTGTCTGAAAAGTTGTGGGAACATAGGGTGGAAAAAGTTGTTGAGAATGAGAGGGTGAAGATCTTGTGTGACTTTCAAATACAGACAGATCGCCACTTGGAACACAACATGCCAGATATCACAGTTGTAGAGAACCGAAGCGTACAGCTGATTGATATCGCTGTACCAGGAGATGCCAGAGTAAAAGAAAAAGAACTGGAAAAAGTTACAAAATATCGTGACCTGGCCATCGAAACTGTGTGATTATGGATGAAACGTATAACAGTGATACCCATTGTCATCAGGGCACTGGGAACTATGTCCAAAAACTTTGCAAAATACATCAAGAAACTGTAGCTTCCTGCAATAACTCCAGCAATGCTACACAAAACTGTGCTACTCAGAACATCTTACATTTTAAGGAGGTACCTGGTTGATACCTAGGATGCTGGCAGCAACCCGTGCCAACCATCAGCACCAATCAATTTGAATGTTCAGTTGATTGAGGTTCATGTTTAATGAATAAAATATAATGATGATGATGATGATGATGATGATGATGATGATGATTATGATTATGATTATGATGATGATGTTGGAAGGGACCTTGGAGGTCATCTAGTCCAACTCCCTGCTCAGGTAGGAAACCCTATACCATTTCAGACAAATGGCTGTCCAGTCTCTTCTTAAAAACTTCCAGTGTTGGAGCATTCACAGCCTCTGGAGGCAGGTTGTTTCACTGGTTAGTTGTTCTAACTGTCAGGAAGTTTCTCTTTACTTCTAGGTTGCTTCTCCCTTTGGTTAGTTTCCATCCATTGCTTCTTGTCCTGCCTTCAGGCGCCTTGGAGAATAGCTTGACTTCCTCTTCTTTGTGGCAGCACCTGAGATATTGGAACACTGCTATCACGTCCCCTCTCATCCTTCTCTTCAGTAAACTAGACATACCCAATTCCAGCAACCATTCCTTATATGTTTTAGCCTCCAGTCCCCTGATCATCTTTGTTGTTCTTCTCTGCACTCTTTCTAGAGTCTTTTTTACACTGTGGTGACCAAAGATGTCCAGCATGGTTCTATTTAAGAATTCAAATTAGTACAAAGATTTACCAAGAGTTGCTATTTAAATTGTCTGTTGATATTTCATAATTTCTTATCATCCTGCTCTTTTTCAGATAATGTTCCATAACACCCTGTCATTCTATCATAGACAGCCAAATATGAACAAAAAAAGGTATCCCTGATTATATGGATTGGAAAGGATAGAGATAGTGCAATTGCAGCAAAATTTGGAATGGAAGGGTCAGGAAACCATGAAGTTTGCTTGCTTGATGATTATTTAATATAAGTAATCCAGTATGTAAAACTTTACTGAAGCAGAAGTCTGGCTCTTCAATTTGATATAGAAATCGAGCATATAAAAAGAAAGTCTTGTTAAAGCACATTCTTTAGTCCAGATGTTCAGAACCTTTTAGAATACATTTGGTTGCTGTTGCAGAACACTGTGGCTCTCAACAACATAAAAGATTTACATTAGCTCCACTTAACTTTGTAAACAGATGCTCCATCTTTATAGACCAGTAAAACCTTTTCAGATGTGGTAATCTTGCATATGGCTGTCATAAATGCTACAATTGAAGAGAAAGATAGTATAATGTAGTTTGGATGAATATAATTAAATTAAAGGAAGTTCATTGTTATTTAATTTACTTGCATGCTGGCACATTGTTTATGTCTACTCTGGATAACCAGCATAAAAGAACACTGTTGTTATAAAATCTCCCTTTTAATTTTGCTCTGATTTCATAATTGTCATCCAATCCCATATATTTCACATGACCAGACACTTTTTTTTTACAAATCAGTCAAAACATGTGAAAACAATGGCATTTGATGTAAAAATCTACCTATATTTATATGCTGATTTTATTTTCACTGTACATGCAACATGTTTTTAAAACAAGTAAATCCTTTAGCCTAAATAAAATAAGGAAAGCATTAAAAGTTGTGAGATCCATCTTGGGCTGCAGCACAGTGAGAAATGTGGTCTTTTCTTAAGCAGTTGGTGCTGCACCCAAAACAAAGCCAGCAAAAATCCAACAGCACAGACCAGCACTGTGGGCTGAGGTTCCTTTGAAAAAGGCCGGTGTGCTGAATATTAACACTATTTCTCACATTCCCAAGATGTATGCAATTACCTCAGAGAGAAGAGCTGGGAATGTGAGGTCTCCAGGGCTTAGATAATGACATAAAGTAAGTGGCAACAATTATCCATGTATTTCTTCCCAGAGACATGTTATTTAAAGCCTATCTTAGTCTTCCTGAATGAAAGACAGAGGAATGTCCACTTTATGAAATTGCTATTAATGTATAACCTCGAGTTGAAGACAAGGTTAATTATGGGGTTTTAACAGAAGTTTCATTTTGGCTTAATATCAGTGCTGGGCTCTTAAATATTGAAGTAAGTTACATTTTTCAGGGACAATTGCCTTTGAATGAAGAATGGCAGGCTCTGATCTTTGCTGACCCTTACAACTCCCACTGTGTAATCCATAGCAACCACGTTTCTAAGGCAACCAAAGAACACGTAGTAGAATAGGATAAAACCATGAAATCTGATGTCATACTTTCTCCAGGATACAAAATGGAAAGTAATGTTTTAAAGTGGACTTATTAAACATTTGACCTATTGGGTAAAAAGGATGAGATGCAGTGTGCATCAACTTTTCCATATTGCTCCAAAACAGAAACTTATCTATGGACAGTAACAACATACATTGAAGACTGATCGGGAAGGAGTTTGCAAATATTCCATATCATAACTGCTTATGAATTAAGCTGCTGATAAACCTTTATCACAGTGTTTATTTTTAGAATCTGGACCAAATGATGTTATATTATTTTGGATAGTAATATTACAGTATTATTTCATTTATTTTAAAACCTGGTAAGCCATCATTGCATGGCTTTCCTCCTCATTTTTTAAAGTGGTATCTGGACCTTTATCCTAAGTTCTTTGATAGATAGATAGATAGATAGATAGATAGATAGATAGATAGATAGATAGATAGATAGATAGATAAATTTTGATTGACTGATTGATTTATTATAATTTTGTACTTTCTAGACTAAATGCAGCATATTCTGTAAACCGATCAAGTGCATACCTAGGGATGTGTTATACTCATAGTTACATTCAGTCTCACCTACGCAATTTGTTTCCAAATGTCTTGGGACCTCAATTCCCAAAATTACACAGCTGGCCCTGAACATCTTCTGATTTATGCTCAAATATTTGAATGTAACGTAAACCCTGTAGCAGTGCATCCTGCACAGCCAGCTAATGACCATTCCTTTGCTGCATTTAGCTGTGGTGTTCAATATTAACGTCATTTTTAATAAACAATTGTTGCTCTGTGCTGACCTATATTTAAAAACAAGATACAGCTAGCTCCTGTTAAATCTCAAGATACAACATTCTTTCTTGTACAGAGGAGTTTATATTTTTAGGCTGCTTCCAATCTGCTCTGAATTTGATTATTTTATCAATTGAAGAATATCTTTTTGTTTTAATTTACATGTTTATATTTCAGTTTACTTTATTTGGCCACCCCTATAAATACTAAAAGAAGAAGGATAGATGAATCCCTATAAATACTAAAAGAAGATGGGAAGCATTGTATATTTTTAAAAGTGCAACCCTACATGCATTTATTTAGAAAGAAGGGTTTCAATGAAGCTTACTTCAAGTTAACTAGAAGTACTTTTGCAGAGTTGAGAAACACAAATGACCCATGTGCTCTTTCAAAATGAGGACATAGTACAGTCATTACTATATCCATCTTCAACTCTTCAACTTTACATTGTATTAAAACTCACAGTTTAAGATGGCATTTCAAACTGAAATTAAAATGCATCAAATAAGTATGACTATTAGTCCTCTCTTATCAGCCTGTTGCAATTTTTTGAAATACAAAACCTTCATCTAATGCCATTATAGCCTGACTTTTATGGTTTCATGTGGGTGGAGAAACTTGACACACAGTGACATCATGGCATATGGTCTGGATTAGCAGATGTTAGCAGAGAATGAAATGTGGGAATTGTGGTTTTATGAAACAGTCATATGAATCTCACAATGTCTACTTCCAGTTTGATTGAGAAGTGAACTCAGAACCTTCTGGGAGATAGTCATGCAATGATAAGCAGTTATACAGTTATGCATGGAAGTTGTCGTTTTCTACCACTCTCTTCTGGAAGACTCCATTGTGTCATGATGTCCTTTATTGTTTTGCTGATGTGTGATACCTGAAAACTATTGGATCCTAATTTTTAATGGTAACATTTTCTAAAGGATAATAATGACTGAATCAAAGCACTGTCAGGCATTTTAAAAGGTTTGTGTGTGTGTGTATGTATGTATGTGTAAGGTTGTTACAAACATTAAAACTCCTTGAATACTTGTTCTCTTAACTTACTTGAAATTGACTGGAACTATAGGACTCCTGAAAATTAACCCAATGCTCTTTTAAGGTATTTATGAGATATAGAACAGAAGCCCTTATATACTGTCATAGTATAATGATCAGATTATATAGAATCCAGAGCCCTGAGTTCTGATTAAAACCATTTGCAATAGAAAGGGAAACAAACTGAAAATTTAACACATATTTTTCTAACAGTGAAAGCTAGGAAAAAATAGCTTTGTTCATTTATTTTAAATCTATTGCATACATTTACATCCTGCTTTATGCTTCTTTGTACTTTGCCGTCAAATAATATTTTTATCATGTATTATTCACAAATAGCTTTAGAAGAGGGTCTGATTAGTAGCTCTAAGTTACATTTTTTACAAGAAGATTTGTGAGGCAATTACAGTTTGATGGCCTGTCAGATGTGCATAGGCAGTCACATAATTGGCTCTAATTAAAAAAAAGAAAGAAAAGAAAGAAAAATATGAATGCAGTTGTACTAGTAGCCAAAGAAAATAAGGGAAAAAGAGAGGAATGGATAAAATCTTACTTGACTGTTTTTCTGCAGAAATCCTGCAGTTTCAAAGAGAAAAAAAGCAAAGAAGCCATTTGTTTCACATGAAGAAAATGCCTCCTGTGTAGGTATCCATCCACAGGGTGAATATTTTTATGGGGTCCTGCAGTACCTCAACTTCACCACCATCTGCTCTAGTTCTACCTGATTGTACCAGAAGGAAAAAAGTAAGTATGACCATTTTTTTTGCAAATCTTTCATACAGAGCGGGGTGGGGAAAGAGATATATTAAATAAATCTCTCAATATTGGTGGTATGTATACACACACACACACACACACACACACACACACAAATGTCTTTCTTAGAAAGCATTGCCTTTTTGTTTCTAAAAGGTAAAGGTAAAGGTTCCCCCGCACATGTGTGCTAGTCGTTTCTGACTCTAGGGGCCGGTGCTCATCTCCGTTTCAAAGCCGAAGAGCCAGCGCTTGTCCAAGGACGTCTCCGTGGTCATGTGGCCGGCATGACTAGACGCCAAAGGCGCACGGAACGCTGTTACCTTCCCACCGGAGTGGTCCCTATTTTTCTACTTGCATTTTTACGTGCTTTCGAACTGCTAGGTGGGCAGAAGCTGGGACGAGTAACAGGCGCTCACTCTGTTACGCGGCACTCGGGATTCGACCCGCCAAACTGCCGACCTTCAGATCGACAAGCTCAGCGTCCTAACCCACTGCGCATGATATGACAAATTGCCAGGGCTTTTTTTCTCATAGAACGCTCAGAATGGAGTTCAGGCACCTTTTTTGGATGGAACCTTGTAGCGTAGGCAAGGCAGGTTGTATGACATGTGTGAGTTCCAGCACCTTTTTCTTTTACAAAAAAAGCACTGCAAATTGCTATATCAAAAGAATAATAATAATAATAATAATAATAATAATAATAATAATAATAATAATAATAATAATAATAATAATAATAATAATAATAACAACAGCAAAATAGAAGAAAAAGAACTGGGGAAGATAACAAAATACAAAGACCTGCAAATAGAATGGAATAATTGTAGCAAAACAAAGCAAAAGTTGTACCAATAGCAATAGGTGCCTTTGTGTAATTTCCAAACAACTGGAGCATCACCATCAGTCAATTGCAAAAGGCGGATTTACTTGGAACAGGGACAATACCTCTAACACTATCAAATATTTATAGATAGATAAAAATGCCAAATCCCTTCTGAACATCTGGCTGTGTAATGAAACATAATAATAATCATAATAATATCCACCTAATCTTCCTTCCTTCTAGATGTGATGTACAACACTTAGACACCATGTCAATGGTCCTGAGAATTTTGAAAGCTATTGTCCAACACATATGGAGGGCTGCAGCTTGGTAAAAGTTAACATAATGTATTCTGAGCCCAATTTGGCCTTTTTTGTTGTTGTTAGTTTAAGGATTTTAAAAAAACAATAAACAAATGTCACATACTAAAACTTTTATGAACAACCCTTTATGGTTACATTTATTGACCAATAAATATAACTCGCAAGATTCGTTTTTCTCATCATGCACATGCATACAGAACCTGAACTAGACTGTTGTTTCTCTGTGTCATATAATATATGTGGGTATAGGCATAATTCTGTATTTATTTATTTATTTTTGTCATATTTATGTAGTGTATATTGGTGGTTGTGACCCTTTGAGAGCTGTATGCAATGAAATTTCCTTTTAATGTATGCTGATTAGTGTACATTCAAAATGACAATAAAGTTATTATTCTAAATAGGATTTTAGTAAAAGCTTCTCAATTTGCCTTGTTGAAATACAAAACATTACCCCAATTGCAAGGTAACTTGATGATTGCATTTTTAATGTAATATTCTGCACAAATTTAGTTATTATAAGAAATCAGGCTATTCAGACCTTGTGCACCTCAAAAATAGAGAGATAAGAAAGGGTTTTCACAGGATGGAGTGTTTTTTTTTCTAGAACATTTCACAGTGTAATTTGATAGAGCCTTTTGAGCTCTATTCTATGTATATCCTGATTATATTGCAGCTGACATGGAGTAACTTGTAGCATGACAGATCTGAAGTTTAATGTCTTTTTTTCTTCTTCTTCCCTTATATTCCAATATATAATTCCAGAGATTGAAAAGGAACTGTTAGGAACTGATGAAGACAAGTATTTATTTATTTATATTCCACTTTTATTATTTTTATGAATACCTCTAGGCAGCAAACATACTTAATTTTCCTTCTTCCTATTTTCCCCACAACTTGGAGATGAATTGGGCTGACAGAGAGTGACTGGCTCTAAGCCACCCAATTGGCTTCCATGGCTAATGTGGTACTAGAACTCATGATTTCCCCCTTTCTAGACTGGTGCCTTAACCACTAGGCCAAACTGACTATATACATTTAGAGAATATGCATAGACTTTTACAAAAATAGCAATTCTTTACCGGGCAATTTCTCTGAGAGAATTAATTTGCTAGAAATCTACCAAAATATATTTGAACTTTTTCTATAAGGAGAAACTATTCCATTACTACATTCTAATGTGAATCTGGTCATTGTTATTTTCCTCCTAGCAATTAATCCATCTTTAACACTCCAAATAAATGCTAATGGAATAAAATATATAACTCAACAGGAAATGAATGAACCCCAATGGAAAGCCATTTTAATTAATTAGAGAAGTTACACAGAACATATTCACTTCTCAGGTGCCTCACGGAAAGAATGATCCCCAGCCAATACAGACAAAGTAAAATTAATTACTCTTAGCCAAAATATAAAGACAGCTCTTGTCCACAGCTGATTCTGAGTTCAGTTAAAAAAAATACAATCCCAATCAGAAGCATCTAATTGTTAATATCTATGGAGCTTAAAGAAATGTCTTTTTTAAAAATACAGTACAGATTGTACAAATAATCCTTGTTTTCCTGTGGGGATCTCTTATTTTTTCTACTCTGTATTTTAATAGGATTTTTATAGGCGTTGAACAGATAAATTTATAGCTATAGGGTTTTTTGGCTGCCTCTTGAGTTTTGCAAAAGGTAGAAAGAAAATAAACTGTTTTTTTCCTCCTCTTAGTCAGAAATTATAACAAAAGGGCGGGGGGAACTAACCAACCAGAATTTTGATTTTACACAAAAATGCAAGATGACAGAACCAATTTGCTTATCTTTTAAATTATCTTTTTGTTTTTTGTTTTTTTAAAGACCAATGTATGCAGATCTGAAATGTGGATAGAATAAGCCAATGTTCTTTCATAATGACCATATACTTTCATAATTTACAATGATAATGAAGATTTTACCCAACAAGGTATAAAATAATAAACATTCAAAGAACTGTGCATTTAAATATAATTTTATGAATGTACTTTTCTTTCTCAAATTACTTTCAGAATAAGATTGTGAAATAGTATGGAGCTAAGCAAACTGAAGAAAGAAAAATAAGTGTTACTATGAGAATCTCAAGATTACCTACAATTGCCTAACAGCTGGATTCAAATCTTCTTCAGCCATGAACATTTTCAAGGATAATTTTAGGGCCTGTCAATCTCTCATCTACATTTACTTCACTGATTTATTACTATAAAAAGAGAAGAGCTTCTTATAGGTTTCCTTAGTTGCTTCTGGATAGAACAAACTATATAATACATAGATCTTTTGTGATGTCTAGTCATGATTCTAATAATTTAGTGATACTGATTTTACAGAACTGATATAAAATGAACCTGAAATGAGAGATAAAGCCTTGGATGGCTTACACCAAAACGTTCCATCCAGACAAACAACAGATTAACACTGACACCAAATATATGTAACACAGAGGACTCGAATGGGCAGTGGAATATGACATCAACATTTATAATTGCCATTTTAGGTCTAATTTTTACTGAGAAAACTTTCACATTTCCATTGTTTCCACTGCTGAATTCCTCAAAAGCAATTTGAAGACTGTTGATCATTTCTGTGCCACTCAATATTGAAGCAAAGAACATTGTTTAATTATTGACATACCTTCAATTACTAAAGGTCGTGCAGTAATTACCATCTCTTACATGAGAAAAAATGCTATCACCATTCTCTTTTCATGTCCCTACTTCATGTTATATGCATTGGTCTGGTCGTAGGCAAAAATAAAACAAAATCAGAGCATTTCAATGAGAGGAAGCTGCTAAATCTCCAAGTTGCCATTAACTTTGGCAGCAAAAACCTTTACAGTGTGAATCAAGAGTTTTTACAAATCATTTAAAGTAAGTCCACAGAACAGCAGAGTTTCAGATAGATGTATCTGGCATATTAAAGCTAAATTCAGAAATGTTTTAATATTATGAAATAATGCTTTGTTCTTTTGAGATATAATCCATACCAAGTTAAAAACAAGGATAGGTTATAATTTGAAAGTGGTGTATTCCCAGGCTTGAATTTAACTAGAATTTATGTGAGAAAATCCAGGTTCCTCTGCAGTTTAATTTAATTTAATTTAATTTAATAATATTTATATACCGCCCTTCTCCCTGAGGACTCAGGGCGGTTCACAGGGCAGAATAAAATACTACATACAAACGTTAAAACAAGATTAAATAATTGCCCATATTAAAACAGTTGGAATAAAATTCTAAAACAACAATTTAAAATTAAAACAAAAAATTAAAAAACCCCACCAATCCCCATCAGGCTAGGCCGGCTTGTACAAACAGAAACGTCTTGAGGTCGCGGCGAAAGGAGCGAAGATCGGGCGCCATCCGGAGCTCTACCGGTAGCTGGTTCCACAGCTCCGGAGCGCCCACAGAGAAGGATCTCCCCCTGGGGGCCACCAATCGACATTCCCTGATCGGTGGCACCCTGAGGAGGCCCTCTCTGTGGGAACGCACAGGGCGCAGGGAGCTTGATGCCGGCAGCAGATGTTCCCTAAGGTACTCCGGCCCCATGCCATGAAGGGCTTTAAACACTGTTACCAGTACCTTGAATCTCACCCGGAAGACAACTGGCAACCAATGCAGCTCACGGAGCAGCGGTGTAACGTGGGAGTATCGGGAGACTCCCAACACAACTCTCGCGGCTGCATTCTGTACCAGTTGGAGCTTCCGGGTGGTCCTCAAGGGCAGCCCCATGTAGAGAGCGTTGCAGTAGTCCAGACGAGAGGACACGAGCGCATGAGTGACCGTGCACAAATCATCCCGGCTAAGATAGGGCCGCAACTGGCGCACCAGGCGAACCTGGGCGAAGGCCCCCCTAGTCACAGCTCCTATATGGTCTTCCAAAGTGAGCCGTGAATCTAGGAGGACTCCCAAGTTGCGAGCCCTATCTACGGGGGGTAATAATTCACCCCCCATAGCCAGAGGTGGAACATCCGAATAAACCCGGGATGAAGGTATGCACAGCCACTCAGTCTTGTCGGGGTTGAGTTGGAGTCTGTTCCTCCCCATCCAGACCCGAACCGCCTCCAGGCACCGGGACATCACGTTGAGGGCATCACTGGGGTGGTTTGGGGTCGAAAGGAAAAGTTGCACTTGCAGTCCAAATACTGCCTCAAAATCCTACCAGGAACCAATAATTATCTAGGATAGCCAGGGCAGGTTGGATTTTTTTTCCTTTTTTGAACAGATGTACTACCTCTAACTCATATACCTTTTTGGAAGAAAACAACCTTACAATGGTGTCCTCCCTACTATTCTCTGAAATGTACTTTTGGTGCTTTTTTATCCAGTCTGGATACCTCAACAGGTACATAATTCAGCAATCAGTTGCTATTTAGAAAAATTCAAGGAGACAAGATTACTCCAGTTGAGCTGAAAGCATTAGACTGTCAGACAATCTTGTTTCTGAGTGAAATATATAACGCTGCTTATTTTTTTAGAAAGACTTATTATCACTCTTCAAGGTAGGCAAGGTCAAAAAACCAGATAGGTTGTTCTTTGTTCCACTTTACACCAAACAAAATCAAGGTGAAGTTGCTTTGAATTTTGTTTATGGCTTCCACTTTCCCAGAATCAAGTTATCTTTCCTTCCTTTTCTTCTCCTGCTTCAATGCTTCATTGATCTCTTTCTCCTTCCCAAGGTGAGATCTCAATTTGTAAATACCTACATGTAGATTGGATGTAGATTAATGGAGGGATTGTTTTTCCCCCCCTAATGTTTCTCTTCTTTCTTCTTTGAGATGAGGTGTATCTAAACATGCTATGGGCTCCTCTGGTATTAATCTGCAGTACATATTCAGTTTAACCTTGTTTGTACCTACCTTGGTCTATGGAATGCACCTCCTGTTGAATTGAGGGGACTGAAATTCCTCAGTTTAAATTAAAAAAACCTTAAAAACACATTTTAAGGTTTTAATTACTGATTTAATTGGATTTGAATTAATATTTTAATCTTGTATTAATTCTGATTGTATGCTTTTGTTGTAAACTACTTTCAGACTGCAGTAGCTGGCAGTTTAATTTTTAATAATCAGCTATTAAACTATACATAATTATCAATTTTAAAACCTCAGAAGTGTTAAATGCAATCTAAATTAACAAAACAGAATTAATAAAAAATATTCTGTTTATTGGAACCTTATGATGCAAATTATTATTTGATTCTTTCTGTAAAGTATTGAAGTTTTGGCTCATCCTTACCAAGTATATAATTATAGAAGAATGATATGCAGATTTTTTTTTTAAATGAGGTCTTATTGAAAGTACTAAAACATATGTTATGAAAGAGACACTGCATAAGATAAAGCAAAGGCAAAACCAAGACAAAAACAGCAGTGACTAAGCAATTGTGTACAGAGATCTTAGACAGAAAGGATGACCTCCCAAAGCACAAATTACATTTCATAGAACTGCTGGGTCAGTTATGAGACAGAGAACATGCAGGAACTCCAAAAAAGGGACATGAACTATGGGGAAATCAAGAAGGTCAAGACAGACATGAAGGTATTTCTTCTTGAGGGACATAACAGAAAAAAAAGTATCAGATTTTGTCCTTGGCAAGCAAATTCTGACCTGACTAAAGGAATAACAAGTTAATGTTCTTTATACTTCCACCTTCTGCATTTGCTTGCTCTCTCATATATATGACCCTTTTTCTTTGTAAGGTTGATTTTTAACATTCTGTTTCTGGCAAATTTCTTTCATCTTCTTTATTTAGCTTGATCTCCTGTCAGCCTTCAGATGATGCATCTATGATGGTTTCCGTTCAATAATATGTAAAAAGGAAATTTAAGCTGAAATACAGCTTGCTCATGGTTAACTTAGTCTTTTTAAAACATTAACCTAAATTTCTGAGTTTGCACAAGACACTTAGACTTAAGTTCACCACACGACTCAGATTTTCATAACATCTTAGTCTAACCTGGAATAGCTACTGTGTAGTTTAGTGTGTCTTGTCTTTTCCCATCATCATGATTCATATCATGGTGATATGAATCATGGTCTCCATTGTAGTCTAACTAGCTTTAAATTCTAAAGCTGTTTAAAATTTTAAATTCTCTTTTCAACTCACTAGTTTTATTATCCTTAGTTTTAACATCATTCTCAGACATAGTGAATATATATTTGCAGAAAAGAAAAATCTAAGCAAAGGGGCTTCACTTCCCCCAGTATAATAAAGATGACAAGGGTGGACTATTGACTATTATCAAGAAGATGAATGTATCATGAAAGATATTGTCCATGAGTATATTTTGCATGGATACGTGGCAAAACAGTTAGCAAAGTGGTCTTTCTGAAATTCAATACCCTTGTCTAGAAATAGAAAACATTGTTATATCTATAGCATAGAAGCACAGACTTGGAAGATCTCATTCCAAATTTAAGCATTACAAGTGATGGCTGTCCAATAAAGGGGAATCCATCTCTTCTCTAGATAATTAGTTCCACTGTCGAACAATGTCAGTCAAGTATTAGTCAGGCAAGACATAGAAGAGTAGATACAATTGTTCCTTTGGTGACACTAAAGGATTTGAAGTTTCCAACAACTGTAACTAAGCTGGGAAGAAAATTATATTACAAAAGGAACTACAGATAAGAGATGAGACAATCGTATTGAAAAAAGGGGTTCATTCAAAGAGTTCACTTTCGGACTTCAGAGAAAGGAAATAGAGCAATATTTTACCAATTGGTGATCTTTCAACACATACAACATAGCCTCAATACTATTTCCCACATCAGTGCCACAATATAATTCAACAAAGCATTGAACAGTGGAATATCAGTTTTTCTTTTACATTATTCCATCCTATACAGAACTATCTCTTTGTAAATATAACATTATCCACAATCTTGATGGCCTTCTCAAAACAATTGTTCAAGAGGGCCTTTGGAAATTGAGCATTATCTTACTTACTTACTTACATTATCTATTACTGAATGATGCAATGGGTACTGTTATACGATGGTTATAGTATATTAGTTTAATCTGATGGCAGAACTAGAATGTAATCATGATTATTGTGGTTTTTTTTTCATTTTTATCATGGAGGTTTTAAAGTTTCTATTATTGTAGATAATTATTGGCATTATTTACTATAAAAGAACCATGGATGAATTATAACACAATTGGTGGCCTATAAATTGGGTAAATAATAAAAAACATGTCTTCACTAGCTTTGCATTTGAAGTGTGAATAATTTTAGAATGTGAGGTAGGTGATTATTCTCTTTTTTTATTGAAAAGTTTTACAATACATTTTATCTTTAACAATCCCTCCCCCCCTCCCTCCACCCAACCCCCTCCCCCCTCCCAGACTTCCCAGAGCTAAATACAAGGTATAAAAGCAGAAAACAATCATAAACAACCATATGCTAACAACAATAAACTATTAAGTCTATCGCACTCTAGCTCATATGAAATGACTACAAGCAATTATTCTTATATTACAGTTCTGAGGCTCAAAAGTAGGAACTTTCCAACTTCTATTATTAATCAGTTCTCCAAACTACACAGAGGAAAATAAAACCGCATTAAGCCAGCCTGTATGGCAAATGCCATGGAAATTTCAGCAAACAGCATTGCAACATTTAGACTAAATCCACTGGAGGGTGAAAATGCATACTCTTATTGAATATTTTGCCCTATTTGTAGCAATTTTCACCCACACTGCTCCTGAGACTTTAAACATGAAACATATTGTAAACATCTAGGAAATAAATGCAAAATAACACCCTGTTATGTGGAAAAGCTTTATGACTGGGAATTTATTACTGTACAACCTTTGCACTGAATTAGATGCTATCATGGTCAAGATGACTAATCCTTGTTCAGGAATCATGGTTCGGTGGTTTAGCCTGCACTGTTTTTAAAATTACAAGATGTGTACTGTGGCCCAGTTAGTAATGAACAACAAAGCATAAATAAAAAACATACCAAGATGAACCTCTTTAAAACCAAAGTCACAGGGTAAAACTACTGGGTTTTTTGCTTTGCATAATTCAAGCAAAGAGGAGGACAAATATGCTTATAGGGGAAACATGTTCCAGAGAATGGGGGCTACCATTAAAAAGGTCTGATGCTTCATTCACCCAGCATGCACTGATAGCAAAGGTGAAGAATTTTCAATAGACTGTATCCAGAAAAATCTCCAGATAGGCAGATTTGATTTTGGCAATGTAGTGTTTGATGTGTCTCCCAGCTGCACTTTATGAGCTTGATAACAGCACTTAATCTGGAAGCTTACTGATACCAGATTGGCAGAGGTGTTATTTTGCACTGATGGGGTTGTTCTGCCAGCAGTCTGGTTGATCTATTCTGGACCAGATGAGGCTTCTGATTTGTCTTCAAAGATAGAATTTTCTTACATAAAGTGGGTTGCAATTGTTCAATCACATGATAACTTACCATGAAAAAAATGTTTGGGGGGGAGAGAATTGCATTCTGCAGTAATTTTGCATGACAGGAAGTTAAGATTTGTATCTTTAATCAACATAACTGAATATAAACTATTTCTTTCAAAGACCTTGATAAGTCACTTCCAACCTTAGGCTAGATTAGTGCCCCCAACTTGTAGCCTCTGGGACACATGGGACTTGGGAGTAGAGGAGCAAATGATGAAACAGGTCTCACATTCCAGATTCTGTCCCTTTTGTATTTGAATATCAACTGAATTACATAAAAGACATAACATGTATGGTAATGTCACATGATTTTGTCATTTTGGTGACCTTTCCATTTGCTGAAAATGCCCGTTGATTGAGCTCTCCAAGATATTTTCTGCAGCTTACAACTATCTTTTATAGGCCCTGAGGATCTAGCCCAGCAAGGCCAAGGCATTAAACATTGTAGAGACGTGCAAGTTGAACCAGGGAAAATACTCCAGAAAATAGAGCAGTCTGGTGATGGGTTTGGGACATCATGGCTTAGTCAGCAGGGCTATATAATCAACACTCTGAGTCTCAGTCTTAGTTTTATTTAATTTACAATTGATGGCATTTCATGGTGCTCTCCATTTTCTTTGTTGTTGACTCACTAAAGATATTTGTATCAAAGTATGAAAAAGCTAATGAACTGCTTCCAACATTCCAGCTAGAATGACCAGTGCCTACCAACTTCAGTAGGTATTAGCCCTACCAGGTAGACCAAACCAGAAAATCAACTACAAAAGAAGATTAAAATTACTTTTATTGAGATAAGGTATAATAATGAATGCTTGCAAATCTGATTATGCTGTACCACCTCCCCATGTTTATATGACAGTAAATCAAGGCAGCATGTTTACCTCCAAGGTCCCTTCTATCATCATCATCATCATCATTATTATTATTATTATTATTATTATTATTATTATTATTATTATTATTATTATTATTATTATTATTACCTCATGATTTTAAAATGTTCAGCCTCCTCTCCTAGTTCTTACATATTTCTGACAGGGTTATTTTCCTTAGTCTCTATACGAGTGTTGTATGTTTTTATCATCTAATATGTAATTCTTGTTCAAACTTTTCATTTGAACAACCAGAGAACTAGTATTGAATTTTCTAGCCCCACTGCTCATAACTGTATTATCTGAAACAGCCACAAACATAATAGATTCTGGATTCTTAATGATATAGCTTGAAGATCAGGATGACCTATCATATATAAGCAGTGTGTACAGTTTATACTCAAGAAGATTCTTTCAGGACCATAAAAGGAGGGGCTGGAATATATGACCACTCTCTCCCTTAAATGTACTTAAACAGAAGTCTGAAATTTATTACTAGAAATTTATGTGAACATCATCCAGAATCCATCTGTGAGGGAGACAGGCAGTTTCTAAAGTTGATAACAAATAAAATAAAAAATAATTTGTTTCCAGGATTAACAATGATTAGCTGAACAACTCAAAAGGCATTAGGATAAGATTTGGGAAGCATAACATAGAGTCCTATGTAATACCTCATGATGATTGTTAACCCAGTGCAATTATTTTCCTTCTTATTCTAACTATTGAACAAACGTTACATTGCATAGCAAGTGCTTCCTGCAATTCTTTTATGAAATTACTGTATTCTGCTTGTAGTGGTTTTCCATTTCAACATAACTAGACTGCAAAAATCAATTAGGTTATTGTAATCTTGGGAACTGACTCTGAATAACTGCATGAATATTGTTTACCGTATTGTTCAAGAATGAATCACTTGTTAGCATTTCTTAAACATTGATTTTTTTTATCAAATTATCTCTCATAAATTTACACTTAAAGAGAGATCTGACATGGTGAGGATATATTTATCAAGTCATTTGGATATTGCTTATAATATACAGTTTAATTTTAGACATCTTTACACACACACACACACCTCCTGACAATACATGGAGAATAGGCTCTCTCTCTATCCTCTAATTAGTGATTGCACACATAAGGCCCTGGAAACATGTCTTCTCGTGTGTTGCCTCCCAAACTATATCCTGTTGATGTTCAAAAAGTCTGTTCCCTCCTGATTTTCAAAACCTCAATTATCCCCTCAAACCTTGAAGACTGGGGTGTTATGACTATTTCTCTTACAATAACTTTATTGTAATAAATGTTGATTTATATAATCATTGCAATACACATATGGCTTTAATGCTAAATTTGATTATTTACCTATTTGTTTTAATCCCAAATTATGAATTTATGAAACTGTGTGCCACTTGGAGTCTATGAACTGGAATGGCTTATATGTTCTGTAAGCACATCAATCAATGAACAAACAATCTAGCATTAGGCTTCCCCACCTCCACCATTTTGGACCTCTTGAATGGGAGCGATTTGAGGGTTCCAGACTAAGACAGGAAATTAAGAACATGGTCCCAAAGCAAACCATGAAGGAGACACACATGGAAAGACATCCAGGGAAAGAAATAAGCTCCTTAAAGCTAAACCCATTAATTTACGTCCATTAATTTAATTATTATTCCAAAGCAATGACAGATAAAATAAACTTCACAATGGCAACCTCCCTTATTTCTTTCTTCCCATTATTTTTCTGATGATGTTGATTTTCTATTTTATTTCATCCACATTATAAAATGGAACTCTAGTCCGTTTTGGAAGGATTAGACAATACCACAGCTATAGGGTTTCATTACCATGGAATATTGTTTCTCCTTTAAAAAAAATATTTTCCTTTCACTTTGGTGAGTCATGCAGCATCTATGTGACTTTCCCCCTTCATCCACCTCTCTTTTAGGTTGCATTATCTCTCCTAACCTCTCTGCCCTGCTCTTGTGACTGGCTGACATCTCCATTCTGTGAGGTTAGGCTTCCTTCAGGTTTTCCCTTTGAGGGAGCTTTTGTAAACTCTTTTAGAAGTGAGGCAATACAGTCTCAACCTCTTGAGAAGGATCCCTGTGTGCTCTGTTTGAAGGAGATAAATTATAGGGGTTAGAGTGACTTGTGATTATCTGAATTGAATCTGACATGGATATACTGGAGTCTAAACATTATGTTGGCCCTTGGCAGGCCATAAAGTCCCAGTAATTCAGCCAGATGATCTTACCCTCCTTTTCAATAAAATGATGATCCAGATGAAATACTCCTATTTTTTTAGCCTCTGAGGAGTTGGAAATTTAAATTGATAATTTTACTCAGTAAAATCTGGCTTTCCCTAAAACTGAACAATAACCTTAGGTGGTTGCAGCCTTTCTCAGTTATAATTTTCCTTGTAAAACTGTCTCTTATAGGGATGGTAAACATTTTGCAAGTTAACTTAGAAGGGCAACAGCCTAATATGCAAAAAAGTGGGTTTATCATAAACAACTTAGAGAAAAACACTAGAATAGTAGACCTCTTTAAAGGTTTTCTTTAAAAAAAATGAGTTGAACAAAACAGTTCAGTATAATAAACTAACAGTTTTGCCTTAAGGGATAATGGGTGTTCAATGTATGGACTGCATAGGTTTTGACATGTCCTTTATCAGCTGATGTTTAAATGAATACTTAAAATGTTTTCCTTTAAAAGAGGGCATTCTGCATTTTAAAAGTACAATAGCAGTAAAAAGAAGAAAAAAAAACCAGGAATTTGAAAGCATAAAAGAGACTATGACAGCCACTTACACTGTTGTCTTTGCACCTTCATCTGCTCACATCTTTTGATGTTTAATTTCATCAAAGTAAATAAGAGAAAGGCAAAAAATAGTAGAACAAGCTAGCAATAATTGCAACCTTGTTTTCAGGTGGGGTGAAGGAATGTGAGGTGCATTACTTTGGAGCAGAGAAACGAAAGACAGAAACAAGATGAAGAATTTCATTTTCCTTCTGCAATTCTCCCTTTTAAACAGTATTAGCATATAATGTGTAGCCACACACCTAGAATAACAATGTATAAAGTGGCTGGGGCTGCAATTCTCTCTCTCTCTCTCTCTCTCTCTCTCTCTCTCTCTCTCTCTCTCTCTCTCACACACACACACACACACACACACACACACCCCTTTGTTGTCTCTCTCTTCCACTCCTTTCTATCTGTTTTCCTCTTCACAAAGAAAATTTTTCAGAAAAAGCATAAATTACTCTGGTCATGGCCCAAACTGATAATTTGTGAAGTGCTTCTAAGACAGGGGTGTCAAACTGCCGGCCCATGGGCCAGTTTCATCATACCAAAGCCATGACCATCCCATTGTCAGCAATGCAAAAAGAGTTGCGATACGTCATGAAACGTCATGTGACATGGCGAGTTTGACAACCATGTTCTAAGACAAGGCTCAAGGCCACATGAAATTAAGCTAAATTTTATGTGATTACTTTTAAGAGCTCTACTTTTAAAGTATCACAAGTCATTGCTCCCACAGAATATAGTGTTCCCTCTAAAAATAAAAAAATGGTGTATTAATATTACAAAGTAAGTAACAAAAATCCCAGGCAGTTAGATACAAAAAGAAAACCAATATATTTATTAACATATGTATCACTCTCCCTACAATTTTACATTCAGATTAAATCTAAGGGGAGAAAAATGTTCATTTGTCAAAAAGCTGTCATGTCCTTGTCTTTTAGAAAACCACTGACATTAATTTGAACAATGGGAAATTGTCACCTCTGCTAATAGAAGAGTAAAGGGAAAATGTCCAAGAATTCATTTCTGGAGATTAAAAGATATGGGAAAAAATGAAGGCAGATTTGATTTGTGCATTTCCACCCCACCCACCCTCTTTAAGTGCACTGAAGCATAAATGAATGCCCATGGGAATAAGAGACAAATGCATAAAAGCTTGATGATTTTTTCTAAGTGAAGTATTATTATTATTTAGGAATGTCAGCATGAATTAGAATAAAAATTGAATTGAATTGGGAAAAATACGTACTTATACAGCTCCAGGACATGATTAAAGGAAGGGAAAACTCCATTTAAGGGAGGGAAAACTATAGAAACATGGTGGAATCAGTAAATTTGATGTGAAGTTCTCAGGTTATTTGTCTGATAATTCCACATGCTTATTCTTAAGAGACAACATGCACCTTTGTCCTTCTTTCCAAAAAAAAAAAACCTACACCGGGAATATGAAAAACTTGGGCATTCAGAAGCATCTTCTCCAATATGAATGTCAATAGCAGCTTGATGAAAAAGTGAAGGTAAAACGAAGGAAGCTTTTAAAATCACTTAATAGTCATGCAGGAAAATCTTCCTTCACTTAGAACTCAGTATCAGACAACTACAGGGATCCATAAGAGGCAGCTAGGAATGGCTACTTCTGCCCACTGATTGGGGAATTCTTAAGAGTTGAAATCCATGGGTCTTAAAGTTGCAAAGGTTGAGAAACACTAATTGGGCTACCAGTTCTTCCTTCTCACAAAGATCATTACAGAGAATTCTCTATGAGTCAGAACAGCAGAATTATGAGCCCTGGGCCACAGAACCAACCATTTCTACTATTACAGGACTGCTGAAATATTAAGAACTGTCAATTCTTTTTTCTTCCTTCTTTTTCTATTCCCATTTCCTTGTCTCTTGTATCTGGGTTCAGGATTATGATCTTTTTTATTATTATTAAACACTTTCCAACAACCTTTCCGGATAAAATGTGGGATAGAGATATTACAAACCGAAGTGTCCCAAAATAAAGCCACTTACCATACAGCAGAGCTTAGGCTATATCTTGCAAACAGAAAGTCATTGTACTCCTGTTCAAGACCCTGAAAGGAAATCTCCAGTTGTATTAAGTTGGATATGATTTCATTTTTTCAGACAAGTGAAACTCCTGAGATTGCAGAAGTGGTCTGCATTATCATTTGTCACATCTGAGGTGCTTTCCTTCAACTTCTCCTTATAATTCCTGTCTCCCTTGCAAGTAAGTCAGGTGATATTTTTATTGGACCAATTTCTGTCTCTCTTGTGACAAAGTCATTAATCATTTACAGTTTCCTCCATGAGCAGGGTGGCCTTAAGAAACCACAATTGTCCTTCTTACAGAAAACCTTAAATCATTCCCAGTCAACTAACATCAAGGCAAAGTAGCACAGCTTCAGATATCTAACTCATGACCAAAGCATCTCATCTCCCTACCTTGCTTTTATTCTGTTATAACTTATTAATTGGTTCCACCAATATCCTTCAGCTTTCTAATGGGCCACAGCTGTCAGCATTTACCTTCACAAAACCAGACAACAAACCCCCATCTTTAAACAACTCCATCAGTTCTCTTCTGTCATTAAAAGCAGAATACACAATGTAAATAGATATGAAAGATAGGTATTCCCAAACCAATAGAACATATATCTGATACAGCACAGGATAAGTCCACTATAGACTCTCTTCACAGTTTCTCCACCCCTTATCTTCATAATGCTATCACCCAACAAGCAGCAAAACTAGTCAGGGTTTATAAAAAGGGGGGGTAGTCTCTTGATCTAAAGTAAAGTTGTCCCAAAGGATCTACTCAGCTTTATTAAAAAACAATGAATAAGTTTATATTAGTTAATATATAGCAAAAAACCCACTTTTCTAATTATGTTCCTCAAACTGACTGTAGTCATCTTATCCATCCCACATCTTCCCATTGCTAATTCTCCAGAATTATGTTTGCCAAGTGGTTTAATCTCCACTGTATTTTCCCTTCACAAATGTTTTGTTCTTAAAATAGTGGGGAAGGGGAACCTGTGAATGGGCTGAAAGTAGTCTCCTACACTGTGATTTGTTATATTTACTAGATAATTCAATACAAAGAAGAATAGAACTCCTGAATTTTTGCCTACTTATTTTGATTGAAAGTTGGTTGTTTAATCTAGATTTGAATACTTTAAAATGTAACTCATTTTCTTTCGTTTAGCTTGTTTGTCTCTTTGGCAGAGACTGTCAGATCTTTAGTACTTTAACTATCATTATCATAATTTATGCAGGTATAATTTCCCATAATATAGTACTCTTCTTCATCCTGGAGTCCTCAAAGTGTATTGGGCTGACAGCTTTTAAATTTTACAGCAGAGCTATATGTCATACTGATTCAGAATTTTTGAAATTATCCAAACTTGATTGGATACAGGGCCCCTCCCTGATAATAAAAACACAAATTCTGCTGAAATAGAGATGCTAAAGTTCCTATAGCAGACGTGTCAAAATCGCAATGTCATGTGACATTGCACAATGTATCGGGATGGTTTTTCCATTGCCAGCAATGGGGTGGGGTGGGGTGGGGGGCTTCCGCGTGACGCATACAGCACGCAGGCTGGCAGTTTGACACCCCTGTCCTATAGTTTTGAATTTAAATTTCATTTAAATTTACATGCCTTGAGCTGCTGGTAGTAGCATAAGTCCAGAAATATAGAAAAGATTGCAAATTTACTAGAAATTATAAGAGAAGGAAGAGGAAGAAGAAGAAGCACTCATAGGAGATGCTAGAAACAGGAAACATGAAAATAGAAGAATTGGTTTTTTTTCTAAAAAAAAGGGAAGAGTACTATTGAAAAACAAATCAATAGAGCATATGTTGATAATGAGAAGAATCAGAACCTGTTTTGTTGTTTGCCAATGCAATGACTGCCTTTAAGGCAGAATCTCACTCAGGTTTCTGAAAATACATTTTGAACCATTTGAAGTTATGCATTGCTTCATGGGTTCTGTGTTAACATCACATAGGTATTCATTGCCTCCATTCATTCCAATTCAATGTAGAATAAATATTGTCTATTTTATAAAAGAAAGTAAGAAAAATAGAGAAATGTTCAAGACAAAAATAATATGAAATTGTCTCGGCATTTTTCTTTACTGATTTTTTCTCCTCTTGGAAAGCTCTGGTTCAGCTAGCTGCTAGTTTATCGAGGAGTATAGCTCTCTGGCAATTAAAACATTTAGGCAGGAAAAATCAAATGCACAGGTATAGTATAGGTGGTACCTTGCTCCATAGTAGTAACTGTGAGAGGGATCTTGGAGTCCTAGTAGACAATCACTTCAATATGAGCCAGCAGTGTGCTGCAGCTGTCAAAAAAGCCAACACAGTGCTAGGCTGCATTAACAGAGGGATAGAATCAAGATCAAGTGAAGTACTAATACCACTTTACAATGCTTTGGTAAGGCCACACCTAGAATACTGCATCCAGTTTTGGTCACCACGATGTAAAAAAAATGTCGAGACTCTAGAAAGGGTACAGAGAAGAGCAACAAAGATGATTAGGGGGCTGGAGGCTAAAACATATAGGAAACGGTTGCTGGAGTTGGGTATGTGTAGTTTAATGAAGAGAAGGGTGAGGGGTGACATGATAGCAGTGTTCCAATATCTCAGGGGCTGCCACAAAGAAGAGGGAGTCAAGCTATTCTCCAAGGCACCTGAAAGCAGGACAAGAAGCAACCGATGGAAACTAGTCAAGGAGAGAAGCAACCTGGAACTAAGGAGAAATTTCCTGACAGTTAGAACAATGAACCAGTAGAACAACCTGCCTCCAGAGGTGGTGAATGCTCCAATACTGGACATTTTTAAGAAGAGACTGGACACTCATTTGTCTGAAATGGTATAAGGTTTCCTGCCTGAGCAGGGGGTTGGACTAGATGAC
This sequence comes from Vipera ursinii, assembly GCF_947247035.1. Classification (NCBI taxonomy): domain Eukaryota; kingdom Metazoa; phylum Chordata; class Lepidosauria; order Squamata; family Viperidae; genus Vipera; species Vipera ursinii. Next base: position 93,253,606 of record NC_139514.1, on the reverse strand, counting down.
CTCCAAGGCCCCTTCCAACTTCTTCTTCTTCTTCTTCTTCTTCTTCTTCTTCTTCTTCTTCTTCTTCTTCTTCTTCTTCTTCTTCTTCTTCTTCTTCTTCTTCTTCTTCTTCTTCTTCTTCTTCTTCTTCTTATTCTTATTATTATTATTATTATTATTATTATTATTATTATTATTATTATTATTATTATTATTATTATTATTATTATTATTATTATTATTATTAAACAAGTTTCAGAGAAATCTTCATGTATTATTGTATTCAATAAGAAAAATGCCCAACCATTGTTGAAACTGAAATTACATTTCTTCTCTTGAAATGGGGACAGATTTTTGGTAGAAGAAGCATATTTAGTGTTACTGCATTTAACATAGCAAGATTTCTAAGTAGTCAGGCCTAGGTTTATGGCATTAGAGAAAATTTCATCCTTTCTTTTCAGACAGGTAATGTGGAATCTTCTTTAGAGGTGACAAACAGTAACTAGATATGTTGTTCTACCTTATTGGATTTTAGAAAAAAGGGCGACATGTTTCTTTAGAATTTTGTTTTATTTTTACTTTATTTAAGAAAATTTATATGGCCGCCCTACTCACTCTCAGTGATTCCTGCCAGCTTACAAAGATAAAAGCCAATATATAAATAATAAAAAGCAACCCCCACCCCTCTGGACACAACAGTTGCCTGGAGGCGGTCCGGGTTTGGATGGGGAGAAACAGGCTTTGTCTCAATCCTGCCAAGACTGAGTGGCTGTGCATACCGGCATCTCAGACTAACCAATCTTTTCCATCGTTAACTATGGGGGGGTAAGGTGTTACCCCCTGTTGATAGGGCCCGCAACTTGGGTGTCCTCCTGGATTCACGGCTCAGTTTGGAAGATCATATAGGAGCCGTGGCCAGGGGGGCTTTTGCCCAGGTTCGCTTGGTGCGCCAGTTACGGCCCTATCTGGACTGAGATGCCCTACGCGCAGTCACCCATGCACTCGTGACCTCCTGGCTAGACTACTGCAATGCTCTCTACATGGGGCTGCCCCTGAGGACCACTCGGAGGCTTCAGCTGGTGCAGAATGCAGCCGCGTGAGTTGTGATGGGAGTCTCCTGATACTCCCATGTAACACCTCTTCTCCGCGAGCTGCATTGGCTTCCAATTGCCCTCCGGGTGAGATTCAAGGTGCTGGTGATGACCTATAAAGCCCTAAATGGCATGGGCCCAGATTATCTGAGGGAGCACCTGCTGCCAGCATCAATTTCCCATCGTCCTGTGCTCTCCCACAGGGAGGGCCTCCTCAGGGTACCGCCGGTCAAGGATTGCCGATGGGTGATCCCCAGGGGGAGGGCGTTCTCTGTGGGCGCGCCTGCCCTATGGAATCAACTGCCAACGGAACTACGGACTGCCCCCGACCTTCGTTCATTTCACCGGGACCTAAAAACCTGGCTCTTTGAGCTATCTGGTCTGGACTGAGGGGTTTAATGTTTTTAAATTGTGATGTTATTTTTTGCAGCTAGACTTAATTTAATTTTTAATTTTATATTGTATTGTTTTTAAATTTTGCCTTGTAAACTGCCCTGAGTCCTTTGGGAGTAGGGCGGTATATAAACCGAATTAATAAATAATAATAAAATAAATCAAATAAGACACTTGATGGGCTCCATCTCGTTGTGGGATCCTGAAGCCCTTTTGCAAAACCAGGTCTTCAAGGCTTTGCGAAAGAATATCAAAGTGGTAGCCAATCTTACCTCTGTGGAGATGATGTTGCATAGGTAGGGAATCACCATGGAGAAGCCCTTGTTCTTGGTTCCACTAGATAGAACTCTGAGGACCTGCAGCATTCCCTGCCTCCCTGTTCTGTTGGGTCAGATACATGTGACCAGAAAAAGAGGGTCCTTCAAATAACCTGGTCCCAGTTGGGAGAATATATTCATTGTATTTTTGGAATATAACTATATTAGTTTGTTACAATAACCCTCCCCATAGCTTTTTGACTCTTTGAAGATTCATGATTAACCATAAGTTAACCATGAGTTAATTTTTTATGAACTACATCTGGCTTTTTACATAAAATAAGTTAACACTTTAGAAAAACTCTTTTATTTTGAAGCCACATAACTCATCGAATCTACAAGACTCACTGAGTATGGTGAAAGGAAATGATAAAAAATGGTAAATGAATAAAGAACGGATATAGTTTTAATTTAATTTAATTCAATTTAATTTAATTAATGGATAGTGTCGTCATACTCAGCTATCCATTCTAGCTGTCCTGATTTGAAATAAGTGAAATTCTAGGGTTCTTTTTAAATGATGTATCTTATGCATTCAGCAATGGAACACTAAAAGGCGACAAAGCTAGTCCTTGACTTACAACCATTTGTTTAATGACCATTCGAAGTTGCGATGACACTGAAAAAAGTGACTTAAGACCATTTTTCACACTTATATCCATTGCAGCATCCCTATGGTCGTGTGATTAAAATTCAAGCACTTGGCAACTATTTATGACTGTTGCAGTGTCCTTGGATCATGTGATCATATTTTGCAACCTTCTGAAAACAAAGCAAATGGGGAAGCCAGATTCACTTTACAACAGGGTTACTGACTTAACAACTGTAGTGATTCATTTAATGATTGTGGCAAGAAAGGTCATAAAATGGGGCTACATTTCCTTAGCAACTGTCTTGCTTAGCAATGGAAGTTTTGGGCTCAATTGTGGTCATAAGTCAAGGACTTGCCCAAGTGATTGATATATCAGCCAGAACCTTTAGACTTGTAAAGCATATTAAGCTTTTGCCCTGTCCTGCTTTCTCATTCTGGTTCTGTTATTTGAATTATACCTTTACATGCCACTCAAAAGTTGTGTAGCCCTCTGCCTGCAAAAAACAAAGATCATGCAATCTAGCCTTTTCACTATCAAGCAAAATTCCAATGTGTTTGGCTTAGATTTCAGTCTATTACCCTTCCAACCATTATTATGTTGAAGTAGTGATTAGGAATACTAAGTGGCTCACCAATATTACATGAGGAGAGGTAGAAGTAAAGCTGGTTGTCATTCACATATTGGTCAAATTTCAACCCATATTCCTAAAAATCCTCTTCTAAAGAAAACAAAGTATAAAGAAATCCTGAGAACAATCCCATAAAACACTAAAAAATCATTAGAAGTCTCTTCTGAAGTTAGCTATCTCACTGGAGGGAATATTTGAATTCAGGAATCCCATGATTCATAGTTGATATCCATGTTTAAATGGATTGGTATACCATATATATAAGGGACGCGGGGGCTCAGTGGGTTAGGACGCTGTTGTGACTCAGGGCCAGCCTGTGGGTCCGACAGCCGGGTCCGATGTATCGGATGACTCAGATGAGGGGGAGGAGGGAAACGAACCGGCTGATGATGGTTTGGAGACTTTGCAGAGCCCTCAGCCGGGGACCTCTTCTCAGCTGCGTGAGCCCGAGAGTGCGGAGGAAGATGACCCACAGCTGGCCCTGTTCAAGGACGCCCGACGCAGGAGGCAGTCGAGCAGGAACAAACAAAGAAAGGCTGTGGGACTCCTCGGGAGGAGGCACAGGGAGACCACGCCCTGAGCTCTCTATAAAAGGAGTGTTTGGGGAGGGGCTGGTTGCTGAAAGCAACTTTTCCGCTTGAGAAGACAAGCTCTAGTGTTTTTGTTAACTGCGTAATTAAATCTTGGCAGATGCCTTTTAGCCTTGGACGCTCTCCAGTCTCTTCTTTCTGAATAGGGGTTTGCCTTACTACAAGGCCAGAAGAGGGCTGGTTCAGAACAGTTTGCTTTCAGCCTCCCACCCCTTATTACTACGATGGAGCAGCTTCTTGCCGAGAATGCCCAGCTCACCCAGCAACTCACTTTGCTGGCAGCTCAGGTGGCTCAACTGCAAGCTCAGGTACATGCTGCACCCCCACCCAGGAGGAAATGTCAGATAGCTATGCCGGATAAATTTGCTGGTAATCCAGAACTGTTTCCTGCCTTCCTGGGACAATGCCAGCTTTTTATCAGCGTGAGAGCAGCTGATTTCCCCACTGACCGAGATAAGGTGGGGTTCGTGTTGAGCCTTCTGTCGGGGGATGCAGCTCGTTGGGGCACGCCTTTGCTGGCACAGCCTAGCCCTTTGTTGGATAACTTTGGGGGGTTTTGTGACCATATGCGCCTCATGTACGAGGACCCAATTAAGGCGCAGACCGCCACCCGACGCCTGAAAGCTTTGAGACAGGGTCAGCGCCCCCTACAGGCCTATATCAGTGATTTCCGGCTGCTTAGCCAGGATTCCGCCTGGAATGAGGCTGCGCTCGTGGATGCCTTCCAGGATGGCTTGTCGGAGGAGGTGTTGGATGAGCTGGCCCGCGTGGACATTCCCTCAGACCTGACTGGGCTGATCCATCTTTGTCTGCGGATCGATGCCCGGCTGCAGCAGCGAAAGAGTCGCTGTGCTACCCCACAGACCCCTGCCGCTCCTGTTGTGCGTGAGCCCCCAGTCCAGAGGGAGGAGCCAATGGAGCTGGGTGCCGCCAGGTCCCGTCTCTCGGTGACGGAAATGGACAGACGACGATCGGGGGGGTTGTGTTTTTACTGTGGGGACCCTGGACATTTGGCTGCTTCTTGCCCGAGGAAGCGTCAGCGGGCATCAGTGACCAGCCGGGGACCTCTTCTCAGCTGCGTGAGCCCGAGAGTGCGGAGGAAGATGACCCACAGCTGGCCCTGTTCAAGGACGCCCGACGCAGGAGGCAGTCGAGCAGGAACAAACAAAGAAAGGCTGTGGGACTCCTCGGGAGGAGGCACAGGGAGACCACGCCCTGAGCTCTCTATAAAAGGAGTGTTTGGGGAGGGGCTGGTTGCTGAAAGCAACTTTTCCGCTTGAGAAGACAAGCTCTAGTGTTTTTGTTAACTGCGTAATTAAATCTTGGCAGATGCCTTTTAGCCTTGGACGCTCTCCAGTCTCTTCTTTCTGAATAGGGGTTTGCCTTACTACAAGGCCAGAAGAGGGCTGGTTCAGAACAGACGCTGAGCTTGTCGATCAGATGGTCGGCAGTTTGGCGGGTCGAATCCCGAGTGCCGCATAACAGAGTGAGCGCCTGTTACTCGTCCCACCTTTTGCCAACCTAGCAGTTCGAAAGCACATAAAAATGCAAGTAGAAAATAGGGACCACTACGGTGGGAAGGTAACAGCGTTCCGTGCGCCTTTGGCGTCTAGTCATGCCGGCCACATGACCAAGGAGACGTCCTCGGACAAACGCTGGCTCTTTGGCTTTGAAACGGATATGAGCACCAGCCCCTAGAGTCAGAAACGACTAGCACGCATGTGCGGGGGAACTTTTACCTTTACCTTTATACCATATATGGATGTTAATACTTCATATTTTGGATAAGTGGACTGTAGTTTATTAAAAAAAATAAGTGATAATAAATTACTTAAATTTTAAGATGCAAATGCACTCTACCTGTCTCCAGTCTCTCTCTCTCTCTCTCTCTCTCTCTCTCTCCCTCTCTCTCTCTCTCTCTCTCTCTCTCTCTCTCTCTCTCTTTGTGTGTGTGTGTGTGTGTGTGTGTGTGTGTCAAAAGAATGGTGAACTTCAGAAATAAGATTTGAAATCTGGGACGTTTTACAATGAAGAAAAGTACATTCCAACTGAGTATTGAATACATTCCTGACAGTCTATTTCTGTGGAGGGAAAGTCTTGATACATAAGAGAGTGTCTGTTTTTCCATGAATTATTTTGTTTCACAGAAACTCAGCAATTATCAACAATTGCCTCTTTGGCATCTTTGAGTCAGAAAGTGGGGGAGATTCCTCTAAGAAAATGCTACCTTTTGGCATTATACTAAACTTTTCTGTCTGCTTTCTGGGTTAATTTTCTGTTTCAAACCATGAACTTGAATAAAGAAGGAGAAAAACTGAAGAGATGTCCACAACAGATCAGCTAAACTGTATATGTTTCACATCCCTATACCTATACCTGTTTCTGATTAGGAAGGAAGCCAAAATAAGGCTATAGATCTCTCCTGTTCCTTTGCTATTCTTGTTTCTATCCTTTGTTCTGGAGCAAACCTTCAATGATTATGGATTCTCTATAACCAGACACATTGAATTTTAAATAATTGGCTTCAAAATAATTGGTTCAACATATAGGAGCATAGGTGCAAATATTTATTTATTTGATTTCTGTCCCACCTTTATTACATTATAAGTAACTCAAAGTGGTGAACATACATAATATTCCTTCCTTTTCCTGTTTTTCCCCAAAACAACAACAACCCTGTGAGATACTTTGAGCTGAGAGAGAATGACTGGCCCAGTCACCCAGCCAACTTTCATGCGTTAAATGGGACTAGAACTCACAGTCTCCTGGTTTTTAGGCCAGCATCCAATCTTCACCAAACTGGCTCTCTACATTATTTCATACTTTACAGTATGTAACATTCTAATCTGAAGGAACCTGAAGAAGCATAAAATATTGGAGAAGAAGGATTTTATTATTCCTAAGAACTATGCCTATATGAAACACCATTTCTATCTGAAGCTGATTTTCTCTTTACAATTAGGTCAACTCTTCTCTGCATGAGGTGACCAGTATTCAGATCAAAAAGTGGTAGGTAAGCAAAAGAATGGCTGAAAAACCGTTCAATTGAGTTTTGATGTATATAAAATTAAATAGCCATACTTTCACTATTAGATTTTAGCTCATTGGTCATCTACTTTGTTCATTTATAGAAAATAATAGAAATAACAGGATTTTCCAAAACCCAGGACTTATCTTTATTTGGAATAAAACTTTAGACTCTTTAGGATTTAATTCCATAGAGCTGAGATTTCTAGATCCATCCCATTTGGAAGCCGCCAGGTGGAACAAATCTGTGTAACTACAAGAGTAACATTTTCCTTCTGGAAGATGCTATAGCATGGGTCCCCAACCCCTGGTCCATGGACTGGCACCTGTTCACGGCATCCCAGAAACCAGGCTGTGCAAACAAGGGAAGCCCCATCTGCTTGATGCAGGCAGCACCTGAAACGATGCCTCCTCCAGTCTGTGTAAAAACCTCTCTCCACGGAACTGGTTCCTGGTGCCCAAAAGATTGGGGGCCACTGTGCTATACAGCAGGTTTTTTACTAGATGCAAGTGAATGATGATCAGATATTCTTGAGTAATGTGGAAGAGCCTTTCTGGAAGAAAACCTTGAAAGCCTATAGGCCTTACCTGCATTATTTATTCAGAGCACAGGAGGTTGTACAGACTGCAGAATCTGTACTGACTACAATAAGTGTTTTCCAATATTTAAATATGCCACATTTCCAGTCTTGCCATTAAAATATTAAACCACATGGCTGTTTTGTTCAAATAATAAGTTCTTCCAAAGGGGCAACATAGAAAGTTAGCTTTGCACTATTTCTCTTTTACTCTCTGCAATAAAGAAGCAGTATGCAAACATGTTCCTACCAGCTGCAATAGAGATACTGGATGGAAATGTTTGTGTAAGTATGTTTTTGCTATTCAGAGCTCTGGCTGCTTTAAAATTGTACATTGGAGGGGAAATGATAAAATAAAAGTAAAGCAGTAAACCAGGATGAAATGTAGAGGGAAAAGAAATAGGTATTTAAATTGGAAGAGTAGCCTGTTGTATAAAAGGACTGTGTGTAATCACACATTGTCCTGATTGGTTTACTGTTCATCCAGGTTTTGATTTTATTACTGAAGAAACAGCGCTACATAAATAAACCCAGTGTTCTTGTCTAGCTGGCAAGTAACAATGTAAGAGAATGTTCTAGTACAGACATTTAATAAAGGTCATGGCATCTATCAAAAAAGTCAAAGTGAAAATAAATATTGTAAGAAGTATAAGTGAAATCTGTAGGATCTTCAGTTCATGCCATTCACATCAATATGTGGGGAGAAGGGAAAGTTGATTTGGGAAGAGGCTGGATCAAATCCTGGAGGGCCCATAAACTTTTTTAAAAAATTCCAATTTGGTGCCTCCAAAAGTATTAGAATACAACTCCCAAGAATTCTCACCAGTAGCTGTGTAGATAATCATTTGGCATGTTTTCTATATTTTTCAGAAAACTGATATCAAGTTATTATTTCTCTCTTGGATTTTTAGTAGCCAGTTTGTGGTCAGAGGAGACAATTATACATAGAATGTCCCACGTCGTTCCCTTTAGTGTTTTCAAGCTGTGGTTTGCAATCTGGAAGCAACTCATTAAAAAGTAAAGCCTTTTTCAACTTGAGCTTGACTTATCTTGGCACCAATACAGACATAGCTCATCAGTGAATCCTTCCAGAATACTTTTTTCAACTTTTCAGTCTATCTCACAGCCCTGGCATCCCCTGAATGTCACTATGAGGCCTAGTCCCACTTGACTGAACTGTATCAAGTCATCACTGAAGTGATACAAAAGCTGTCTGTATTATTATTATTTTGACACAAGAATGGTTGGATAACTCTAGTAGATGCTATAAATCACCAGCATAAAAATGGATCTACCAGATTCTTCCTGCTTACAAAACTTACATCTGCTCTCCTACACCTCCATGGTTGTATTCTCATCTTTACTTTGGTATCGAAGATTAAATTTCCTCCTTTCTCATCTGCACCTTACTTCCAGCATGCACAAACTACCTCTAAGCTAAAATTATCTGTCTTCTTCAGTACATTTTATGTCTACTCTTCAAATCAGCAGCCATTCCACTGAAAATGACCCATAGAAATAAATCTTCAAGAACTATAATGATAACCATACAAATAGTACAATAAAAATATGGGAGAAGTATCATGCGATTCATAAATGCACTGAACTTCATACAAGAATGTTTTTTGAAGAAGATAAAAATGATGATCAAGAAACAAGGGTTTAGTCAATAGTGGTTTCCTAATCCTTACATATTTCAAGATTTGATAGTACATAAAATTACAATAAAATCTTATGAAGGTTACTGAAGAATGAACCAAAACTCCTAACTGGTTTAAATATGTACAGATTAGCACTATAATGTGCAAACAAATGCAGAAGCTTGGAGGTCATAGGAGAGATTAAATTTGAAAATTTTACAATAGTGTTGCTAATAATTAGGTGTTTTTTTTCACAAATTTATAAAATACTGTAAAAATGATTTTAGGAATCAAAGTCACCAGATGTTCAGACTTTTCAATGAAAAAGGATTTATTGATGCAATGCATTTTTTGTTTTTAAAGTTTAAGGTAGCAGATTTTAGATGCTATAGCATTTACTGCAGCTGAATTTCAGGCTTTCCTGAGAGCAAATTTCATCAGGCATGCAATGTTGGCCCCATTTCATCCATCCAGTAATGGTCAAGCTGAATGCATGGTAAGGACCACAAAGGAGTCACTGAAGCACATAGTGACTGGGGACTGGCATCACAGATTAGCAGATTTTTTACTTTGCCAGCATTCCATGCCCTGCACTGCTACTGGGAAAAGCCCGGCAGAACTACATTGGGGAAGGCGGCTGATCACAAAACTGGACAGGTTGCATCCAGATAGAGTGGCAGCAGAAGCCTCTCGACCAAAACCCCTGAGGGGGCTGCAAGTGGGCGATGGGGTGTGGGCCAGAAACTATGGGCATGGGAATCTGTGGGTTCCTGGAAAAATTACTAAATCATCTGGCCCCCTCTCCTACGAAGTGGGGCTGGAGGGAGGGCAAGTTGTCAGACACCACATTGATCAACTCATAAATCGGTTTCCAGAACGGCCACTAAGCGAGGACTGCAACATAAGTTCCTCCCAAGGTCCCCAAACTGGCAGCCAAACTGGTCCATGCATAGACTCTGAAGACTCTCACAGCACAAGCAATATGGAGTTGGCCATAGAGGAGGGGAGTCCGGAAGTGCAACATGGGTCCCCTGATGGAGCAAGCCAATCTGACTTTCACAGCAGCTGTGCTAACCCTGCTGTGCTAACTCTGCTGAACAAACTGACTCTGGGGTGGGCCAACCTGGAGAGGCCAGCCAGAGAGCACCGAATCATTCTGACTCAGTTGCATTAAAGGACACTGGTCTACCCGGCCCGGCAGGTAAGCTGGTAGACAAGAAAGTGAATGGATCCCTCAGGCGTTCCACAAGGACACGCAAACCTTCTGCTTATTTAGCAGATTATGTGACAAAACAAGGGCTATAATGTTGTATGTACTTTGTGTTAATTATTGACTATGAGACTGTACCAAAAAATAATGGAGCTATAATGTTGTTAGGTGTGTTATTGTACTGTTAAGTGGATCCTATCACACTATTGTTAAATTTTGCAAACTGTATTGCTGTAATCACTTTTGTTGTTGCTATGATGTTGTTCATTCTAAGAGGGGAGGGGTGTAATGTATTGGACTTGATTGTAATACCATGTGGTAAGCTGGAGCTAGCTAATGGCTCCCAGCACCTCAGACACCCAATCTCCAGTGCTGCTATTGGCTGCCCCTAGGTGGCAATAGGTTGCTTTAAACCTATTGGCTGCTGCCTAGGGGCCAGGCTATAAATTGCTGCAGCTGCAGCCCAGTTCTCCAGTTCAGATCCTGCAAGCAAATAAACATGATCATTGCTGAACTCACTCGCCTCGTCTCCATTCCTGCACAATGAACCCAGTATACAATAGTTGCCATGTCGAACTTTTATAAAACGTTTTATAGATGGCATTTAGATCCTAAAAAGCTTGCAAGTATGTATCCGAATTATCAACCTAAATGTTGGAGGTGTGGTGGCGAAGATGCAACGTATTTTCATATATGGTGGACCTGCAAAAAGGTTAAGGCTTTTTGGATAAAAATTTGGTGGAATATGCAGAAGATCTTTAAGCAAAGGATAAAGTTTTGTCCGCAATTGTTTTTATTGGGCATAATTACAGATGCTACTGTTGTGGATATTAAGTTGATGTTGAACTTAATCACAGCAGCAAGAATGGACACTAAAAGTTTCTGACCTGGCGGAAATGGCAAAGATTTCGGCTTTCTTGAAAGATCATTCGCAAGAACGTTATATTATGGAGTGGAAAAAGTGGGTTGATTATATCCAGAACAAATATGGGACTAAAAAGTTTCATTTAGCATTTGAATAAGTCTTCTTTTCCTTTTTTTATTTTTTTCCTTTTTATATGTAATATTAGTATTGCTTGTAGTCATTTCATATGAGCTAGAGTGCGATAGAATTAATAGTTTATTGTTGTTAGCATATGGATGTTTATGATTGTTCTTTGTTTTTATACCTTGTACTTAGCTCTGGGAAGTCGGGGGGGAGGGGGGAATGGGGGGGAGGGATAGGGAGGGTTAGGTAGGGGTGGGTGGAGGGAGGGGGGGATTGTTAAAGATAAAATGTACTGTAAAACTTTTCAATAAAAAAAATAGTTGCCATGTCATAAAGTTCATAAATTTAATCTCATGACCGGTATGGGACAATTATTTTTAAATGATTCTATTTCATGCTGCAAAAAAATCAGTGCTTTATTGGAGGGAAATATTTCATGACTTTGAAAGCACATAGAAAGCACCTGGAAATTTAAGAGGTTTGAACTGTTAGTCTAATACAGCGGTCTCCAATCTTTTGGGCTTTGCAGACTGGCATTGGGGGGGGAGAGGGGATGGTTCCACATGCAGCTCCATTTATGCCTGCCACTCACACAAATGGAGCTGTATGCATGCACTTGCCCGCGCACTGCATGCACAAGTAGAACTGTACACACATGCATGCTCACCTGCTGCTTCTGATGCCTGGTTCTGAATAACTTGAGGCCTGGGAATTGGGGACCCTGGTCTAATAAATATGATTGCAAAGGCATGAATTTAAATTTCAGAACCAAATGCAGTTTTATGTACGGTTACGTGAAGCCACTGCATTCCAAAGGACTTATTTCTTTTTTATTATTATTAATTTATTTCTTTTATCAACAGGAATAAAATACAAAACAACAGGGGAAAAACACCCAACACTAATGAAAACAAAAAATGTTGTCTACAAAAAAAACACCAAATATCAAATAGATCTAACATTGAACATTCCGTCTGGATGCTGAACATTCCGTCTGGATGCTGAAAAGTAAATTAAAAAAGGTTCCCTTTACATAACAGATCTACAAATAGTTATAAGCTTTCCCATCCTTATTTAACAAAAATACTATATTAAAAAAAGAAATATTCCAGATGAGGAAGTCTCTATCTTATAATCAAATCGAGCCACAGAGGGGCTTATTTCTGAGTAGGCAATATAGAAGACTAATTTTAATAGTCTTCAAAGAGTCAGGTACACTAACAAAAGCTAAAAATAAATTCTTAACTGAAAGACAATGTCATGGAAAGAAAGAAGCCCTTAAACGTCTGGGAAAAATGCTTCAGAGGCAAACAATGCAGAAGATATTTATAGTGGCACACTCAGAATCTACTTTTATGTGCAATCGCTACAATAGCTATGATTATCGCAAGATCAGTGTACCTGATGCATCATTACATAAGGCTGATTGAATTAAAATGCTCATATATATGAAAGTGATCATTCATATGATCATTTATATGAGTATTGCCATCCTTTTGTGATAGAAAAAAGAATTCAAATATCACTCACACAGGAGTAGCTCCTTTGTTTAAAGATCCTTATATCTGAAACCTAATGGAGTAACATAGAATTACTGTGCCTATATTTTTGACAGTGAACTGAAATTAGAGCTATTTTTATCTTAGAGGGAGAGGTTCTCTGTCATTTCCAGTGAAACAAATTTCTGCTCCTTCTAGATAACATGATAGAGTGTCACAGACACATTTTCCATGCTAGTGGTCACCATATTACCATATTATGCAACAGTCATAAGATTTCTGAACATCACTGAAAATTCAGCAAGTTCTCATCAGTACATGTGAGGTTAACTCATCTCAGATAAAACAAACCTCTAGGAAACTCATAAGCCAAGCAGTCGGAGAAGCAATATCATTTCCTTATTTGACACCCATTTGTTGGTCATGATGTGTGCCTGTTTCAGAATTCATATTTGGGAAGGATTGCATTGGGTTTGCATACTGGCTCAGAGCAGATAACAAGAAATAATATCAATGTGTCACAGGAAAAATCCCTAAATATAAATATTTCTCTATCTACATACTGATTTTAAGATTGAATAATGGAAGTAAGGGCCTTTTGTTCATCCATTCATTGTCCACATAAAGTATTACACCTACTCCCATGTAATTAAATGTGCACTTACCTGTAAAATAACAGTGGTATGGACGGAATACAGACTGAGCTAGTCACTAACTTCTTCATGTAATTCTGCCTAGAATTAGACTGCCAACCATTGTACAGATATTCAAAAGATATTCTTTAAGAGGACATTTCAATTGGTGAGAAGAGAATAATTCCAGAATCTCCATAAAACTCTTGATTCAAGATTATTCCTCAACTCTTGACTCAAGAAATACTAATAATCGGACTCCAAAATAGCATTTCCACAAGATAATTTTAACATCAGACCTAAAACCAGAGAAAAATAATGGCTACAAAAACCTTCGTTTGGTGAAAAAGAAGCAATTTTTAAATAATTTAGAGGCAAATGTTTAATAACTACTTACCCTATGTCATGATGACAGAACACTAAAATTCAGTTTGTCCCTTTATTTCTGATATCATCAAGTATTATTGTAAAATATTAATGAAGTACCAATCCATTTCGATGAAATAGTTTGCTTGGAAATGAACAAAACTTAAAATGCATACTGGCATGTAATGGTTATCAAGGGAAGGGCAGTAACTGACAAAACAAATATGGTAAAAAGTATTATTTACCAACGTTTGTGAATTTATTTTGCTGTTGTTCAGTTTATATGGCTGTTCACGTCAGAGCAAGTATCAACAGCAGTATTTAGCATGATAATTTAGCATGCTTTAATACCATAATAAATAATTGCAATGCATTATTTATTTATTAAATTTATATTCAGGCCATCTCACTATGCAGTGATTTGTTGATTTGATGTTTATTATAAGTTAATAAACGCAGATAAAACAGTATTTGCATACCAGATTTAAATATTTGGGTCCAGACTGCTAGGCTAAACTCCAACATTGTGGATCTATTTTTTTTTGCTCCTACAAATATTTTAATGAACATATCATTTGGTTTTGTTATTGTTAGTTGTGTAAAGGCAGAGCTTTTGTTAATATTTGTTTTAATTGGTTTAATATTATGGCTTTATAAGATAGCCTTTTATTGCCACTTTTTACTTTGGGCACACCGGCACACATTAAAAATGAAATTCTGTTGCCTGCTCTCAAAAGTGTACACATACATAATACCCATATAAACATGCAATATACAACACATTTATATACCTTATACTTTACATATTGTTGTTGTTAGCTGCGAAGTTGTGTCCGACCTATCGCGACCCTATGGACAATGTTCCTCCAGGCCTTCCTGTCCTCTACCATCTTTTGGAGTCCATTTAAACTCACGCCTACTGCTTCAGTGACTCCATCCAGCCACCACATTCTCTGTCGTCCCCTTCTTCTATTGCCCTCAATCTTTCCCAGCATTAGGCTCTTCTCCAGTGAGTCCTTCCTTCTCATTAGGTGGCCAAAGTATTTGAGTTTTAGCTTCAGGATCTGGCCTTCTAAAGAGCAGTCAGGGTTGATCTCCTCTAGGACTGACCGGTTTGATCGCCTTGCAGTCCAAGGGACTCGCAGGAGTCTTCTCCAGCACCATAGTTCAAAGGCTTCAATTCTTTGGCGCTCAGCCTTTCTTATGGTCCAACTTTCACTGCCATACATTGCAAGTGGGAAGACCATAGCCTTGACTATACACAATTTTGTTGACAGGGTGATGTCTCTGCTTCTTAGTGTGCTGTCTAGATTTGCCATGGCTTTTCTCCTGAGGAGCAAGCGTCTTTTAATTTCTTGGCTACAGTCCCCATCTGCAGTGAACTTGGAGCCCAGGAAAATAAAATCTGTCACTACCTCCATTTCTTCCCCATCTATTTCCCAGGAATTGAGAGGGCCGGATGCCATGATCTTGGTTTTCTTAATGTTAAGTTTCAACCCAACTTTTGCACTCTCCTTCTTCACCCACAGCAAGAGGCTCTTTAGTTCTTCTTCACTTTCTGCCACTAGAGTGGTATCATCTGCAACTTGGGGGTCCTTCTAGATTCACAGCTCTCCTTAGTAGATCATATAGGAGCTGTGACTAGGGGGGCCTTCGCCCAGGTTCACCTGATGCACCAGTTGCGGCTCTATCTATACCGGGATGCCTTGCGTACAGTCACTCATGCACTCGTGACCTCTCGTTTGGACTACTGCAACGCTCTCTACATGGGGCTGCCCTTGAGGACCACTCGGAGGCTTCAACTGGTGCAGAATGCAGCCGCACGAGTTGTGCTGGGGGTCTCCCGATACTCCCATGTTACACCTCTGCTCCGTGAGCTGCATTGGCTGCCAGTTGCCCTCCGGGTGAGATTCAAGGTGCTGGTAATGACCTAAAAAGCCCTACATGGCATGGGTCCGGATTACTTACGGCAGCACCGATCAGAGAATGTCAATTGGTGGCCCCCAGGGGGAGGGCATTCTTTGTGGGCGCGCCAGACCTATGGAACCGCTTGCCGGTTAAGCTCCGGATGGCCCCCGATCTCTTGTTTGGCCATGTCCAGCTTTCCTTGATTCATGGATCTTACATTCCAGGTTCCTATGGAGAAAGAATCTTTACAGCATCAGACTTTCCTTTCACCACCGGACACATCCACAGCTGAGCATCCTTTCGGCTTTGGCCCAGTCACTTCATTCTTTCTGGAGCTACTAGTACTAGCCCTCTGCTCTTCCACAGTAGCATATTGGATGCCTTCTGACCTGAGGGTTCATCTTCCAGCGTCATATCGTTTTGCCTTTTGGTACTGTCCATAGGGTTTTCATGGCAAAGATACTGGAGTGGTTTGCCATTTCCTTCTCCAGTGGATCACATTTTGTTAGAACTCTCTGCTATGACCTTTCCGTCTTGCATGACCCTGCATGGCATAGCTCATAGCTTCATTGAATTATGCAAGCCCCTTCGCCACGACAAGGCAGTAATCCATGGACCTTATATATAAATAGATATAAATATTAATAACTGTCCATCTTGAATACATAGCTGAAAGAGGAAGCTTGAAAGTTCACAAGGTTAATACTATATGGAACAAAACTGTGTCTGAATCTGGATGTTCTGCTTCGGATACTATGAAGCCTCGTCCCAGAAGGTAACAAGGAAAGCAGGTTGTGAAGAGGATATATAGTGTCCCAGACAATCTTGCAGACCCTGCTCAAGCAACACTTATATGCTATGTCCTGGATGGAAGGGAGGTAACTGCCAATAATCTTTTCTGCCATCGTCACTACACTCTGCACCACCTTCCTGTCTGAAGCAGTGTCTCAGACCTCGTCCGGAGAGCAGGAAACTCAAGCAACCGAGACGAGTGCCGAGCACTCAGGAACAGTTTATTGTCAAGAAGCAAACAAACTCCAAAGGAAACAAAGCCAGCGTTGGCTGCTACCCACAGCCAACACTGTTAAATACACATTGCAGGTACACGCCCACGGCCCACCCGACCGCACCCATGTCTGCCCATCCCCTATTTAACAAACGTCCCTCCCAGAAACCTCCTTTCATGTCCTGCCCCGGCACCCGGCACCCTCCACCCCCCAGGTAAGTTTCCCTGCACCCCCCTACTCCCCCACCATCAGGATCCACCCACGCACCCCTCCCCAGACCCGGCACCTCCTGGCCCAGCTCCTCGGGCGTCGCCCCAACCCGCCACAGGTTCCTGCTCTGCGCCGCCGCCGATACTCCAGCCGTGCTGGCCCGGGCACAGGCCGCAACCCCTTGCCTCGCACACAACAGCTGATGGGGTCCAGTCCAAAGATCCGGGTCCGCCGGTGCCCCAGCAGCCAGTCCCACGGCTGGCACGGGCCCAGGGCTCCACGAGTCCACCGCTACCACCAGGAGGAAACGTCCAGGCTGTTGGGCGTGTGCGTGTGCCGCCGAGGCCCTCGCCGACCCGGCGTGCGCACGCGCGCAGCTCCCAGCTGCATCCCGTTGCCGCCGCTGCTGCCGTTCCGATGCAGCAGCGGCCCGTCTCCGGCTGAGAACGTCGGAGCGAGGTGTGGCACGGGTAGAGGCGTGGGCGCGAAGACGTGGTGCCGGTGAGTGTCGAGCCTGCGGGGCACGACACAGTGATGCTTTCAAACCAGACTGTGATGCAATATGACAGGATGCTCTCAATTGTCCCTCTATAGAAAGTGGTAATGATAGGGGAAGGAAGATGTGCTTTTCTCATGCGATGCAGAAAAATTCAGGCACTGCTGTGCCCGCTTCACCAGTGTCTCCCTGTTGAGCAACCAAGCCAGCCTATTCATTAGTGGCATACCCAGAAATTTGATGCTACTAACCATCTCCACAGGTGAATCATTAAGGAGTGTGGCTGTGCCTGTCTTTTCTGAAATTGACAATGATCTCTTTAGTTTACCCAACATTTAAAACTAGGCTATTTTTCTTACACCGGTTCACCAAATCCTCTACCTCCTTGCGGTAAGCACCCTCATTGTCATCTTGAATAAGGCCCACTAGAGATATACTGCACAAACTAAAAAATGAAGTGTCAATCCTTGGCCAATTCCTAGTTTGATTTGCTGCTTGTTTGCCATATAGCAACAACATAAGCACAAAATCAAAATAAAATTGCTATAATCACGAAGAGTATGATATCTATAAAATGTGCAAAATATTTCTATTTACTTCCTAAGGCTCTTGGTGATCAAGGCTGGATATGGCCTCAGAAAGTAGAGCTTCTTGCAATCATACTGCAAGAATATCAGTTTTTCCATCTTCCATCCACCAAGAAATAAGGTGTAAATGAGGTGTTTCCCACATTACAATACCTGCCCAATGAATTAGTAGATTGACAAATACTAGAAATAAATTATTCCAAGGTTAAAGAAGAAAAGATCACTATTTGTGGTCATCTATTCCCAAGTAAAGACAATCAAACATCAATTGTCTAGAATAGGGCTGCCAATTCTGGGCTGAAAAAAAAGCCTGGACAATCTCTAGGTGGCAACAAAGAATCATCTATTGTTCATCCTGCAAAAAGTAGGCTTTTTTGTAAACCAGCTTGCAAATAACCAATTTGCCCAAGGCAACATGAACACCAGAACTACTAAATCTGTGACTAAAATGCCAATTTTGTTTCCATATTCATCAATATTACATAGCCTAATAGTTGTACCTACAACAACTGGGGAACTTAAACCATGTTATGGTCCCATTATGGTATATGCTACCATTATTCAACAATATCCTACCAGTTAACATTGGGCAATTTAGGCAATAATAAAAAATAAATAGGCAAAATCTATAAACATAAATAGCCATAACTGAAAACTAGTGAAAATACATTTGACTCTTTCAAGACATTCTATGTTGACCCCAAGAATAATTGAGAAGATGTATACTAAGTCTGGTTTCAAGATGAAATAGTGGTATCAGATATTATTAAAAGATTTCATGGATTCATCAAAGATCAACATTTCCTATCTCATAATATCCATTCCTATACTGAACGTTTGTGGTTCTCTCATCATTCTCTCTCCTCTCTTACTTTTCTTCAAATAAAAATTATGCATTGCAATCATAAATGTATTTAAGGGGCTACAAGACTTGTTTTGCATTAATTTTACTGCTCATTTTATCAGAGACAGGACCGGACAATAGCAAGTTTATTGCTCATCAACAATTGCAACATCAGTATGTAGGTAGTCCTCAACCTATAACAATTGGAACCAGAATTTTCACTGCTAAGCAGTAGTTGTTAAGTGAGTCGTGCTCAATATTACAACTTTTTTTGCCATGGATGTGAAGCAAATCACTGCAGTTGTTAAGCGAATCCAGTTTCCCCCATTGAATTTGCTTGTCAGAAGCCAACTAAGGTTGCAAACAGCAATTAGATGACCCTGGCTGTGGGGTTGCTGCGATGGTCATAAGTGTGAGGATCAGTTGTCTTTTTTTTCAGTGCTGTTGCAACTTCCAACAGTCAGTAAACAAATAGTTGTAGATATTGAAGAGTACCTGTACTAAAATGAAAATATGAACTATGTTGTTTTTTTCTTGCAGATATTTCATTATCCAAACTAGCTAACAACACTGATAATGTTACCTAGTTTGGGCAAGGAAATGTCTGCAAGGAAACAACCAAGCTCAGAGAACAGCAAGGACCACTCCCACACTATATTTCTTATCCCAGTATCCTTATAGTGATTGTCTTCAAGAGGTACCCTAGCTTTCTAAATCATAGTATTTTGTAATGGCTCCTGCATTACAAATGTGAGATTTAATGTAGATGCCAGTCTTCAAATAATTTCAATGTAGAGCAGACAAAAAAATTCAGGAATAAGATCTGCAGCATCATACTTTGGGATGGGACAAACACATTTTCCCCTTTTCCTGTTCCACAATTGAAGTAAAACCAAAAACCTAGTATTTGAGATAGACACCTTTTTGAAAGTTGGGAAAGTTTATTGGTGTTTTTTTTTCCAGCTCTGAAAGTTTGGTCCTGCCCAGGTAAATTTTATTTGCACAGTTCCTGTATATAGCCCATAAAGAGATATCATGAATCAATACTTTGCTCACAAACAATGTTAGTTTAGGTCCCTAGATTTATATATAATGCATATGCAAGTAGGAATTTGCTCTTTCAAGTTCTTAACAAGCCACACTTAACATTCTTGGGAGAATGAAAGCAAAAGTTTTCTCAGGAAGAAAAGGATCTTGGAGAGTTCTTCACACCCCGCAATATTACATTAAAATTTTAACTTGGAAAAGAAAGGGAAAGCTTGGAAGAACATTTCCCACCCTCCACAAAAAGCCATTGAATCCATTATTTCCATAGGAAAAAAATATTTTATTTTTTTTAGAGAACAAATTCAGTTTGAAACAGATGTGGAATGTGAATTTTCAGATTTCAATTTCTCAAAGGGGCTAACTGCAACATAGGACAAAGCAGACTTCAAAACTAAGACAGTCTATGTGTGTTTTTTTAAAAAAAGAAAAAATATTTATAACTCAAGCATAATACTGTGTTACTTACAAACTGGACAAAGGAATTTTTAAATAAATATTCATGGTACACAGTTACAGCACAAATATGCAGCAATTTGGCAACCTTTTCAAATCTTATCTCTTTATCCTGGATACTGTGCAAAGGGGAATGACACGGCCTTTAAACAAGCTGTAGCTAAATACATAGCAAAAGTCAGATTTTATACAAAACATCTTGCTTAGACTTTATAAAAAAACAGTGTTGCTCTATATACACAGTCTGGTTAAGAAAAGATGTTTATTCTTGATTCCATGTGTATTTTTAATTGAATCTTTATTTAAAAATGTGAATAAGGCTACTGTAACACCCCAAATCCATATACAGTCAGTCTCAACTTATTTACAGCATCTTCACTCTTAAACAGGATGATGTAAATTTTCAAAAAGTTAGGGCTAACACAAGCAAGGCATTTACAGTAACTTTTCAAAGCTGAACCAAACACCAACCTCAAGGAATAGTTGGTAAGATTGTCATTATTCTGCACAAGACACAACACAGGTAGATGGGGCTCCCTTCTCCCAACCCGCTCCTGGGTTGCAGGGTGCTCTTCTTTATAGATTTATCCAATATCTCCCCTTCCCATGTTTAGTACATTGTGAGAAGGGAACTGGCTAAACAACCTCTTTCAGGTATTGTTTTTTTAAAAACTACCCCATCTATTTTTTCACTTCCCCTTCAAATCCTAAGAACTTACAAGAAAAACCTTGCATGGATGGGTTCTTAGAGGGAAAAGCTTTAGGAAAGACTGCTTCTGTGCTGTAGCTAGTTACCATAGTAACCTCCCACAGAACCATGCTACTTCTCGCTTTCCTCTCCCTCCCCTCCATCTCTCTCTTCGTGAACCAATGTCATTTTCAGGTTCAGGAAATACCAAAAGTAATCATTTCTATGACACGACTCTGTAGTGTAGTGTGGTGTGGTGGTTTTTCTTTTTCTTTTCTTTTTTTGCATGTGCTCTGTGAAAGTTGAGAACCTTAAAATGCTGTAGCTACAACTTCTTTTGAGTCCAGAAAGTGAAGTGTTGCTATGGTAACAGGACTATGTGATAAGACATCTATTTTGCATAGCACATAAAAAAAAGTAGATTTATGTCCCGCAGGGTGCAGAGGTTGGAGGAGAACAACAACTATGCTTCAAAGCAGGAACTTTATAGTAAACTTTCCTATTGGTATCCAGCTCAAAAAATACTCCATCTCATAAGGCAAGGCGGGAAAACACAGCACAAAAAAAGAAAAAGCCATATCAGAATATCTTGTTAAAATACACTGTTATACACTTATCTCATGATTTAGGGGCTTTGTTTCCTAGTCTACTGGTTATGTAAGACAGCTAAGAGGGCTTGATTATTTTTACATTTCTTCTCAATATTGTTCTTTTTGGAGTTAAAAAGATATATTTTCCCCCAGAAGTAGCCAGATTGATTTCATGGTCACAGAGGAATTTCACATCTTCTGTAAGGATTCTGTGCAATTTCAATATATAGATATATTAGTAATCTGAACAAAATCTGCTACCATACATCCCTTGGGTTCTATACACTTATTATAAATAAGTCACATTATACCTCCCCTTCTTGTAGCTGAATATGTTGCATCTTTGTGGATCACAAGTGGTTTACCATATGTGCTTTATTTCAGAAAGAGAAAAATCCCATGAATGGCAGTACAAGACTAACTCAAAATGCACTGCCAGAAATCAGAATATCAAAAGGCTTGATTGAAGGAAAAACAAGATCCTGACCAATTTTTATATAGATGTGAATGCTTTGTTTTAAGTGATGGAATTATAGCCCTCTCGACCATTAAGCTTGTGATTTGTCTATGTCAGATGTTGCTGTTTTCTTTTTCCCTATGATTAGATAAAATATGATAAGTAATAGCAGCTGTGTCTGCTTAAAAAAAATCATTTGAAGCAGACCAAGATTTTGCTACAGCTAATTCAAAGTTGTACATCTTATTGCTGGTAAAGTACCACAGCAGTCGTGCCCTAATATATCACCAGCAACTTTCCGTTGTCTTGTCCTCCAGGCACATTAATTTACTTGCACTACTTTGTGGGAGAACTATTTTCTCCTGCAAGTTACAATTTGAGAAAACCTTGGCATCCTTCAAGTACAGACCCTAATCAACTGCTTCTATTGCTGTGTGTTAACACTCTTCATTGAACTCCGGATATCAAAGTGCTGTGCTATTTAAATTGTCTAGCTTTGTCTAGTTGATATTCCAGAGACAGTAGCATTCTTTCAGCCCTTCCCTCTCTCTTCTGCCACATGTCACTTCTATTGTGGATTCGGCCGACAAGCTAGCTTTTGGCTGGAAGATCTCCCTTCAGCAAGCCCAAAGTCTCTCCCAAAGCATTATCCATTCAAGTAAGGCTGCTTTCACAAATAAGTGGAATATGGAATGGTAAAAATAATTTTTAGAAAAATCACTTCTCCAAAAGCAATGCATGATATGGAGTGCATAAATTTTCACATGAAGGATGACAGAATGCTGTTTGGTTGAAGTAAAATGTCACAGGGACTGACTAAAACAAACAAAAAAGTTTAAAATCTTACTTAAAAGCAGAGGTCTGTAAGACAAATCCATGAGCACCAAGAGAAGCACACACAAAGTCACAGGGCTGCATTTCAAGCTTGATGACTTAAGACTCTCTTCCTAGAATGCCTAAAACCATTAGTATCTGCGAGTTGCTCCATCGACCCTGGGGGTTTTTGTACGTGCCTGAATGCCTATAGCACATGGCTTAGAAGGTGATGAACAAACAGCAATTGCTATGGGAATCTTCTATGTGACTTCTTCCAGCTTCCAAGTAAATGCTTGTTCACCAAGACAGGAATTCTACAGACTTGAAAGCTGCCCCCTCAAAGCAGCTCTCTGTAATAGGGTGGAGCTTGCTGTTCCCTCCTCTGCATCTGGTCCACGAAACCACAAAGTGGCTCATCACAATCCCCAACCTCTGTGTCATGGATAGCATTTGACCAGACAGACAGAGAGTTTCAAAACAGGAACCACACTGAGTGTTCATCAGACCTTGTAATAAATGTTTGCTGGGCTTTGAGGGGGCATCTCTTGAACTATATACACAGGATGTCCATAGTCACCACTGACTTTCTCATAGTGAGGGCAAAAGACACTATCTGCAGTCCTCAGAGGGATGATAATGTCACTGGGTTCAGACCCGTTGTTGTTCCCACTGCGTTTTGGGGTTGCTAATGTACTAAGCGACAAAGTTGTCGTGTGCTGAGGCGAATGCTTCCTGTGTCTCCTTCGATACTTCAACAAAAGAACCACCAGTGTGATGATGATGAGGAGGAATATGATGGACCCTGAAGCTATCCCTGCAAATAAGGCCACCTCTGAACCAAGGATACTGGAATGTCCAGCTTTGCTCCCATCTGAGTTGGGACCTAGGAATAAGGTTGGAGGGAGAAAGGGAGAGAAAGAGAGAAAGAGAAGGGAGAAATCTAAGTTCAGAACAATCACTGTCCATCACCACTTTGTAGCCATATTTAATTGTCTTCTGAAAACCTGAATAGCTAGATGCAACCAGTCATTCGCATTACAAAGACATTCTGACCGTTGCTCCTATCATGTTGCTCCCAAATTACACTTTGTATCTATTTTCACCCATCAGAATTGAAGGACAGCAGTGATAAAACAGCCGTTGATGCATGTCATGTCTCCCCAGAAGTTGCCCACCTTCAGGCAGCTAGTAGAATAAAAGACTCATCTGTCACTATCTTTTACAAACACCAATTTGCATGAAACTATACTACTGTCTGTTTCTTCCTGTCTACATATGCATCCTTATTATGTAGCCCAGAATTTAAAACAATATGTAAATACTGATGAGTGGAATAGCTATCTGTAGGCTTCAGTGTTCTAATACTGACTGAAAGTACTGCTAGCTTCGTATCACTATTGGGATTTTATTCAAATCCAAGTCTTAGAACTGTCTTTAATAGCTTTTCAAACCCAATGTTACTCAACTGTTACACAGAGTATCATATTTTGCAGCGGGGCTTCTAGACCAGCCATGTCAAACTCACGACATTACGTGATGTCGCACAATGTATCAGGACAGTTTTGCTATTGCCGGCAATGGGGTGGGCATGGCTTCCATGTGATGCATCCAGCCCACGGGCCGGCAGTTTGACACCCTTGTTCTAGAGTAGTAATTTTCAAACTTGGCAACTTTAAGATGTGTGGACTTCAGCTCCCAGAATTCCCCAGGCCATGCTGGCTGGGTAATTATGGGACCTGAAGTCCACATACCTCCAAGTTGTCAAATTTAAAAGAACACTACTCCAGAAGGTTCCAGTATGTTTGTCATAGTTAGTAGGACTTGTTGCTTATAGAATTCAAATAGTAAAAGTTGTAAATCAAAAGCAAGCATAATATGTGCAGCAATCCTTATTGCAAGGATATTTAAGTTTTATTAATTAAATCAAATGCTCTCTCACTGGAAAAATCAGTGCTAATTTAGCTGCAACTGGATGCTTGATTTAAATGGGAATATTGCTGTGATGTTAAATTTAGGTGAAAAGCCATTGCACATTATATTTCTAATATAAAAGTATTGATGTTTTCTAGCTGCCAACTAAAAGCTCTATAAGCATGAGGGCAAATAAATTTGAAAAGAAGCTATGAAACAATGAGAATTTTAAAATAAACTAATATCTATGATTGAACAGTAATATCAGTTTGCTGTTCTTTCTGCTAACCTTCTCCAGTGTATTCTTTCTTGTTCAAATGAAGCAAAGAGAAGAAGCTGATGTTAAAGAGGTGGCTGGTAACACAATTAATGAAGCAAAAATGCCAACCACCATGGCATGCCAATACAAAGAGAGAGGCCTTTTGAACTTCATTTATCAGTTTCAGGAGATGGGATATCGCAACACAGAGTCACCATCATGCAAACTTTATGAATGTAGTAGTGGTTGGTTACTCTAGCAGAAGAGCAAGCTGCTGATGTCAACAGGGAGAACCTTTGTACAGCAACTATATGTTTACATGGGAAGCTGAAATCAGGACAATATCTCTATTGCTAGCCTCTCCAAGTAAAAGCAGGCTGGTAGTTTCAGGAAATGAAACTTTCATAAATGCTGCCAGGAGATGATGATGGTAATCCATAAGTGATTAAATATAAAAATATAAATATAAAAAGCATACCAAATAAGAGGGTTTAAGGGTGTTTAACTATGTCCTGGATTGCAACCAATGTTTTCCTTTAAAAAAAATTAAAATCCATTTCTTATAATTGCAAAATGTTTTAGAGCAAGATCTGTTTCTAAAGATCAATAGCAAATATGTACGAAACCAAATTCATATGAAATCAAACAGGAGAGAGAGAGAGAGATTACTTTTTTTTTTGCAGAAGTTTTATCTTTTTTGGATTGGTATATTCTTTTTTAAAATTGGCTGTTATATATTGAAATTGTTTAGTCTGATTAATGCTTTTGAGGTGCAAATGTGATGCATAGATTGTCCCTTGATCAGCAGCCAAAGCTCCATGGCCATGCAGGTGATAAGGACAAAGGAACATACCAGAATGATATAAAGGAAGCTCTGAAGCTAAGCATTTTCATTCCTCAACATACTCTGAATTTGTATGTGTGAGAGAGGGTTATATGCCAGTCTTGGAAGAGACATAGATAACTTCTTTCCAACAGATCAGTGGGGAGGAAGCATGTTTTTAAGAAGAGGAAAAAAGGAAAAAAAGCCATTCTGTCACTCTTGTTGTAGCTGTTGCAAGCTCTAAGGAGTTTAGGAAGTGGTAGCTCTTCTACCGTAGATAATCTCTCCCCCATCCCAGTCTCCATAGGATTGCACTTAGATAGCCCATAACAGACCCTCCTTCAGGATCTAGATGTTTTCCTGTTTACCTGCATGATCCTTTACAAAGGGACTTGTTGTGGAGCTTTTCCCGTTGGTACCAGCTTCCTGTTCCGGGCGTTTAGTTGGATCAGCATTTTTTGGGGACCCACCAGAATTGGGAACTGAAAGAACACAAATGATTCACTACAAACTAATAATAATGTGCTTTCTAAGCTGGTTATTAATTTTCATGAGGCATGAATGGCTTTGAACAGAAGGTCATTTATTTAGGACTACAAGGAGATAACGAGAATCTAATTTTCCTCTTTAAAGCAATTTTTTTAAAAAAAAAAAGCTATATAGTTATTTTAGAGTTTCGGATTGTGAAGATATCAGCAAAAATGAAGGGGATTCCTGAAATTGGCAAGAAAGCCTTTGCAAATGACATTTCAGCACAGCCAAGCAAATTGATTGACTACTAAATCAACCTCTAATTAGGAAGGACAATTCATTCTTTCCCTGTACAATAGGTTATCTGTAGATGAGAAAAAGACCACGAACAAAACCCTCATTTTTAGTGAGGTTTTGTTACAAGCAAAGCTGTGAAAACATTAGCTCCCTCTCCTTTTAAAACAATTTTGAGCTGTGAAACTGTACTTTTAATATATAGTCTACAAGCAAGAATAACTGGAGCACACACTATTCAAGGATGACTCGAAGATCTTAACGAAATTAACTCTTCTTATAAAATGTCAGTAACTTAGGTGCAGAAAATAGCATTTCACTTCAGAGTATAAGACAGTTTCACCCACTTTGCAAACCAGGGCCACTGAATTGGGGAGCGAGAGCTGTTTGCAATTGCTGAATAAATAGTAATAAAGATAATCACTACCTTGTTCAACCTTCATAAGGATCTTCATGGCTTTCGTCTGGCATACACCTCCCTCCTGGTTATCCAAGCCTTCAAGAGATCCATTGGATGTTGCTGATTGGAAAAAGAAAAAAAATCAAATGAAAGTTTTCAGGATGCCAACAGGTATATAGCCACCTAAAACAGAAAACAGATGTCACTTGTCCAAATTTACTTCTGCTGTTCAGGTTTATCCAGAAAAAGCTGGAAAATACTGGCAATTAAGAGAATAAACAAACATCCAATACAGTCTGTTTTTAGTTTCTAAGTCATCCAAAGAGCCTTTTTCCATAGCTGTCAACTGACTTATGCCGGTGTTTAATCTCCACCTCCACTCCCTTGAAAAAAATGGGTTAGTTCAGAAAAAAGTCTGCCAAGTTCAGCAAAACAAGGAAGTTTAGCTTTTAATTTTTTTATTGAACTAAAATTCCACAGATTAAACAAATCAATTATTTTTAAATTGTGAAAAATTGTGAATACCTTTGATTTAGTTTGTAATAGTTCATTTATACATTCCAGTGCTTTATATACTAACAAAGTAAGACATGATGTGAATTGAAGCCTAACTTCTATTTACCTTTTGTATCTTCAATGAGGCAGGCAAGCTCTGCCTCCTTCTACTTGAAAAATTAATAAAAAGGGCATCATTGATAAAACATTTTTAATAAAAAAGATATAACAATTCAAATAATCATTTTACCTCATTTCTAATTCCTTAGCTACCTTATCTTACTTTACATTTATCTACATTTATCTAGTAATATATACCAACCCTAATTGAAAAGTGATTACTTTCTCCTTAAAAACAGAATCACATTGCTTGGCAAAAGTCTCACTGAAGCAATTGTATTTCAGGTTACCACTCTCTTTACACAGCTCAAAAGCATGGTCTAAAAAGGTTGAGTATGCAGTTCAGTTGAGAGCCAAAAACAAGGAAAGTGTCAGTACTAGTCCCTCAGAAAATTGCCAGTAGAGTAGAACAGGTGAAAATGTCTGCCATGTTATTGATTAGAAGACCATAAGGGGCAGGAAGGAATCGGTAGGTTACAATCTCATCCACAATGTTTAGTACAGAAATCATCCAGAAATAAGTCTTGCAGATTGTCCACCTTGATTTACAAAACTAAAGTTGCTAATTTATTGCGTCCAAGCCAAATGGCTGATCTTCATTTCTAAAGGAATCATCCCTACACAGAGCAGGGAGGAGGGGGGGAGAGAGGGGGATCTTTATCCTTTCACAGCACATATGATACATCTGGCCACTTACTCAAAATATGAAAGAAAAGGAATAAGAGAAGACCATGAAAATACTTGTAGGATTTCCCATGGAGAAAAAGTAATTAAATGAGACTTCTGGCACTAAGCAGAATCTCTCTTTCATCTAATTTAGATAGGGCCCCATAAGTCTTCTTTTTCTTTAAGTCTTTTAGTTATCCCACATTTTTCCTGGGGCATTTCTTTTCTTAAAAAATGTACCTTTTATCTATCTATCTATCTATCTATCTATCTATCTATCTATCTATCTATCTATCTCAAAAAAATAAAGGGAACACTTAAACAACACAATGTACTGTATTTAATAGTAGGATGTAGGATAGTAGGATGTCTTATCTTGTGTTCCCTTTATTTATATATATATAAATAAATATCCTGTTTTCTTCATATGCTCAGAGTCTTTCACTAGGTCTGATATTTTTCTTTCTCTAATCTTCTCACTAGCTGCAAAAACTATGAACTTTTTCTCTGCCTTTGATCTACTTCTTGCTTTTGTTCTACTTCTCCCTCCTTGTGGGTGTAACATAATTCCTCCCTACATGAACTTCCCTTTCTTGCAGCTCCTTCTCCTATTTTTCTGGATTCTGGAGAGCATTTTGTCTTTTGGTGTTACAGACTAACAAAATTTCACCTCTTCATTTTCTAACTTCGGCTGTACATTTTTAAAGTGAGTAATTCGGGAGAAAACAGATCTGATGTGTTACATCTGCACTGCTAGAAAATAATGGAGATGTATAGTTTTGTTTTGCTGAGATCTTTTTCTTCCCCCAGAGAAAAGAAAATCAATACCAAGAACCAGTTTTGAACATAAATCAAATGCATCTTTTGTTGTGTTTTTATGACCTTTTGGTTTTTGCCTTTGTGCCCATACAATTTACAGAAATAATAAAATTAAACTCTAGCAGACAGCATAGTTAATAAAGTGTGACTTAATGCCAAGATGCAGAAATTTACCTTTTTTAACTTACCTTTCTCTGATTAAAATGTGTCATGCTGATTTTCAAAAAGAAAAGGTGTGGTTTGGTTAGCTTAACTAAATGCAACACTAATCAACTAAACAATCCAGAGCTTTAGTCTCAAAACAGAACAAAAAACCCCTTCAAAACTAGTATTGCCAAAGAAATACATACTATTATGTGGTTGCTTTCCTTAAGGAACTGAACCTGCCTAGGCTTGAAGCTGGTTTTGCAAAAATGCTCATGTTACATTTATAATTTAGTGTAGTCTGAAGGAGTTATGAATATTTTGGTAAATGATTTTGTAATAAAACGTATCAGAATTCTTTACTGTGGGAGCTAGTGACTCCTTTCAGAGCCCATTTTTATATATCCAAATAACCAAGTGAGTATCTTCTTGCACTGGCTAATGTGCATGCATGTGATATGTTGTTTATAGCAAAAGAATGTTGATGTTTAGTTAATTCTGCTAGAACATTTGCATATTAGAACACGCAAGTTCTCACCAGGCTAATATATTCCTCAACTTTTATCCTTCCTTTAAATATATTTCAAATACATGTATAGATCCAAAAACACAAACCAAGGCTCAGCTCCCACGCAACTACAAGTCAATGTGGTAGCCTTGAGTGATTGTTCTTTTCCTCCTTAGTTCCTGTTTTGAAGGCTGAGGAGAGAAATGAGCCAGCAAAACCATACAAGAGCTCTATTTCTGTCATGCTCCTGACACTACCCACATTCAAACTGTTACCATCATCCACCACATAAAAGATGCAATGGATTGTTGCGGACGGACCATGTAATCAGAACACAGCAAAAGTGTACCATAATAAAAAATAGGCAGCTAGCTTACCAGCAACTTGCTAGGAAATCAATCAGTTGTGCATGCTTGCAAATTAAAGGAAAAATCTCTAGATTGCCACATTAGCTAAATTTACTTTTCTGTTATGTCCAAAACCATTTGCAATTTACAGCTCAGCAGTAAGATTTTCTATAACCATACTTAAACCACAATAAAAGAGTTTAGATATGCTGCTCCCATTTTTTAAAAAGAATACTGCCTGAACTTCAGTCAAAATTGCTATGCAAAGAAACATAAAAACTGCCTCTATATAAATGCCTATGGAAATTCTCAGTCATCCAGGAGCTGAAGAAGCTTCTTGGATAAGAAACGAAACGTCTTCAAAGAAAAACATGGAAGTTCAGTTGCCTCGTGATAAAGCATCTTCGGGACTCAATATTGACTCAATATTTACACATATTAATTTCTGCATGTTTAAACAGGTTTTCTAGTTTTCTATCTTTTAACCTAGTATTACATAGTACTCAACAAAGTGAGAGAGCTTAATATTTTCCAGGCTATTTTAGCATTTAGAATACAACCTAGAAATTAATATTTCATTAGTAGTATGCTACAAAGCAGAAAGAATTTTTCTCATATTTGAGATAGAAATAAATTAGTAATGTTAGATAATTTATAAACTGCAAAATATCAACCATATATTTCTGCTATAGAAGCACATGTTAGCTTAATCAAATGTAAACTTGTTTCCATTACAGAGATATTATTTATATGATCCCACTTATTTTGTAAATGTAAAGAATTTTTAAAAAGCATGGCTACAGCAATAAAAATTAAGAGCTGTGCAAAGCATTTGAAATGGGTATGTCCCAAAGAAAAGGGGTGAAGGGAAGCATGTTCAAATCAACACAACACATCCTTAAGAAGGTCCAGCATTACAACTTTGAAGGGCTTTCCCACAAGTATTCATGTGTTCAAATGCACACTGCTTTCCTGCCAGTCTTCACATGCACAAACAATAGTTCTGCTGGTATTGCCAGTGAAACAAAGAGACTGGGCACATGGATACAAGTACAGCGGAGACAAGGCTTTCAGAGGACCTAGCTGCTTTAATGCTTTCAGGAATAATGTTTTAGTCAAGCCCACTTTATTCTGCAAAGTGCCCCTTTTCAACCTTTAAACAGTCAATATAAAGATGTTTCCTAGATTTTGTGTGGTGTGGGTATGCGGGTGCACATCTTTGAGTCAATGCATGCTCCTGGCAATGGCCTGGATAAGCCCTTTTAGTTTCTTGGCAAAATTTCAAGCAGGATTTGTCATTGCCTTCTTCTTTTCTAGGGCTGAGAGTGCATAACTGGCCCATGGTCCCCCAGTCACAACTGGCCTAAGAGGGAATTAGAATTCAGAGTTTCTAGCTTGGTGCTTTTAACCACTATACCAATCCTAGAATTACTTAGAACAGCTGCATTTTGATCTTCAGCAGGCAATCTTATATTAAAATGGGAGTCTTTCAATCAAGATTTGATTTGTTATATATCTTCAGAAATCTGTGAAATCCTTATTTATAGAAATGTATCTCACTCCAAATGAAGAGGGGAAAAATAGAGTGATATATACAAAGAATATCTGTGGTATTATTTTTATACAGTCCCTGTGGTTTGGAGATAATATTAAATTTTAATACTTCTTCATTTGACTGTTATTACTGCCTCCCTAGAAGGCTAAGCCACTGCCTAAGTCTTGGCTGCTTTCAACCTGTCAAGTTAGTGACATTGCTCTAATCAGATGGAGAATTACCGTAAGCTTCTGGATTTATGCTTAGATGCAGCCTTTCATTCACAAAGAGATTAAAAACAAAGGCAAGACATACAAAACACAAAATCAAAACTGATTCTTAATTCAAAACAGGGTGCATTTTTTTTAAAGCAAGCAGATATGAGTGAATATAACTGCAGATGGTAACAGTCATTTACCAATTGGATTCTAGTGTCCACTCCAAATGTATCCGCATTTTTAAGCAGAGTAATATAATCCCCCTTTGGGCTACAATTTAACCAATAACTTAATTAAGAGGAAATAAGATGAATGATGCATTTGATTCATACTACCTTGTGAATAGTCTTGGAAGAATCTATATATAATAAAGATACGTGGAAGAAATATAAAATATT
Source organism: Vipera ursinii (assembly GCF_947247035.1). Classification (NCBI taxonomy): domain Eukaryota; kingdom Metazoa; phylum Chordata; class Lepidosauria; order Squamata; family Viperidae; genus Vipera; species Vipera ursinii. Next base: position 93,221,565 of record NC_139514.1, on the reverse strand, counting down.
CAGAAATAGTAATTGCTATATTTTGGAAAGTAAAAGAGGTATGTAAAGATGCAGCTTTAAACATTTCCAACTAGTTCAGTACATTTTCCATTATAAAATATGGGAACGGAACTTCCATTTTTATTGTACTGCTATATTGCTGGGTAAAGTTAATGGAAGCAGAAGTAACAGAAAATGTTTAATGGAATTGCATGTAATGCCAAAGACTGACTTCATCAGTCAAAATTGTCAATTACCGGTACATTTTTTTTGTTACAGAAATTAATTGATTGTTTTTTATCAGCTAGAGATACCAGGCTTTCTTCCTCCATATTCTTCCCCCATCCCCAACCAACTAAAAACATATATAGATCCATGTATGAAAAGATGCTCCACATCCAGACATCAAATGAGAGAAATTCAAGAGGAAACATAGGCTGATAGCATCTTTGGAATTTGACTCTCTGCAGAAATCTACTAAAGGATTAGTTATCTGGGTATTTGCTGAAGGATTTACAGTAGGTACATTTTCTATACTCAGAATGTGAGTTTGTAAATATACAGTAGAGCATCACACATTACTAAATGTTATAGTTGATCTTCTAAAGGGAATTAAATGTTGAAATTTCCTTCTGCTTGGAGAAGCAAAACAAACACATCACGTTTTCAAAAGTGTTAGGGACAGTCAAAAGGATTTTGTTTACATCTAGTTTCTATGAAGTCACTTTTCTTTCCTAAATTCTGAAACACTAGTACTGAAGTCATTCAGATATCATGTTAGACTACAATTCAGAAAAAAGGCATACAACTTGTACTTCCAGACTTGCCTATAGTCTTTGAAATCCTCACATAAAAGCCACAAGAAAATTGTAAGAAAAAAATTATTTAAAAACAATTTTTTGCCATTCTAAACATCATTCAATAAAGCACTGCAGAGTGATTGCAACAATATTTCTTTCTAATGATATGTAGAGGAATTTTGTCCTCACAGGTTTTTTTTATGTGGCCCTCAATGTATTACTAAAAGGGACAGGTGCATTGCACAGCCTGAAAATAATTGTGCTCCCTGCTTTAGAAAAGATGTGAAAAAGGCCGCTGTCCCTTGAGTCTCCCACTCCTCTTTCCTCCACCCTGATTACAGTTAATGAAAAAGAAACTAGAAAGTTTGGAGTTTGTTTAAACCAATTAAGTTTACCAGGGCAAGAAGTGGCTAGGGAAATAAGACTGATACTGTAGATTATGGTCCTTCTTTTATTCCTGTTAACTGAGAACAGATGTGGAAATCACTGTGCAACAATGAGACACTGCATTCTTGAAGCCCTTTAAAATACAACTCTCATCAGCCCAACCAGTATGCCAACTATCAGAGATAGATCTAGAATGGCAGATATAATCCAGATCTAACCCATCTTAATCTCTCATCAGTAAAGACAAAGCTCCAAAATAAACATTATTTTTGTACAATTGTTCAATCTCTGAAGCATTTTAAAATTTATCCAAGCTATACACCGCTACCTTTATTGCCAATAGTGTTCTGCAGTTTCTGTTGATTTCCTAATTAAAATGAAAATACAGCTTGAGTAAGAAGGGCTGGTAAAAAAATAATTTTGAAAGTGGAACTATTTGACAAGCCTTCTTCTAGTTCTCCAGGTACTGAGAGCATCAAATTGGAGAAATCACTACAGCTGATGCTTCTGGCATTCTGTTGCACAAAACAAAATTGGAATAACTCAATTCTACATGAACACGTGAAAATAGGAAGGGATGTGAAAAGCATCTTTAAGCTCCATATAAGGTGATATGATTTCTTATACATAATGATAAACCATGATAAATAAAAGTGAAGAGCTCAGAGACTGGAACAAGGTCAAATATCTCCTTCTGGGTGACCAAGCAGAATGTATTCTGTTTACTGTCCTCTTTTTTATATATTCTATTTATTTATGTATTTATTCGTAAGTCACCTTTATTATTTTACTAAATAATTCAAGGTGGCAAATATATCCAATACACCTTCCTCCTATTTACCTCACAACAACAATCCTATGAGGCAAGTTAAGTGACTGGCCAAAAGTCACCCAGCTGGCTTTCAGGGCTAAAGTGAGACTAGAACTCACAGTTCTCTTGGGATTAAAAAGTAATATGAAGCTCTTTCAAAATTATAACATATAACTACGTATTGAAGTTATATTTCAGAAATTCATATTGTTGGGTTTTCAGACACCTTTCTTCAAATACAAGTCTTAAAAAACTTAAGCAAAACTGGTAAAAATTATTTTATCTCCCATAACAACAGTAAGAGTAATTTTCAATATAAAATGAATGGTTCTATTATGAATTTGTCAGATTTTCAAGTCTTTAAAAGAATCTTTTTAAAAATGTGTTTCCCATAGAATTGGGTACGTATGCTGTAGTTATTGTCAGTTGCTTCTGCTTTCATTAAATGCCTACTTTAGTAAAGCATCAAGTAATTACTTCTTATACATATGTTATCTAATTTTACAAGACAGTTTCAAAAATACCCAGATTTACACTGGTAGAAAAAACGACAAATCAAGGTGCTTGTTTTAGTAGCAGCTAGAAATTGCACATAAGCAGCTGTCTGTGGTGATCTAAGCACAGAGCTTTAATTAAAAGTATTACGCTGCTTTTATACCAATCCCCTGATCTCGGTCCTCAAGAGCTTGAAAGCTATAGAAGAATCTCTCAGACAGAGTTTAAAGCCCACAGAGGCTCTCAGTGACTGTGCTAGCTGAATTATGATAGACTTTGTTCGTAATACAGTTTTCCATTTAAATTTAATTATTGATGTAAGCAGTTTTCTAATGCTAGAATGTGACATAGATAAAAACACAGGTCCTACCGATCACAAATTCATACTCTGTGTGTGTGTCTGTGTGTGTGTGTATACGTGTGTGTGTGTGTGTGTGTGTGTGTGTGTGTAAGGAGATTATGTTGCTGAATATCCTTCACATTTAGAATTAGAGCAAAAACTCCCTTTGGAAAAACACAAGGAATCTATAGCATACATCTTACTATAACCCCATTCAGTTTTCTATCATCACCATATCTATTCATAGATTACTTATCTATTTATTTTAAACAACCTTATACTTGTTTTTTTTTTACTTTTGCTTACCATTTATTTTGTACACTAGAATCAGAACTAGAATACAAAAATTATATATCAAGAGAAAATGATTCATAATTACTCACTAGGCAGGAGATCAGCACAACACCTTCTTTTCAGAGGCATTCATAGGAAGAAATAAAAAAATCAAGATAGTAGCTACAACTGCATAACTGAAGATCTGTTCCTTTTATACATGCCAACTTTTAATACTTCTTCTTTTCACAGATGCCCTTGCTCTATTATTTTATTTATTTTATTTTATTTTAATTCCATTTATATCCCGCCCTTCTCCGAAGACTCAGGGCGGCTTACAAGCTTAGCAGTAGCCTTCATTCTATGTATATGCCTGCTTATTAGGGCTTTCACACACACCCCCAAGCGGCATTATTACAAAGTCAGCTTAATTGCCCCCAACAATCTGGGTCCTCATATTATCAGCTTTACATGGTATTATTTCATTTCATTGTATTCATTTATACAATCTTAATACCAGTCCAATCAAAGTGACCAGTTGCAATGACCATGGGATGACAGGGGAAGAGCTGCAGCCAGGAGAACATTTAGATAACAGCTTTGGGAACAATGCCACAATGTTATCAAAGGCTACTAAGAGATCGAAACCAATCAAAAACTTCACCCAGTCCTAACAAAAGTAATTCACCAAGCAACTGATGCTTTTTTAAAATCCTATGTGTAGGCCTAAAATCGTGAACTAGAAAGGATCTAGATAATCTACTGCTTCTAGAATCTTTTGTAGCTGTAGTTGTTGAGAAATAACATCCATTGTTTTCCTCAATGGTTTTTCTCTCAAAGGGAAGCATAGATACTGCTCAATTACGTATATCTGCTGAATTTTGTTACAATTGCAGCTTCAAGCCATCTTCAAAGGTACCCCACTACCACCAACACAGCTTGTCCAGTATGTCCAAATTTACAGAGAAGAATTAAAAGTGAAATTCTCCAGTTCAGCTACAGCATTCATTGTATGCATTGCCACCTCCTATAAACTAAATATTAGCATTTCTATTTATAACTAAATAATATCACTCATTTAGTTGGGTGTGTCCATATGGCATTAATTTGAAAGTGAGTAATCCATAGCCATTCATGATCCAGAGAGATGCCTGACCAATAGTAAATATTTTGCCACACAATGAGTAACATAATTTGTTTTGCTGGTATCAATTGCTTGGGAGAAGGGGAAGCTACATTCAAGCTTTATTTCCTTCTTTAAAAAACGTGCTGAGTACAAAACACACAGAGGCTAGTTTTGGAGAATGTTTTTGTAAATGGTGCTTCAAAAGATGTTAAACTGATACACATGGAACATTTGCTTTAGTTTAGTTTCTATTGTGCATAAGATTTGTTTATTTGTATCCCACCTTTATTATTTTTAAAAATAACTCAAGGCAGGAGACATATCCAGCACACCTTCCTTCTCCTATTTTCCCCACAACTCTGTGAGGTGAGTTGGGCCGAGAGAGTGACTAAACCAAAGTCACCCAGTTGGCTTTCATGGCTAAGGTGGAATCTGAACTATCAGTCTCTGGATTTCTAGCCACGTGCTTTAACCACTAGACTGAACTGGCTCTCAGTCTACATAGCAAAATTTCTTTTAAAAGACATAAGAAAAATCAATGCAGAATACAGTTGAGTCCTTAGTGTTCTAGCACACATGTAGGCATTCTCATTTCACAAATACATAGTAGTCTTACTAGTTCTTACCTTCCTCTCCACAGGAATGGCATTGCAATTGTTTTCTGTCACGTAGAGCACAAATGACAAAGTTTACCTAAGATTCAGCCCTAAAAGCATTACAACTGCAATCTGCTCTCAACATTAGAACAGGTATGATTTTCAAGCTCCACAAATGTCTCAAAGCAAAAGAAATGCTTACAAATATTGAGAGATGAAAAAGTGTTTAAGTTGCTTAACTATAAAAATTCAAAACCTGAATTTATGAAAAGCAACAATCTCTTCAGGAGTCTTAGGATTCAGACAGGTTGCAAATACTGCAATCAATAAACTAATCAATGTTTATTTTGCCCAGTCATTTCATTTTCTGTTCTAGTTACTCTACGGCCCTCCTGTAAGTGTAATTAGCAAACGTCTTACAGCTTTAAATGCAAATAAGAAGCATATATATATTAATTCTAAAAGAGAGTAAAGCAAGGCCATGCAAATTGTGTATATTTTTAGTTTTAGTCATCTCCATTTTAATGCTGATTTTTCTATTTTTAATCTATTTATATATATATTGTATATATAATAAATAAAAATAAAATCACAATATAGACCACTCAAAATCATGTTTTGAGAAATGGACGGCTATATAAATTTGAGTAACAAATAATACCAAAAACATTTGTTCTTACTTTTTAATAGGAATGCAGCCCTGTTTCAAGAAGGTACAAAATTGTTATAATAGTTCGTTGTGCAGGTCACTATAAGGGTAGCCTGTATTTCATTTATACCACCTGTAGCAGAGAATAGCAGCAAGCGGAGGAAAACAATTTTAAAAAGGGTTTTGTGGTATAGATGCAAGACAAGAAATATGTTATGGCACACTAGTGAGGTCACCAGTAGCAGGCAGAAAAGTGCCCACAATTCAGGAAACCTCAGTCAATTCAACAAGTTCAAACACAAGCACTACTAAGAAGATCAAGAGTTACGTGTCCTCAGCAAGTATTTTCTTGAATTATGTGAAAGATGACCTCACTTCTGAAAAGAGGCTCAAAGCTTCGACATTTATACACTTCTGCAACAGGTATACTTAAGAACTTCAGTGAAATGAGCCTTTTTTCTGTAATTCCCATGTTGTTATGAATGATGAAACCAGGGACATTATGCTCACATATGATTAATGCTTATATTGTGCTATCAGGGCATACGGCATCTAGAATACCTGCAAACTTGAATTTTTTCAACAGACAATCGGACAAAATGGCAAACATAAGCATACAAGTAGAAAAAACGGGTGCAAAGAAGAAAGCCTTTTTGTCATTAAAATTTCATATATACCAGGGGTGTCAAACTCAATTTCATGGAGGGCCGCATCAGCATTGCAGCTGCCCTCAGGGGGCCGGGTGGGCGTGGCCTACTGGGTGGGCATGGCCTACTGGGTGGGCATGGCTAGAGTGCGTATGGCCTACTGGGTGGGCGTGGCCAGCTCTGCATCGTTCGCATCAAGGGTGCCTATGGGGGCCTGGGCAGGAGTGGGACAGATCTGAGGGTCTCTGGCAGAAGGAGGGTCTCTGGGCCAGGGCCAAGGCAGTGGGGGCCGTTCCCTCACTGTTTCCAGGATGGCTTCGCGGGCCGCATGAAACCACTTCGCGGGCCGGATCTGGCCCCCGGGCCTTGTGTTTGACATGTCTGATATATACTATATATACACTTATACAGTATGTGTGTGTGTATGCAATTCTTATGTAAGCAATATAGTACAGTGTGTGTGTGTGTGTATTTTCACTGAAGCCACACTACCAGAGGTAAGCTATTTTTTTTCCTGCCCAAATTTTCTATTCTGGGGGAAACTTCCTTCGATGTTAACAGATCTCCCCAATGTTCCTACAGTTTATTATTTAATCTGCTGTTGGAAAAAAAGCTAAAATAAAAAGTTCCAATTTCAAGCAGAAATATATAGCTAACTCCTTGTGCAGTCTGCTGTCACTAATTGCCGGCAATGATATTAATGACCCAGTAATTGCAGTAAGAGTGGCACTGAAGTGGAAAACATCATCTCAAGGCAGAGTTCATCTTTAGGTGGTAGGCCATCACCACTGACTGATTTAATGCCTAGTGACATTTCAGAATATAACACTACAGACAAGAAATGTGCCACTCACGCTCTAATGGCTTAAATGGACATGACGTTATTTGCTGTGACTGCAGAGTCCAGCAGTAGCCTCAACCCTCACCAAAGTGACACAGGGTTTGTCCCACAAATGAACCATGTTCCTTTCAGGAGAGATAATGTCTACTCTAACAATCGAGTGCCACTTTCCACATTTTGGCTCCAATAAAAAAATAACTTTGTCTCCTTCTTTTAACTTCAGCACAAAGTTTGTTTCATTGTACAATGGAAAAAAGCTTTTTCATCTTCTGACCACAGTTTACTGTAAAAATAATTTAACATTTAAAAATCAGCAAATCAGATTGATTAAGATTGACTTTTTAAATTTGAACAATATTAAAGAAACATATTATAATATTGCTTTGAATATTTGCTGCTTTCCTCACTTTAACAAAAGAATTTCCAACAAAATGTATTTCATACAGTGCAAACAATATAGGTCAACTGTACATTAATATCCTGAAATGGAAATGAAAATGAAAGCCTTGTACTTTCTGAAACATCTTTGCATGAATGGAGATCCAGGGTTTAAAGCATCTACATTTTTGGCAAAGCTTGCCCAGCATTTCTAAAGCTATCCCCAGGCACAGATAACACTATCACTCAAATGTTTTATACAGCTCTAATTTAATAAACAAAAAGGGTCATTTTGCAATAGTTCTCAATTTGTGACTGGGCTGGAATTAGGAATGAAATTTCTGTAGTAAGTCACGTCAGACTAGATTTCAGGACCATTTTTATGGTGGGCATTACGGTGAATCCACTGTAGTTAAGCATAGTCGCAGTTGTGCATTCTTCTGAATGCACATTTTACCAGCAAAAAAAGGTCGCAAATTGTGATTACATGACTACAGGATGCTGCAACTGGTCTAAATGAGAGCTGGTTGCCAAGCACCCAATTTACAATCACTCGACCATGGATTGTGAATACTTTATATTGATTTTAATCAACAAGCAAATAAACACATCTTATGTGTACATTCCAAATTAAATTTTCAAATGTGGTAGGCAGTAATTTTGCTGTGAAAGCTGATATAGCTGGTAATCTAAAGCACAATACAATACATTCTGAAAATACACACAGGTGATCTTGCACCAATGTAAGAGCAATGTGGGGATAAAAACAGTTTCCAAAACCGAAGCTTACATACTATATTTTGAATCACTTTCTATGAAAATATTTTTCAAAATTAGATTGTGAGGTGCTGCAATCAGTATTCAACTCACTATTAGGAGAGAATATAAAGCTTGTATTCAAGGTATGCGAAGCAACTGCCACTAGAAAAACTAATTGTGATACTGGTTGTACGGCTAAACATTTACCATTGTGCTGGTCTCTGGATCACTGACATCTATGATAAATTGTATTATTAACACTGGAGCTGAAACTATTTGGACACACTTAAATGGTGTATCATTTAGTTTACCAAGATGCCAACATTTACTTTATAGCAAGTGGTAATGCATACAATGAATGTTGTAGTTTAATTGAAAATTTTCACTTCTAAATGCAAATTTGAGGCATTTCTAAGCTCTCCTCCCTTCTAATTAAAACTGGGATTTTGCATTTTTATCATGATGTATAAATAAAGGAGAACAACATCATGACATGTTTGAAAAATCCTAAATAAAAGACTTGGTTGGATCCTTCCCTTCCTTCCTTCCCTCCCTCCCTCCCTCCCTCCCTCCCTCCCTCCTTCCTTCCTTCCTTTCTTTTTCACAATGCTTTCTTTTCTATTAAAGTTATGTATAAAATTGGAAGTGGTAATCTGTACCATCCTTACAATAAGTTTTATGGTTCTGTTATTCCACCTCTAAAGTTAAATATTTTATGTATCTTTTGCTTATCATATCTATCCAGAAAAAAATAAACACACTTGCAAACTGCATTATGTTACTCATTTAAATTTATTCTGACTTTTTAAAACAGACCTACTTTTCTACAGGATGCAAATGACTTCCTATGATTTAATGAGAACTCTTCAAATCCCACTGCAGGAGGAAAAGAGCCTGAGGGCACTAATTTTGCATAGTTTTACACTAGTAGTTAACTTTACACCGGGGAGTAGTTCAGGAGTAGTTCTATTTAAGTCATAGAGATGCTTTAAATATATAAAATCAAACCTCTGCATGTAAGCCTTTGTAACCAGTGGTTTAAGTTATTTATTATGTTTAAAGTCGGTCTGGTCTAATGGGTTTGGGGTATTTTATTTAGTATTTTTAATTATTTATTGTAATGGGCTAGCTCTATTTAATCTTATTTTTAACTTTTGTATATTGTATTTTTATTGCCCTGTACACCGCCCTGAGTCCTTCAGGAGAAGGGCAGTATAGAAATTAAACAAAATAAATAAATAAAGTATATTAGTTTATTTTAATACTAATCTGCATAATGAATACATAAAGGATCCTTAAGCAGAAAAAGGAGTTTCTCCTTTATAGAATTTTATTGTCAAAACTTTCATGTGTTTGTGTGTTCATGCATGCATGCAAACCAGTCATGGCATGAAATATTAAACCAGTTAACAATATTCAACTGATTATAAAACAGTAAAAGCATTTCTAAGCAACTCTGAAATACTTCATTTTCATTTGTAAGTAGTGTTTTCTAGCTTCCTGTGTACTGTAATATCTGCCATACATTGGGGAAAAGACTGGCTCACCAGCTCCCGCCTACTAACAAGTACAGTCATCTTTTTCTCTCTCATTTGCTACCCATGAGAATAAGAATGGTGCTTACATATTCCCTTCTGGAATATCTTTATGTCTAACTATAAATGAGATCAACTGATGGCACTGCCTATGTAATGGCACATATATGAATGAAGGCATTCTATAATAGTCACATTAGTACATTTACAAGACCCTGGTGAATTGAAAAATGCACTCCCCACAGATTCTACATCCATTAGTTCTATCCACAATGTTCACTCACATTCACACACACACACACACACACACACACACAGAGGAGAGAAAGAGAAAACCCTTTAAAATCTTTACTTTCCCCCCTTCAGTAATTTTATGTTGATAACGTGTATTCAAATAGAACTGAATTAGCTGAATTAAGAATGATTCTCCAAAGATTCAGTGACTGAGTTTTCTGTATCATATTACTCTAGGAGGAGTCGAAAGTAATTTCTTTTTTTAACATTAATAATTCAAAATTTTATTAGTTTAACCAAATATAATATCAAATACAAAAATACAAAAAAATGAAAAAATAAGAGAGGAAAAAATAAGAGGTGAAGAGAAACGTGTAGGCAAAGGGAAAAAAAGAAAGAAAAGGCATTGACTTATGATTCCTTTTGCTGAAGTAGAATAAAATAGTAGCATAAAACTTCAGTGTTTTACTTTTATATAATCATATAAACTAGCTATTTCTATAACAACAAACTTATATACTGGCAAAATGCAAAATTTTCATTTTTTTCCATCTCAAGCACAAAGTCCAAAAGCGGTTTCCAAGTAGCAACAAAGTTAATTGTGTTCTTTTCTTTAATCAGAGATGTCAATTTGTCCATTTCTGCTAACTCAACTTTTGCAGCCATTCATTCATTGTGGGAATCAAAGTGTCCTTCCATTTTTGTACATAAAATAATCTTGCTGCCGTTAACATATATAACATCCAAGTCCCATTTTTTTCTAAATCTTTTTCATTAAACCGAAAAGTTGAAAGTAATTTCTGTATGTGTAATATAATTTAAGGCAAAAGAGAGAATGCAAAGATCATATTTTGCCTATAGTTGTGCAACATAATATTTTTTATAAGTATTTACATATTACAATAAAAGTTCATGTCCTCAAAATCCAGTGTTTATTATTTTAAAAGCTATTGCTTTAAAAAAATTGAACAATGGCAGCCTATAAAAACAAGAACATCATAAATAGCTATTGTTAGGGAATGGAAGTGTTCCTATTCAAAACCTTTTGCTAATACTGTTGTTTATAAATATGTAGTAGAATTTTTTAAAATTATTCTGTTGAATATAATTTTTCTGTGGGAGATTATATTTTTAAAGTCAGGGACAGGCTGAACTACTTTTCTTTACTTTCATTCACCCTTAAAGTGAAACAGATGGAGTTTTATCAATTTAAGGCACATCTGGGAATATCAACCAGAAAATCCAACAGAGTAACAACTTCTGTAAAACAGTCAAGAGTGAAACTACATGGAAACATCCAGATAAGAAGGAAATATTATTGTGCTGATTTATATTAATTTGAGAAATATATTTTTATAACCTATAAAATTACTTGCATGCATATTTATTGACAGGAAAATTCTCTGGATAAAAGTGGAGTTGAATTATAATCAAACTCCACTAGTTGTTAGGAAAGGGACCCTGATCCAAGCCATTCCCAGCTTGGTTCCTCCCCGCCTCAAGTCTCAATAAGGCAATTCCTGTTTCTTCAGTTTACCTATCTTCCCTTCATCTCCACTCTTTTGGCCACCCTGCACAGCAGTACTGCACAGTGGCAAAACCAATGGCACTGGAGCTTAAATAGAGGCCTGTGCCTTCAGCAATATCAGCCAGCTGCTGCCAACCCTGGACTGCAACTTCAGTGCCATTGCTGGTGGGACCACCACTGCCGAGGAACGCCACCTCAAGGCCTGGGCTGCAGCCAGCCATCCCAGTGCAAAGCCCCTAAAACCCTGCACTCTGCAGGCCCTGCTACCCCCAGAAACTATTGGCCCCATGTATACGCCTTCTTCCTTCACATGTACCATTCTCCTGATACTTTGGAAGGCAAAAATTTGGAGAATAGTCGATTTGAAGAAAGGTGGACACCCCTTCTCTCAAGGTTTCAGATGCCCTCAGAAGCCTTCCAAATCAAAATGGTGCACGTGGCCTCTGGAAAGAGGTCTGGTGCAGCCAGGAAGAAGACAGCATTTGAACAGTTGCTGAACAAATAATTGTTAAGCAAGGATCATCTGTAATTGAATGTAGCTCGCTATTCTCATTTGTGCTTGAAAGTTACCATATCTATTTATATATGTGTGTATGTGTATGTACATGTGTTTGTTTGCCACCCATTTTACCATCTGGGTGGCTTACAATAATATTGTGAGCCACTTACTGAAAGGTGAACAGTTTCAAAGTTACTTACCACTTCTACCAGTAGGTTAAAAGTTGTCAATTTTTTAGAATCTTGACTGGTTAAAAAAAGTAAAAAGTAAAATTGAACACAAGGAGAAAGTCACTCCTTTCCTGACCTTAGCTTATGGTCAGTTCAGGAACCAAGATTAAATCCTATATTTGTTTTCTAGTGCCAAAAGGTTGGTGACAAAAATGGATTACAAGAGCCTTCATGAAAGAATTATTAACTGGAGAAAGTGTATCTTATCAAATGTTATTATTGAGATATACTTTCAATAGTTATTAATATCTGGATATGGTTCCCTATAAAGCTACTTGGAAGGAATCAAATTGGTTTCCCAATAAAAATACACAGAGCTGCAGATTGAGTTAACTGTGCCTCAGGAGACTTTGTTACAGTAATCAAGACAGACTCAACTGCTGTAAGTCTACTATTGTACCGATTTCTACTTAGCAAAGTTGCAAAGGGTAGGAATGCAGTCTCTTCTTTGCACTTTTACTCTTATTCACTCTGTGATTTACCCTCTGTCTCTTCTTTTCTGTTCTGTGCTATATCATCTTTCTTCAAGAATGACCACGAGGTAAGAAAGATAGAAGTTGGCTACTTTTCTTCAGACTTTTTCTTAACTTTGTTCACATGCAGGTATTTGACTCTTGCCTCTGAATTCAGGCTTTTGATATGATTTATAGGCAAATTTAAAAACTACTTTTATTTAAAAAATTGTGTGAAACAAAGAATCAACCTACGACCAGATTTTTATGAAATAAAATAGATTTTTGAGGGGGGGGGTGCAGGGAATTGTACACTGACCTGTGATCAGAAATTAGATCTTGAAGACACCATTCACCATAAGATCCTATCATTTTTTCCCCTCTAAGCTATTATAGTAAGTCTGATACCACTTCCAAGGCACCAGGCTGAAAGATGATAATTCTTTAAATCCCAAAGAATGCTATAATCCTCCCGGAAATGTAATTATTATATTGTATTACCATAATCAAATAATTATACAAAAATGAAGAAAATGAGTTCTATTTATGGATTTACTTAGAATATTACTGACACAGATATGACAAAGCTGACAGTTTTCCATAAGTTCCATTTGTCCATAACTCTCATCATAATTAAAATGGTACCATTTATGTCACAGTTGACCTACTATTGAGAATTAATCCCCAAAACATTAAACAACTAATATATTTCATAACAGCTATTTGAGCACAGAGGGACCTGTTATACTGTACATTTTCATATGAAGTACTGGCTACTATGTCTAGTTTGTTCTGTAATTTTTATTCTAGCAATACAAAATATATTGATTCACTTCTTTCTCAGAGGTCCTAGGCACTGAGAAGTCTTGCATTTAAAATTACGACAGCCATATTTTAAAACAGATCATACCTGCACCAAATTACATTTTCAATATTCTATTTTTTTTCTGAACAATACACATTTGAATCTCATTGATATTTACTGTACATATGACGAATGTATTAATTTTATTACTACTTATTTTAGTCCCATTCTGTTCTTTACCATTTTTAAACGAATGTACATAAAAAGAATTTGTTGCACTTTGTTTTTCAGGGATGATTCAAAAGACAATGTTTTTTTTTAAAAAAAATAGTATTTTTAATACTATGCTATAAATACTATGCCTGTGTACATAGGAATGACCTAATAAAATCATTTCCTTTATTTCCAACTACCTGGATTACAGGTAGTTCTCAAACTAGGATAATTGGAACCAGAATTTCCATTTCTAAGCAATGCGGTTGTTAAGTGACTCAAACCTGATTTTACGATGTTACGATCTTTTTTGCCACAATTGTTAACTGAAACACTGAAGTTGTTAAGAGAATCACATGCCTGTTAAGTGAATCTGGCTTCGCCCTATTGACTTTGCTAATGGGAAGCTGTCTGGAAAGGTCATGAATCATAAATACGTGCCAGTTACCAAGCACCTAACTTTTGACTATGTCACCTTGGGGATGCTGCAACTTTTGTAAATGTGAGGACCAGTCGTAAGTAACTTTTTTCAACGCTGTTATAACTTTGAACAGTCACTAAGCAAACGAGGTCTACCTTAATCTATGGGTAATTAACTTGTAATAAAGAAACTGTATCACTCATGTATGGCTGGGACACAGCAATGATCTGTCGCCAGAAGAACAACTGCGTCTATTGCGCTGATGGTCTCTTGAGAAGTAGGAGTGTCCAACTTCTTATTTTCATTCAACTTTAAAGCACCCATCCCACAAGATAAGGCAGCTAAGCTTTCTCCAACCCATCCTTTCACCTCTTTCCTGGCATCACTTCTATGCCAGCTAATCATACTCCATTTTGATAGTAGAAAACAAAAGTGTTCATGCAAGTACAAATAAATTTTATTCCAATGATATTTTATGTTTTCTGTTCAAAGTTATTACCTCACTTTGTGATCACTTTTCTTGTATGTTATGTGTGCATAGGAAACACACTGAACTCTTTTAACTGAAAGTTAAAGTGTCATTCTATTACAAACCAGGATTGTTATTTATCACTGAATGAACATTGACTGAATATTATTATATGTCATTACATCTCAAAAATCCAATGTCTTAATATTGCAAATGGGATTCAGGGAAAATGTGTTAGATCAGAAAGATGACCTATATGGGATTCAAGCCCTTTAATTTCTAGCATAACTGAGTTTTCTTCTTCTTTATACTGTTTAAAACTATATTAAGATACCCAGGTATTCATAAATTACATTGCTAACATTGCCAGTTCAGTCTGCCCCAGTTGTCTGAAAACCTGGAAATAAAACAAGATCTAAAAACAGTAGGAAAGAAGTTAATAATAAGCTGCCATGAAAATACTTTGAAAGAAAACAATATAAATCCTTTAAGCTTCTTACTTGATTGAATACAATGAATAAATTAAGAAACAGCAAGATGAAAAAGGAAAGGAAACAAAGTTATTGTTCACTTACATATGATGTAATAATCTTTGTTTCTCTGAAATTCTAGACCCCAGAGATTAGGGCTAAACTCTTGAAACTTGATGGTAAACTTAACATCTTGATCAGGCTTGGCACAGTTGAGCAGAGGAGTGTTGTCCTTTTTAACAGTACAGCTATCTGCTTGGTCTTTTTCAACCATATAGACTTTGTAGTATTCATACTGACCACCAATCTTAGAGTCCACCTTTGGGCATATAATATCCAGTTTATCTCCAATCTTTGGATACAGTACTAATCCTTGTCCAGGATGGAATCTAAAAGAAAAAAAAACAGATAAAAGTCATTCATTAGATAAAGAGAACTAAGTATTATGCCCATAAAAAGAAACCTACAAACCAAAGATAGCAAATAATAAAAAAAATAATAATTGTAAGGCAATCCAGGCTACAAAAGTAACAATAAGAGAAACCCAGTTTTAGTTTTCTTTACTACGGACAGTGGAAATCCAAAATGATTTAAGTGACCCATCACAAAGTTCTATTGCTTTTAATGTATCTACCTTAAGAATTCAAATTAAGTTTCATTCAACAATATAATAATTAAAGAGACATTTTCTCCTCAAGCTTGTTCTAAGCCAGGGGTGTCAAACTGCTGGCCCGCGGGCCGGTTGCATCATGCAGAGGCCACGCCCACCCCAGCTCCAGCAATGCAAAAAAAGTCGTGATACGTCGCGACACATCACGTGAAGCGGCGGGTTTGACACCCATGTTCTAAGAAATGGATGAAACAGGACCATCTTATCTAATATCCAATATCCAGTATTGGATAGAACTATTTGGAGCCTCTGTTCATTATACAGTAAACAATTTCCACTGAGGTAAAGGCATCATCTCTCTCCTAGTCTGCCATATGGAGAACAAACAGCAGCTGCCGCTTCTAGGCACCGGATATATATCTGACCATCTTTTATTACACCATTTTATTAGGAAGGTTTCGGCTCTTCTTTTTGAAACGTAAATCAAAGAGTAAAGCTTCGATTTTGTTAAAACTGCACCAATAACTTGTTACGGTAAATGTTCCTGGCTTGTACCAACCAGACACATGAAATGTTTCAAATTATTTAAAACTGGCTATTCACTATTCAAGCAACTCAGTTTACCTTAATGTAGAGCCCTAACAAAGGTTAAGATTTAAAATGACAATAACTTTTGAAGTATTGGTTTAACTCCAAATAAGTGTGCTCTTTTTAAGCAAAAAAGGCCACTGCAATCTTTACGTTCTGCCTAAGATGCATGAGTACCCTATTAATATTTTTAGAGCTGCGGGTGCAGAATCTCCCAATAATAATAATAATAATATTCTCTAATATTAATATTAAACAACTCCTAATCTAAACTTCTCATGGCAGTTATCTTACTGTAAGAGAAAACATTGCTGAAGAAATTGGCTTCTTAATGAATAGTTATTTCCAGCAGTTTATAGCATGCAGATTTTATAGACTATAATAACTCAGATTATTGCAAAGATTTGTCATAATTTTAGCTTGGCCATTAATCAGAAAGATGAAAATCTGAAAGTTTGTATTTATATACAGTTAAAGCTGCTACATACTATTTACATAAATCCTTCAGCAAAGGAGGCAAACTATGAACAGTAGTTCATCAGCCCACAACCAATTGAATTCCCCACCTGTTTTGATAAAGGCACATGAGGTGGCAGTGTTCAAAGCTAATTAAAACAGATACAAAGTTTTTAGACTTGATCAAAAACTTCCTAAAGCCCATACGTGGTGCCAAACTTTTCAAGGACATATCCTCTTTTTAAAAGTGCAGTGTGACGTTTTATAGCAGGTATAAGCTAAGTACCTCTATAGCAGTTGCAGCATCTATATCTGGCAGCTAAAGCATGAAATAAAAAGGGCCCCACAATTGACTTACTAATCACTCCCACTGCACATTTTTATTCAAGTAAGAAATCATATAAATTAAGCAGAGGAGCCCAAATAAGTATAAGATGAATATAAATGTGAGGCAAACAGAGAATATATTGCTTTATACAGAATCAGATGGGAGTTTTTGAACAAAATGGATTTAATCTTCCTTTACCTGTTTTTATTTGCCTTACTTGTAGCTGCTACAATAGAAAATATGGAACTGCATATGGTTAGGATTCCAGCCAACAGACACAGACTGATGGCACCTTTCACCTAAATATATCCAGCTTTTATACTATTCTACTTCAGCACTGGAACAAACAATTTGAATACAAAATACAGAAACTCCAGAAAGAGATCTATGGCTTTATTTTTACTTTGCTGAAATATCCTGTTTTTCTTGGAAAAAAAATCAAGAGTTTAGGCATTTTTAATTTGAAAACTGTATGAATAAATACTATATCAGTATTTACATTCTAAAACCTATCAGATACTAGAAAAAATGAGCCGTTAGGCTAAAAGTGTGACCATCAAGGAACCACATCATGGTTTCTTTGACCAGTGGATGGAATCCCATTCCTCCTTATGTTCACTGGATGTCTACATCATTGCTTCCCAACCTCTGTCACTGAAATTACACATATGTTAAAGTTCCAAGGCCAAATACTGACATCAACGGGGAGGGGGGATATCCCTCCAAATATTATTCTACTTTGTAGATCTGTCTGATTTGATCATATATATATATATATATATATATATATATATATATATATATATATATATATATATATATATATATATATATATATATATATATATATATATATATATATAATTTGTATCCCATTTTTATTATTTTTACAAATAACGAACACATCTAACACCTTTTCCTCCTCCTATTTTCCCCACAATAACAATCCTGCAAGGTAGGTTGGGCTGAGAAAGTGACTGGTCCAAAGTCACCCAGCTGGCTTTCATGGCTAAGGGGGACTTCAACTCATGGTGTCCTGCTTTCTAGTCTGGTGCCTCGACCACAAAACCAATCACACAAGTAATACAGTCTGTCATTCTTAACAACCTTTTACATTACCGTACTTCTTGATACAGCTAGTTTTACTATCTTTCTTTGTCATCTTGTTGAATATTCAAAATCTTCAAATTATCACCATTTTATTAACAATGGTTTGAATTAATGATGGCCACAAAAAAAGTGAGTTAAGACTTAAATTGGGACTTACAACTATCACCCTACCCCTGTGGTCACTTGATTGTAATTCTGCCGCTTAGGAACCAGCTTGCATTTACAACTGGCTGTAGTGTCCCACAGTCATGTGAAAATTTGCAGTGCTGTAGTTGCATGATTTGAGTTATGAACATCATAAAAATGGTCACAAACTCAAATCAGGTCACAAGATGACTCAAGTTATGACAGCAATGACCTACTCCAGAAATCCTGATTTCACTTGCAGTAATAAATCAAGACTACCTGTATAGAATACTTCTAAGTACTACCATATTTCTATGGAATTTTATTTTTATAAAAGCAGAACTTAATTAAAAAGTTTTAAATTATTCAATTTCAGCAGAATGAAATTATTTCTTCTGAAAATAAAAGTATCATAACAATCATGTGTTCATTTGTTAGACTACAACTTTAAAAAAATATGCTGAAGATCTCTCGGGTGGGAAACATGTAAACCAGAACTAGACTGCTAACAATGAGCTTCCCTGGACTATGTTACATTTTCAAATTATATCCACACAGCTGCTATTCACAACAGGGTTTATCAATAGAGAAGCACAGTTGACACAAGACTGGATTGGTCTGCTATTCCAGGAGTATGTCGTTATTGAGGATTCCAACAAGACAACAGTTTCTAGACAAGCTTAACTGACTTTCATTTTGTAACACTGTGATTCTTAATCCTTTTTTATACACTACATTCTCTTCAAGTGAAATTATACAGACGGACATGCAGGCTTCTCAAACATTCCCATTTCCTGTGTACACTTGTTTTCTTGGTTTAGAAATGTTACAAATTGCAGGAATATTTATAGAGCCCCAAACAATACCCTCATCTTTTGGGCCTTAGTTGAATACATCTGGAAATTTGATAGCATGTTATAGGTTCTCTCACAAAATGTCTGCCATGGGGAAAGGCTGGTTCGTTCACAAAATGTCATCTGGGAAAAATAGCATCTGAAGAAATAGTCTCAAAAAACACACTATCTCCTCTAGGTTTCCTCCATGGACCTTAATGAGACCTCTGCTTCCCATTTTTGTCTTCTTATCAAACCCTTTCTAAACAAACCCCTTCTAAACAAACCATCTACCATTTATATTCTCTAAGATTATACAACATTCTTGCAAATACAAGTATCCTTGAGTTATGACCGTAACTGAGCCCAAAATTTCTGTTGCTAAGGGAGACAATTGTTAAGTGATTTTTGCCCCATTTTACCACCTTTCTTGCCACAGTTGTTAAATGATTCATTGTAATTACATTAGTAACACGGCTGTAAGTGAATCTGGCTTCCCCTTTGGCTTTGCTTGTCAGAAGTTCGCAAAAGGGGATCGCATGACCTCTGGACTCTGCAACCATCCTAAATATGAATCAGTTACCAAGCATTTGAATTTTGATCATGTCACCATGGGGATACTACAACAGTCATAAGTGTGAAAAACAGTCATGTCAATTTTTCAGTGCCAAGTAATTTCAAATGGTCACTAAATGAACTGTTATAAATTGAGAATTACCTGTAACAGTGACACAAATGTTTTACACTGCAAAATGTCAGCTCTCTATCTTCTTCAGGTTAAATTACTACTTAAAAATGTATAAACAGTTCCCAAGGGAGAATTTACTGCAGAACAGAACAACAGAATTGGAAGGGACCTTGGAGGTCTTCTAGTCCAACCCCTTGCCAAGGCAGAAATCCTTATTGCATCCCGGAGAAAAGGCTGTTCAACATTTTCTTGAAGACTTCCAGTGATGATTGTCTGCAACCATACAGCTCTTCAGAAAAGAACACAATGAAACTCCTTAACCCACAAAGCAAACAAGGTTGGGAATCTGTGTCAAAAATGCCCTTTCTTCTGGACCTGCCTGGGATGCCAGCAGCCCTGGACACCTTCCCCTCACCAAAGGTCAGGGTGTACACCTGGTGACACAAAGCAATGCCAAGGACAGAAAATGGCTACTGGATCTTCCTCCTTCAGGAGGTCCAAGACTGGTGTCCTTTAGAAAGGCAGAAGGTAAGTAGGATCAGCAACAACGCCACAACAATGATTTTTATTCCACTTTTATCACTTTATAAGTAACTCGATGTGGCAAACATATGTACGGTAATACTTCTTCCTCCTATTTTCCCCACCACAACAACAATCTGAGAAGAGTGGGATGGGCTGAGACAGAGTGACTGGCCCAAAGTCATCCTGCCAGCTTTTATGCCTAAAGCAGGACTAGAACTCACAATCTCCTAGTTTTTAGTCTTGTGCCTTAACCACTAGATGAATATATTTGATCTCCATTAGGGAGGGAGGGATGTCAGATTACAGATTGTAGACCTAGAATAATAAATAAAATGTAAAAAAAAAAGAAACCACTCTACTCCATATATATTCAAACCAGGATTCAAAACATTTCATAACTATGGCATAAGTACATAAGGAAAAAGTTAATCCATTTACTGATTCATGTTTGGTTACACAAGGAAGCAGCTGGTATGTGGAAGATTTGTTATCTACCAAGTGAAAAATGTTTGGGAGGAGAGAGAAGGGGGGTATTTAAGTTTATTATATGTCCAATATGAAATTAGCAATGGTAATTCCGGTTATTCTGCTAATATGTCTAGCTATGAAACTTGCTACCTACACTGAACTCTTATGTGAGAAACTCCAGTATGCAAGAAAAAGCTTAATTCCACTGAAATACTATTTAACCCAGCCTTCAAAAAGGCATCAATAATAAAATTAGAGTTGTGTCTTTAAGAAATGGATTGTGAATGGCTATGGAACTACTAGGAGAGAATGAAGATACACAGATACAGGGAAATTAGATGCTTACTCCCAGCTACTTCTGAATGAATCATGACTGCACCTCTTGGCAAAAGTCCAACTGTTGACCCCATAACCTCATTCCACATTTACTTGTCCAGATCTCAATTCTCAGCCTCAAAGTTCTCTCTCTTTCCCTTTTAAGTATGCCCTGTTTTCAGAGGAATAGGCTGTTAATAGAAAAGGCAAGGAAGCCGTTACTGAATTAGGTTCTTTGAAAAAGCACTTTAAGAATGTGCTTTAAGGAAGAATCTGAGCATTTCTAAGAAAAATGTGGGGAAAATTGCATGCTGGGCTGGGCAACACAGAAAAGAAAATCACAATTCAGTTGAATGTTTATCATCAAAACGATGGTTTTTACACTTTTTACATGCACAAAACACATAGGAATTTTTAAGACCGCTAAATGCAGGAGAAGAGTTGCCCAAAATAACAAATTAATCAGTAATTGAAATAACAAATCAAGAGTAAAATGAGAATCCACATTTTTTAAAAACAAAAAACAAAAGGCTCTTCGCAAAGATAGGATTTTCTGAGTAGCACTTTACTGCCCCCTTTTGCACTTTAGCATTAGAACAGGTCTGAGCATGAATGTCCTTCTGTGAAGAATCCCCGTGAAAGAGCAGGTAACTAGCGCAGAAGATTTACAGAACTCCTAAGCTGCATTTTACAGCCTTTACATTGCTGAATATGTTAGCAACTAGGATGACAAAGCAAGTTAAACAAAGAGCTTAGGAATCAGGATATGCAAGGTTAAACCAAACATTCTATTTTTCTGTAGGCAAATCCACACTCGATAGGAATCTTTTCTGCTATTTTACATCCTTTTTGAGATGTAGGAATGAAAAATACACTGCCATTTAAATTGGTTTGCTATGGTTACAAGGAAAGAGAGCAGGAACCAAAGGCCACTATAGGATAGCTGCAGCAAGGTCCCAAATGTTAAAAATTATTTTTCAAGCCGTGCCTTTCATACAATGTCATGCAAAAATAAAATAGCGCAAACTAATTCAAATGCCCTCCTACCTAGTTCAGCTGTTCTAAATTACAATCACACAGTCATTTTATTAAGTATGATGATACTGTATCCCTGCATACCTGTGTTTCTTCTTTTTTTCTTTTCCAAGCCCCTCCAAAAAACACTTCCTTTGTGGCTCACTGTTTATAAACATACAGTCCTGATAATGAGAAGGAAGACACATTCTCTCTTCATAGAATCCATGAATAAACCCTGTATGTGCTAGGCAACTTTATATTTAAACTTAATCCATTTCCCTGTCATCTTAAAATTACTAAACAAGTCACAATAATATTACATTCCACTGCTCTTAACAACGTGCAACTGAACCTTCATTGTGATGAAAGATAAAATTTAGTTTTCATTTCTGCTGCCACAAAATGGAAGAGTCTGATGCTGTATTAAAGAGGCAAGCATGTGTGTTCAAACTATACAGCACTAACATTATTTCTGTGTTACAACAAGGTGATCATTTTTTCAACTATTGTTATAACATGATTACGGTTATAATAGTTATAACTATTGTTATAACATACTACTTGATATGGAAACTTGTTGAATTGTGTAGTAGGATGCTGGTAAACGTTCTTTGTTTTAAAGGATGTAAAAGAAAAAAAAATGGAATTTGAAAGAAGATAGCAAAAACCAGCTAGTTCGCTTCATTAATGGGTGTGGCAACATAAGCAAAGCTAGCAAAACCAACCCAGAAATAATTTTCCATTGCTGGTTTATCAAAGATTCTTACTCTTAAATTCCTTTGTTAGTCAGAATGTAAGATGGCAGTTTAAAGTTTGAGGCTCCTCTTAATTATATTTGTGGCTTTTTTTACTCCAAGTTCAAAAAGAGTGGTGACAATCATGTCATTGGCTGGAATGTCAGACAACTGCACCTTATAATACAGGAAATTCTAGTTTCATTATTCTTTGATGGAAATTTGCCTGAGTAAGAAAATCACATGCCGGACGCTGAAACTTTAAAAAACATGCTGTTTTCAAGCTGGGATGTAATACACTAGTTATTTCTTCACCCTGGCAATACCTATATATAAAGCTAGCCCTATTCAAACAACTCATTCTTCTTTTGGAACTGAACTTGCACTCACCACCTTGCCCTCCAAAGAGGATAAGTCCAACATCTATATACCATCAAGAAAAACACCAAGTTATAAATAAGGTACTTTAAGTGCCAATTTTACATTGTTTAATGAGAAATAAAATCACTATACATGATTTGAATAGAAGTAAACAATTTATAAACTATGTTATGTAGTTTAGATGTGCCCTTGTTTTACATATAATACTAAACCATAATGTACGTGTGTTTGTTTCTTTTTAATTTGTACAATGCATTTGTACAATGCATGGTTTTTTCTTACTGGAGATACATGCACAGATCACACTACACCCCAAAACAAGCCAACCAACTGTATGGGATATTGTTACTTCCGAAATAGATATTTCCAATATCTATTTAGGTCAATCTATTGCCATATAGAGTTCGTCTCCAAACAGTCAAAATTCCTGATTCAGCTCTAATTACTAAATTCGTTATATGCTCAGTGATTTGTATTAAAAAATACAATCACTTAGAAGTAAAAAGTATTTAAAAGCCCGCAAAATACATAATGCCACAAAATTTATAAATGTTAAAATATAAAGATGCCACGATGTACAACAAACTGATTTAGGGTTAAAATCAGAAAACAACCAAATAGTTGTGTTGGACAGTAACACAACTAACTACACTGCTGAATCAAAGTGAAAACTTGTGTATGGCTATTTCATGCATTCAGTGTAAAGTTTATTTGAAATTATGTGTATACTTAACAGGACACAGCACTTATGTGCCACCTATAAAGCATACCTATATTGAACAATTATATTAAATATTTAAGGAGGTAATTCTGCTCAGATATCAATTTCACCACCACAGATGTATAATACTTCATGTATGGTTATCAAATTAAACTGAGCTATAATCCTATATTTCCTGAAGAAAACCTCTCCAAATCCAGTGGGACTTCTGTATAGACATGCTCAGGGCTGCACCATTATTTAGGGCATTCTTATTTCACCAAAGCTAGGTTTCTAAAAGATTTCATGAAGTGTCACCAAGTCTTCTTCATCTAGGTATATTTTAGCAAAAGCCTAAGTTGTAATAATGTGTGTTATTAGCACCACATTACTAAAAGCAGATTACCACAAAGGTTTTATTAAAATCTATTTCTTTAATCACTGCATATAACGTATGCTTTAAGAAAAACATGACAGTGACACTAATTTTGCAGATCCTAAAGAAACAGAAATTATGGTTACATCTGTGTTTTAACCAATCTCTCTTGCAGAACTTTGGGTCCTCACCAGGAACCTGATTTTTTCCAGGCTCATTTCACCAATGAAATCTAGAATTCTCTTGAGGAGAAAAAAAAAACCATCAGAAACAGCACCAAAGAATAAGCAGTGCAGAACAGTTAAACCAGACTGCTCCTGGAATATAACTGAAAATTAATTAAGCATGAGGAAAACAAATGGAGAGGGGACCAAAATGAAAAAGATGGAATCTCCTTCCTCCCCACCCCATGCTCTTAACTCTAAATGACACTTTTACCCAGTCAAGTACTTTTTGGGCACCACTATGGCAAACATAGGTGGCCTTATTGGATAACTCATCTGAGAGTCAGCAAGGCAACAATGTGAAGATACATACAGTATATGCATTACTTTCCAGCTAGATTTTTTAAATCCAACTTCACACATGAAAAACTCAGACAAGCATAAAGAATTTTAAAATTTAAAAGTGAAAAGTACCAGCTACCTAGAAAATGGACTGGACTTGAGATAAGTGTTTTTGGGGGAGGTCAATATGAGTCGAGGATTGCTTCAAACACCATAGTACTCTGTGAGAATAAGACAGCCAGCCACTTCCAGGATGGGTTGCTTACATGAAGGTCTATATACGAAGTGGCCCAGAATGGCAGGTGAAGCCAATTTAAATATAGGATGCAACAATCAGTGGTGGGATTCATATATGTGAACAGCCGGTTCTCTGTGTGGATTCCACTTCTGGAAGTTTATTCTGGGCCTGGGCAACAAAAAATTAGCTACCGGTTCTGCCGAAGTGGTGCAAACCGGCTGAATCCCACCATTGGCAACGATACTCTTCACTGCGCCAGGCAGTGAGAAGTTGGCTATAAGGGGGACATGGCAGACCTGCCTCTTCTGAGTTTTTCTTTTTTTCTTTTCTTTTTGCTCAGTATCTTAATGTTCCTGCCATTTTTCATAATTAAAAAAAGAATGTGCTGCTGGAGGAAATGGGATAGCTGGCTCAAATCAGTATTGGGGAAAAGTGATAGGAAAGCCACAAGCAGTATGCATAATCTCATCTAAAATGATAATGGCATTACAATAGTCCCAGAGCCATAGGACTCACTTGCCTCATTTTTCATGCTTGAGGTTTTGCTAGATCTCTGTTATTTAAAAAGTGCCAAAATACACTTTCATCTGTAACATGAGGTGTATACAATGGCTAGAGTCTGACAGAATTTCCACAAAATGGTGGATGATTTTATTTGTCATATTTATATAGTTGGCCATCTTTCTAACTCATAAGGAACATACATAAAAATTGATGTTCTATCAATATTTGCTACAATTCAGAATATGAAAATTATAAGCATTAAAATTAGTTAGCTATTTCATTCCAAGCGAAGTCTTCCACAGGATTTTTATTATTACAGTAATGAACGGCAAGGTGTTACTCACTGATTCTAAATAATGTAAAAACTGGCTTATGCTTGTCTGTTGCTTCTGCTTTAATCAAGTATTTTATAAGCATTCAAAGAGTCAATATTTATGGTTCATTCTTTCTGTGAAGCTTTATGAACCAAACATAGAAGACCATGTACATGTTTTATGTCATTTATTTGTATATTGTTTTATAATGCAAATAAACTGTAGTATTTTCTCTTCTGTAATTATCCAAAATGTCTACAGTATCTAAAATACAGAAAATGATTGGGTAAGATTGGCTATTTTGGATCCAACTTTTTTAAAAAAATGTTCCAATTATTTTAATGAAAATAGACTTAAGGACCAACTACATCTCTTTTGGAAAATGATAAAACAATGTATTAACAATGGTGCTTCTTTTTACGGAGTAGATAACATGTAGTGCTTTCACACATCAGGCAAATCAACTACGTATGTACATTTAAAAGCCCAGAGTGCTCCAAAAGTGAAATGCCATGATGTAGTCCCTGACAAATTCCCATATCAATTGTAGAAGGCTTTCTCAGTGAATTTGTCAAAACACCTTTCTTTTAAGCTGTTAGAACTCCCACAGACACTTGGCTGGCCCCTGCAGGAACAGAATTTTGAGCTAAAAAGATATTTGGCTAGATTCTGAGAGCTCTGATGTTCTAGAAAGATCATCAATCAAAGGAGGAATGGGAAAGGGACTCTTTTAACAGGATTAGTTTCATTGGAATCAAAATAAGATAACATTTATTGTCATTTTTTAATGTGAGCACACTGGCCCACATTAAAAATGAAATTCTTGCCTGCTCCGAAAAGAAAGTATGTACCTACCCATATACATACACAACACACATATGCACATGCTATATACTACACACATAGCATACCTAATGTAGGAACTTACCGTACCTTATAAGATAGCAGATAGTGCATCAATTCAATCCCATCCATGTTAATCTTTTGCCACTTATTGGACTGGACTTCGAACTTTCTTTGGCCTTAACTTTCAAACAGGGATATGTAATAGTTCAGATCCAGTTTATCCAAAAATATTTGGATTGTAGAACAGTAGTATACATTTGGACCAAGTCTATTCTCAATGGAGGAAGTTCAGGGAATGGCTTTTGAGAAATCACTATCTCCCTGCCCAGTCTATCCCAGAGTTTAGCCATGGAGGAAATCCCACTATGTGCACAAGAAGTTAAGATATAACTTCTAAAAATTACAAATAAATTATATGCAGTACTGAATGTAGTAAGAAACTCATAGCTGTGAAAAGTTGGATTTCTTATAATCTAAGTGAACAAGATTTCTACTAACGTCAGAAGGTAAATCAAGATATGAGTTTATAGGAATAAAACACAATCACAATAATATTCAATATCATAAGAAGGAGTTTGACCTCTATACAAGAAGTTATTCCTTGCATTTACCAGCTGCCTTAGTCTGTGTGTCAAGAAAGAAATCAGCACAACTTATCTATGGGCTAACGGCTTCTTCACTGCATTGTGAAAATTCCTTGGAAAGAGATAATAGAGTCCTCCAGCTGCAAACTTCAATGCAAGTTCTCATCAGAACAAAGATGTACAAGTAAGAGCAATGTTAAGAGGTACATGTATAGATGATTTCTAGAACGAACGTCGTGAAAAAACATACTTGACAACCTCTGCATAGAGAAACACTATAAATAATTGCCTCTTCTTGATGTATCACAATGTACATAGCATTATCTGCAACATTTCAGAAATGAGACATGACAGGTAGGTTCGAAAGCTAAACGTTGGATAATGGTTAGCAAACAAATGACATAGGCTTTTGCATTATTTCTTTAATCACTTTAACCCTTGTTCCAACAGAAAGCATAAGGCCAGAGTAATTCAGCTGCTTCTTTTGTCATATGCCTTCCATAAATATGCACCAGTCTGCATTTGAAAGGCTGAAGGAGGCTGCAAGCTTGCTGGACATTTATCATGCCCTGTTCGCTGTGAACAAGCAAATACTTTAGTTGAATAGCCCATTAGCAATCATTGTCAAATGCAGAATGTAAGGTGCTTGGATGTGACCAGCCTTTAAAGCAGTGAAGGGCCTCCCCTGAGCTTTGTATATTATCAGTAGCCTAAAGGGATCTTTCGCTATAAACTTCTGAAGGTTATTGGGAAATACTACAAAATTCTCAATGCTCATTATTACATATCAGCTTGGGATAATTAGACTATTTAGATTTGGGGAAAGAGTAATGGGTCAAAAAAGTTTCAAAAATGTTTTACACAGGAAAACATGTGATTCAGTAATTTTTAACCAGTCAGCCTTCTCCAAATATGCCAAAACTTAAAATACAAAATGGACAGATTGCAACAAGCCTTCTATGATCCCTTAATCCATGCTTTGTTCTATTAAAACATTCCCTTTTCTTGCATGTGATTTACAAACTTTCATTTTTTAATCATAAATATCATAAAAAGTTTCACGGGAGCTTCATATAAATTTAGCCATTTAGTTTAAATCATATGACTATAAAGCTTTTTAATGAACTTCTCTTATTTCTAAGAATGGAGGGCACAAAACAGAATATTTACTTTTGCTTCTCCTGTGGAGTGCAAGACTGAAAACGCTGCCAGAAAGATAACTAAAAGCCTTCTCTTAAAAATAAAAATAAAAAATCACATAACCTCCACTGTACCCATCTCCTACTTTCTTGTTCCTTGCCAGCATGTCCCTACTTGAATCCCAAACAGATTAAGTAAATAAATGTGAAGTCTGCTAAGCCTACAGAAGATATGTCATTTCTAAAGCTGGAATTAAAAAGGAAAAAAAAATGCAGTTGAACCATTCCAGGGTTACAAAGTTTTAATCAATCCAAATCTCAGCAATAAAAAAGGCAGTAAATGAAATCCACCTTTACCATATTAGGCACCATCAATGAACAAGAACTGAGCAGCCTTTCTCTGCTGCTCATCCAGTCTGGCCATAAGAAGTCCTTTATACTTCCTAATCCCACCCCCCACCCCCAACCCCAAGTTTTTCTTTTTTTTTTCTTTTTTTTCTTTCTTTTTTTTTTGCAATTCTCACATAATACCTTGCAGCCCTGAAGCAAGGTCCTTAGTTTCTACATCCCTTTCACCGACATGTCATTTCCAACATCAAGCTAATCTATATGTTGCCATGGTATCCCCCTTTATCTGCCTTTACATCTTATGAGCGGCATGGATTTACCACATTATTTTTTTATCTGAAAGACAGAAAATGGTGGTTTTATTGCCATACAATCAGATTACCGCTGCTAGTTTCTCTATGCCTTTTTACCATACTTCAATCAAAAGGGATCACTTTCTTTATACTCTGCCCTTGATTTACATTACATCTGTAAGGGCCTAGTCTGGGTTGTAATCCCCTTATTAACTAGGAGCGGGGTTGATTTGCCTAAAAATAAAAGCAAATTGTGTCCGACCTTTTCATTTTGTTTTTGATTCGGAACTACAAAATGGATTATCAAAGAAATCCTCAGAGTTCACACGGCTACTATACTACTGAATTCAAAATGAGAATTAAACAAGTTAAACAAGGAGAGCGATGTCAGGGGTTTACATTTTCTACCATGGCTGAAGGACTGAATAGCAGTACTTCTTTGTATACTTTGCCTACAGAGAAAAACAATGAATCTGCACTTTTTTTTGTTTTGTTCCCAAGCAGTTCTGACATAGTCCCTAGCCATCACCCTTCCTGCCTACTTTACACTAACCAAATTCAGAGGGAGGCAGGGAAGCTAGGATATGGTCTTAGACCCATGCTTCAATACCCCAAACCCTTGGGTTTTAATCAAAATACTTTAATTAGATAACTCCCCTTAAGCAAGATCTACTTTATTACATAGAAAAGTCAGACACTACATAGAAGGATGTTCATTGGTGGAAAAACATTTTGTTTACTTCATAAAAAAGAAAGACCAGATTCAGAAGAGAAATGTTTTGATAAGAATATTTTTATCTTAAAACCAGACTGAGGGGGGGGGAGGGAGGGAAGTTTAATAAACTTCTTACATGGTACAATATACTGCCCCTAAATGAATTTCTTTTTGGTTACATTTTCCCCATTAAAAATCATGAGCACAGATTATATTATATAAAGAAAAGAGGGGAAAACTTCCTAAGTCAACTTGACTCTCAGTCACTGCATTGTCTAAAGCAATTACTGAATTAAGATGCCATATGCTAATTTTTTAAAAAAAACTGAAGTAGGAGTTGCTTCCCTTCAGAACGTTTACAGGTAAGAAGCTTTGGGATGTGTGTGTGTATGGGTGTGTTTGTGTATGTACACATACTATATTTCCAACTGAACATGTGCATAAATGGCAATAATAATGTATATGTAGGCAAAAACTGAATGACAAATATAGCCTTTTGCTATAGGTAAGCATGATCTAATTTTTTTTTAAGCTTGAGTTACTCATTGCATCTTGTGTCCTTCAAAGATATTGGAATGCCACTCCCATACTATCAGCCAACATGACTCAGTCTTATGGGAATTGCAGTCCAAATATCTGGAGGTCACTACAATCAGTAAATCTCTTTAAGCATATGGACATTTCTCAAATGGACTTAATCATAGCTAGGACTACACTTCTTTAAACCAAAATTGGCAATGTGGTTTTAAGTGAAATCTGAAAATTATTTTTAATTTCATTATATAAAATTAACTTTCTGTGAGATCAGATAAGCTTTGTATAGATACGGTCTTTCATTAGACCATATATATTTGGGGAGATAATATCCTTTGAGTGATAAAGGTTTCATTTGCACCATCTATAACTCATAGAAAATAATTTTGACATATATACAGTGATTTCCAGGTATCCCTATATAAATTATATTTCATAGACACAATAATAGTTAAGATTAAGAAGCAAGGCTCTGGATTCCTAAATATCATTAAGGTTTACCAGACATATTGCAAGATGTGGTCTCGCCTTGCTCCAATAGCTTTTGTATCCTTCTGAAACAAGACTGTCTGTTACAAGTAGTTTATCATCCTGGCAAAATGCAAGAAATGGTGATGTGAAGGCACTCACAATTCACCCCTATGATTCCCCCACTTTCCTCCTTCTCTGTATTAAAACAGACAAGATTAAACCAAAGTAAATTGCAGAGCACAGTTCAAGGAGCTATTCATTCAGCAGTGAATGTGCATTTGTTTGCCTACCAGAAAACAAGAATAAGAATTTCACAAACAAACAATGAGAGGCAGGCTGGTTTACGCTACTGAAGAGACAGCTTAAATAGGCCCATCAATTGTAGGCCATTTTATCAGTCTCTGACAGGCTGATGTTTATTCAGGCTAACTGCTACAGATTTTATGTGTAATAGGTTATCGGGATACTGTTTGGCTATTTGTTTACTTTTCCTTAGTCAAATTACATCTCGTTAAGGAGAAGAGTTCCACCATTGGCAGAATGTTTGGCTGACACAACTTCTCTATGCAAGAAAGGACAAATTTAAGTAACCTCATTGGTAAGTAAATGTGTCTGCCCTTCACTCTGAAACTCACCTAATAAAACTTCAGTCTGGGATTTATATGTAATTGGGAAATCACCCTACTGGCTACAAAGATTTTTTAAAAGTCAAGATATGCAAGGCAATGTATTTTTGTTGGCAGGAAGAAATTTCTTCATTCTGTCACTAGAGCTATATAGGAGCTTATCTTGTCTTTGTATCTAGTTTTCTAAATGATTGAGAAGACCACAGAAATCGCCTACAAAGAAAATCTGACAGCAAAGCACAACATATGTGGTATCCCTTACTTTAAAAAAAAAGAAAAGCATAGGGCATTTTTATGACAAAGGCATTAAACCACAGCTGGAACATTAATATGAAAGTCTCGACTGACAGCCTCTTTATTTTAACCACTGTTAAATATGCTTGTTACCAAAATAAATCACAGAACTGGAATTTGGGAAATCAGGTTGTGAGAAAATGCTGGTTCACCTTCTCTGGCAATACCTCACATTCAGTAGGACCTGGTCTTGACAAAGTCTCCATCGAATCACTTCCAGGGTAACAGATTTCTAAGTTATTATAAGCTTTCACCCTGAGCTAAAAGGGCTTAATATCAATTATACAATTATGTCTTCAAACTATGAAAAAGCATTACAATGCAATTGTATGCATGGTTACTCAGAAATAAAACCCATTCTGCTGTAAACACATGAAAACTGTGTTTATGACTGCAACTTTATATTCATCATTGGATCCAGGGACTTCTAAGTAGCATGTCAGTGGAAGCAAGGGAAGAAGAAGAAAAATCTCTCTATAAATGTCTTTCCTTTCTTTTAAGGAATAAAATGCTACCCCTTAGGGCTCAGAACAGAAAAGCACTCAGATATACAATATGTTGATTAAAAGTGACAATCGGACTCATTTCACACAGGGTAGGGTTACTAATGCATTTATCCAAAGTGCAGGCCATTTACAGATGCTACCTCAGAAAGGTGAACAAGCTTGAATAATTAATACCAATATATTTCAATCCTATCATTGAGCGCTACTTATTCGAAATACTCCATTTAAGTGGTAAAGAGAGTGCTGCTAATTAAATTATAAGTTAACTTGCTGTTGATAATATTTCTATCAAGTAAAATCGAATAATCAGTTTGATGACAAGGCCCCTCTATTATAAATGGTCAAGTAAATCATTTGATAGTGAAAATGAACCCTTGCTTAAGGAGAAGGGGGAAATAGCACGTAGGCAAGCAAGCCCTGGAAACTGAAGGGAGAAGTACTACAGCACAGCTAAGTGGGCTTTTTATGCACTGGAAGAGTGACCTCTGTAGGAAAAATGCAATCACTAAAGGTGGGAGAATATGCTCCTTTTTTGCCTAGGACTAATCTTAACACTATTATATACAAGGATAACTTCTCCACTTCAACATGCAGTTACACACATATGCACAAGAACTTCATATAAACTCTACTAATCCTTTGAGGCAGATTTCTTTTCTGGTTTAAACTGAGTTTAATTAAAATATTTTCTAAGTTGCAGAGAGAACGCTAAAATAAGCTCTTGGCTTCTCTCTCCAGTAGTAATGAGAGTGTACATCTATCTCAGGAAAGGAAGAAAGTATTACTGAACCGGGACAAGCATTTCATGATCCTACAAAGGATAGGGCAGTTTTCCACATTCTTCATTTAATCAGACTTAACTGAATATTTAATTAACTATATTATCAGGGCCGCTTTGGACAAAAAAACAACTTTGGGGAAAAGAGAGGAATGGCCAGAATCAATAGCAGGGTGGGAGAAAAGTGATGGACATCAGAATATGTTTAATTTTTGAACATAATATCTTAACTAAACTTCTTTTATTTTTAGACTTCGAAGTGTGAAGAATGTGAAGACACATTCAAATGTGTGTTATTTTAGCTGAAAGTAGCATACCCAACTTATGAACTATTTCACACTTGTGAGAAAGACTGTTCCAATCCAGCTGGATTATTTTACAGAGAAGTGTAGTTTGTTCATGCCCAGCAAGCTTAGGTGGTTATGCAGAGAAGCGGATCTCACTCAACATTTTCAAATAAACCACTTTGCTGAGAAATCATGGAGATTAATGTGGCTTTTTTAAAAAAAATGTTTTCTCAAGAAGAGAATTTAATTTCCTCCACCTTTCTTTTAGAAACAAAACACAGAAATTTAACTCAAATAATGGTTTCTTAGACTGCAAAAGTTAACCAGGCTTAGTTATTTGCAGGAAGAAATATCTAATTCTTTGTCCCCCTATATTCTAAGAATAAACTCCTTAGATAAGCACATTATTACAGTATTATACTTCATCATTATATCATTTGGTAGAAAATTCGGAACTCTCTGAACGCCAGAAGTTTATCCCAGAAGCTTTATGGGGGAGGGGAGATGTCTAAATCCACTAGACTTAAGATAGAAACTCCCACCACATGCCACTTTCTAATTATTTGCATCAACTCTTTCCAACCTTTTCTGGGGTGCCTTTTGTCTGTGTTCTGCTTGGATCTCTCAAGACTAGTAGTGGGAAAACATTCGGCTAGGCAAACGTCTTCCCCAACACCCTGGCCTGGTTTTTGCTGACAAAATTAGAATGAGACTTGATTAAACCTGGGAGCCTTTACCTGGGTCTACAAAGAAGCTGGTCTCTTCAATCCCTTCCCACTCTTTCACACAGGTCCCTTCCTCAACAGGCTGCAATCCTGGAAAAAGGATGACAAGTCTGCCTACGAAGGACCTACATTTCTGGCAATCCCACAAGCCAGGCCTGCTACTAACACTCTGCATGGCCAGAAAGCTTCGGACCTCAGCCCGTCATTTGTCGCCCTCCTCGCCCAACAAATTATTCCGACCCCGGTGCCTTTCGCTGGGCTCCATTCTTTTCAAGGAAAGCCTCGAGACCAGCAGGCGGGTCGCGCGGTCAAGAGACGTGCCGCGTTTCGCTTCTAAAGCAGCGGAATGTCGCTCCCACCGATGCAGCGAAGCGTGCAAAATAAAGATCGCGGCACGATATTTCGAGACAGCCACCCCACCCCCTTCCCGCAACTCGAGAGGCTCAGCCGCCGAAGGGCCCACCGAGGAGAGGAAGATCGAGGACCCAACTGCGGCTCCTTCCCCCATTTTGTTCCAGTCGGCAGTCCCGTTTCCCCGGCCTCTCCGATGGAGGGCTGGCCAGATCTGCGACCCCTTTGCACTCCCCGCAGCTCGCTCGGATGGCAGCGTTGCGGCCTGCCTAAAGGGCCTGGCCGCGTTAGAGAGCGAGGTTGCCCTCGCCTTACCCGCCTTCGCCCGGGCTGCGGAGGAAGCGAGCCTCCGCGGGTACTTACTTGGAGTTGGAGGAGTTCCAGTAGATGGGCTCCAGCACCAGAGAGCTGGCCAGCGCCGTCCGGCACAAAAGCACCCAGATCCCCCAGCAGCACCTCCCGAGCGGGGATCCCTCCCGGCGCGCTACCATGGTCGGGGGCGCCGCCGGCGGCTCCTGCCCCAAAGGTTCGCCAACTCCGCGGCGCCCGGGAGAACGGGGACGTCCACAATCCCCCACACGAAGGAGCCACAACCAGAGGCAAATCCCGGGCAGCCAACGAGCTCGCCCGCCTGGCTTAAGTCGTCGAGCGCACGGCCGTCGGCATGGAATCGCAATCCCGAGCTAGAAGAAGGTAGGCGAGATGCAAGCGGCCCCGGGAACACGACGACGAAAAGCACCGCCCGCCGCTCAGTTCTACTGCCGCCGCCGCCGCCGCCGCTGCGCTCGGCTGCTCCCACCTCGCCGCCGGCGGCCACCAGGCTCAGTGCGAAGGAAAAACCGAGCGAGGACGCCCAATTTAATTCCCCGGCGGCGCACGCAGTTTTCTTCGCCCCTTCTATAAATCCACCCGGAGAAAGCGAGGTAGCCGGTGCCGTCCGGCGGCAGATCCGCGGGATTCCATCGCCCTCCCGGCCGCCGGAAAGAGGCTGCTTATTCCTGGCGTCCAAAGGCTTTTCGTCCCCTCTTCCGCGGGGCGAGCCCGGCAAAGGCAGAGATGCCTCCGGCGGGCTCCCAGCACCCGCACCGCCGACGACGACGACGACACGGCAAGGAAGCTAAGACGGAACGAAAGGCCAGGCAGGCAGGCGGCCCTCGACTTTACATTCGCCGTCGCCGGGGCCACACGGAGCGGCCGTTTCCCTTCCCTTCCCCCGCTGCCGCCCTCTTTGCTCCTCTGGTTCAAGGCTCTCTCGACCGCGTCTTGCCGGCTGCCGGGCTTCCTGCCGCGGTCTCCTCTTAGACTCCAAACGAGAGAGTGAAGCTCCGAGTCGCCGCTCTCGCGCCCTGCCTCCTCATTATAAACCCAGCCACCCCCCTTCTCCAGCAACTCTTGCGCTGGTTGGGTGGCGCCTCTGTCACTTACGCCCAGAAGCGGAGCCCACCTTCGAAAGGGGCGGGGCCGGCGAGGGGAAAAAGGGGGGGAGGGAGGGAGGGACAGGTAACGCGCCCTGTCCTCCAGCCCGAGCCACCTCCGCCTGGGTTCCGCTCTGGGGGCCGGTAAGGCCAGCGCTGCTCCCCAGCTAGGCGCAGGTGTGTTTCTTAAGGAATTGGACGCAAGGAGCGTCTCGTTCCCCGCCCAGCCTGCTAGCACGAAAGGGAAGAACGCCCTTCGGAACACCCCAACTTTGCGGCCGCCTTCGCCTTCTTCCTCCTGCCTGAAAAAGCAGGTGGCCTCTGACCGCCGAGCCCGCGACTCTTTAGGTTCGAGTTACAGACGACAGACAGATCGTAGCCCGGGAAAGTTCCTGGCGGACTCAACTGCCGGCAATAAGGAGCGCGCCGGGAGGAGGGGTCCATTTGAACCCTCTGCCCTGTGGCTCGCTTGCGACGCCAGGCTCGCCCGCTGCAATCCTGCTGCTCGCCCAAATCCTTTACTACCGGAGGGTATTCTGACTTTCGAGCTGAAGGCGCAGTTCTCCCGCGCAGCGCCTCTATGTCTCTTTTGCGCCCGCTCGTGGGGTCGCTTTGCAGAAAGCCTTCCAAGCCCTGGCACTGGGGGCTTTATGGGCGGCGCGGTTGGGTTCGGTTGCCGGGCCCAAACGGGCCAAGAATTCATTGGAAGGGAGGCCCGCGCTTAAGTTTGGAGCCGAGTCCTGAAATTAAAAGGACGCGCTAGCCCGGCAGGTCTCGCTTTAGACAAACCAATCGCTGCGTTCTTAGCCTGCAACCGGCTGCTGTGTGTAATATCATAGAGCTACAGCGCCCACTAGCGGACGCTATGAAAACCGCTTCTTATTTTACCTTCGTTTTGGCGATCCTCGGAAAACTTCGCCTTGAAGTCAAACCGGACTTTTGTTGTTTTTGTTGTTGAAATCATCGTCGTTGTTAACTGGGCTTTTTAAGAGATTGAATCTGTTTAGGAATTAGAGGTGAAATGTGCTGCTTTCGATCTGAACTGTCTAATCGGCAGATAGCCAAAGTAAACGAACGCAAATTAAAATCTGGCTAAAACTAGATATAGCCCATATGTTATGAATTATAAACGTTTTAATTGAAGGTTTGAGTAGTGGAAAGGTAGGAATTCGAAATTACCTAAAATGATGTGGATTTCAAGAAAGATAGTCATAAAAATAATTTTGCGGCGATATTAGAAGAATGTGTGATACCGCAAATATACGATCAGGCATTAGAGCTTTATTTGAAAAATACCTATTTAAAAATAAATGCAATGAGGTAAAAAAGGAATTAATTCTTTAGGACTAAGAAGCAGAAAACACTTTTAAATATTGGCTTAACCACAAGGAAAAAAGCAGCTAGAAAATAAATGTCAAATCTACATTCTAAGTTTATTCTCCTTCCATCACTAAAACTTAATGTTCTTGCGCTTAAATAAAATGATACCAGGAAATCATCACAATCAGAAGAAATCTGGGTTTAAATTTCTGGGATTTTTTACTCGTTTATTTAGAGGAGGAATTTTTTTTTAACCGAGTGAAAGTCCCGCTTGCAAAACCGAGTGACTCCGATTTCGCAGCTCCAGGCTTGGCATCCCGTAGTCACCGAAATGGGGTGGCTATAATCTGCTCATTCCTGGGACACTCGCACAAAATTGACACTCGCACAAAATTGACCCGCACAAAATTGCCCGTCCGGGGCATCGACTGATTCGATGCCCCGGAGCAGCCCAAATAGTTTCTCCGGGGGGGGGAAACAATCCTCTGTGCCCCCCCTCCCGGAATTCAGTGCTGCAACACCAAGACCCATATGCGAAGAGAAGCAGAAGAAGCGGGAAGGTGTGGGGAAGGGAGACAACCTTCGTATTACTTCGGTAAGTCCAAGTTACCTTTTCCAAAAAGAAGTGGCCCTCGGTCCCAGAGGCTCGGAGCCCCATCCGAGAAGAAAGTCGGGCAACTCGCCCTTCTGAGACAGGCGCCTCTGGAGCCCTGCGAGAACCTCGAGCGGCTTCAGCTTGAGCGGCTTCGCCAGCTGGGAGAAGAGAACATCTGGAAATAACCACATTGAGGATATTTGGCGGGGGGGGGAGGAAACGAACAAAGTGAAGCCAACCACTTTAGCCCCAAGGAGAACTTCCCCAGAATATTTGGAAGAATTTTTTTAAAAAATGCTTTTAAAGGATTTCAACTTTTTCTGATGTTTATTCATTCAGGAAGACGGTGCCTGGAAATTCGGTGTTCCTCCCCTGTCCCGATCTATTGGATCCGATCTAATTTGCTGAACTGGACAACCGATATGGAGGTGGCTCCAGGAGTCCTTTGGCCCTTGTGGAGCAGCGGTGCGACAAGGCCCAGGAGCTCTGCTCAGGATTGGCAGGGGGTGGGGGTGGGGGGAGGGCAGGTGTGTACTCAGCGATCCGGGATGGGGGTGGCGGTTCTTGAAAGACTCGCTCCGCAGCTGCTTGGACGTCTCGAGGTGGCTTCTCCCGAGGAACCGGGCTGAGGATCGGTTTTGGGCTCAACCCGTTCAGGGAGCCCCGGCCGACAGTTGCAGAAAGGGACGGCCCGACGTTCCCAGGTAGGGCGGCCTAGAAGATACCTAGGAGAAGCCTGGCCGCTGAATGGCTTGTGAGAGAAAGTTTGAGAAGGACGAAATCACTTCCTTGGCCACTTCACTTTTTTTTTTCGGACGTTCCCTCTTCCTCAGCGACAGCACAAATGAACTTTAAGGTTTGCACATTTCAAGGCACCTCGGTAATAAACACGGGAAACGGAAGATTAGAGTTACCAGCTCTGCGCTGCCAAAAATCCGGTCGACCACTAGATGGCAGCAGAAACGTACAGGCATCTCTAACCTTTTCTTCCTGGGGTGGGGGGGGGAAAGGGTTGGGGGGGATCGTTCGGATTTGTACAGCCCCAGTCTAGTAACCCTAAGCAACTGTTTTTTGTTGTTTTTTTTTAAAGATCCTGACGACAATCTCTCGAGCAGATTTTTGCAGGACCAAGTCTGGCTCATCACTAGGGCTTATTGCCCAAGAAATGGGCGACGGCGAGGATTGCCTAAAGCTCTGTCCTGGCGGTGGGAAGCGAGAGGGGCCTACCGCTGCGGTTGCCTAAACCGGGAACGGGTGATTGATTCTCCATTCCCTTCGGGATAAGGAGGCCCGGGCTACCGGCAAGAATTACTCTGATTTGTCTAGCCTGGAAGCGAGCGAAGGGATCGAGCCCGCCACGCGAGGCCAGCGGGGGGGGGGGGGGTGGGAGGGGGAGAGGAAGAGGATCGACAAAGGATTCTTGAAATGGAGAGGTGCGAAGCCTCCAAATTTGGACTTTAATTTCGCTTCTACGTCGGGGAAGCTTCGTGCCCGCTCTCTTAACCCTCGTCTACCTCGCCACGGTTTTACGGTGCAACACAAAGATCTGACGAAATCCAGCCGATTTGAGGAGTATAAAAAGAGGAAGACGGTTTGAACAAATTGACTTGTGAGTGGCAACCAGCTTTTTCTTCTTTGCAAAACTACTCCCTCTGGGAACAAAGGGGAAATTAGCTCAGGGCAGGTCGCCCTTTTAAAGGAGAGAAGGTCTTTTCCTAAGGGAAAAGCACTGTTTTGGGGAGGGTGCTTCCTCCTCCCCGTTTGGATATATTCAACCTTCTGGATCTTTGAAAGTCTCTTGTGGTTTAAATTGGAAATAAAATCTCTGCCTTGGTGACGATAAGACCGTTTGTGTCTGGATAATAGGTAAACAGGCCTTGGATTGCAGACTGGGATGATTTACTTTGACTTCCAAGGGATGGTCCCCAGGATCTAGCTTCCAGGAATTCTTGCTGGCACTGGGCTCTTAACCAAAAAGTCTTGGCCGAACCTAAAATGGAATTACTCTAGGAATCCAGTTGCGTTTGAACTGGCTCCAGAGATGCAAAGAATTCCATCTTTTCATCAGACAGTTTCAGTTTTGCCAGGATGAACTTAAAAGCATGGAGTTAAACCCTGACTAAAAGAATCATTCCTCTTGACTTTAGTTCAAGCAAGGCACAAGAAAAAGCCTTCCAAATTGAACTTGAAGCTTCGTCACCATTTCCTCAGCTGCTGAGAATAGTCACATGCAATACTTCGAATCAGAATCACTCAGGATGCCACACCAGAATCTGGTAACTGTAACCCTTTCTTCTTCTAGTTACACACAGCTTGTTCCATATGCTCAGCCTTTTGGGGGGGGGGAACAGCAGTTGACACCATATTAAACAAAAAAAGTCTAAATTGAGTAATAAAAATGTTACAATTTCCAAATTTGACATTTTGGGCCTAGCAGCAAGACCAATATTCAAAATTTTTGTTACATGTATAAACAGGATGAGATGTGGATAAATTCTGAGCACCTTGCTTTAGTGCAAAACTGAAGTTGTCCCTTGCATGTGGAAGAAAACGTAAGAGATTTAGTGAATCTGCAATAAAAATGGGAATCAGAATGACTTAAGTTTCAGAGATTTGGCAATCTAACTGAAAGTTAAATCAACACCATCTTTCCTGGTAGCAGGAAAGCTTTAGAAGCCAGCAGCATGCCTATTATGTACACCTAGTGAAGAATATTAATCACAGAATGGAACTTCTCCTTGTCTATAAAGATATGGTTTTATTAGACAGCCAGTTACAAAATGTAATTCTGAATGAATCACACTTGGGCACGTTATATACCTAATGCTCAGCCTGTTGGCCCCATTTCTTCACTGCTGCTTTTGCAGTATAGCTGGAAACACCAGTTATACTTCAGCAGGCTTAGCAAGGCTGTTTTTATGGAGTATCTTATGGAACTACAGGAAGAATTGGGGATGTCTTTTTGTTGCAGTTTGATCAAGATGTATTAATTTATTTTTCACATATTTTATTTGGGACATTGCTAACAGGTGGTTTCCGTTAAAATATTTGTGCTGAGTGGCACACGAGCGCTGATTAGCAGAAGTGATTAAATTCCCAATCAGTTCAATATTGTTTCCTGCAACTAAAACCTACATAGTTGTAGGAAATAAAAGTTGCGAAATAAAATGGATACTTGTTGAAAAAAGGGAGCCAGAACTGGAAAACTTTCACAACAGTAGCATTTGTATGTGTATGTAATGTATATTTATATGTGTATGAATATACGTGAGAGAGAGAGCCACTGTTGTGAAGTTTTGTTCATTACTAATACTATTCCCAGTTCTTGCTCCCTTTTTAACAACTTAACATTTATTTATAATATCCATATTCTGTATTGCCAACACTACAAATACCCCATGAATTAAAAAAAAACCCTCATAAAATTATCTTGTAACCAATTCCACATTACATTTTAACTCCATCTATATTAAGTGACGATATTTCAACTCTTTAAAAGCCAGTTAATAACACTCCTTGTCCACCTGGCTGACCTGGACTGACAGGGATTTTAATTATGTTTTTAATTTTTTAACTCTTTTTAATTTATTCTAATTTTAATTTATTGTACAGGGGCCTTTAATTTTAATTTTATCTTAACTTCTGTATTTATTGTATGTTATTGTTGTTAGCCGCCCTGAGTCCTTCGTGAGATAGGGCGGCATATAAGTCCCAATAATAAATAAATAAATAAATAAATAAATTTTTATTAGGGGGCTGTGGAAGAACCATTCCAATGGTCCTTCTGAATACCATCAGGGAAGGCACCATTCAGATCTCCAATGTAAGGTATAGCATGTACATCCTCCTCCAAAATATTATGCTCCTGATCTGATATGACAAGTGGTACTTTCCACATTTCCATCAGGGATGAATGCACCAGGTCAGTTCTATGCACAAAGACCTTACTGGAAGCTAATCAGCATACCCACAACTGGTGCTATATTTTTCTGGCAACTTTCATCTACTAGCAACTTTCCATTTGCATCAACTTTAAGGCACTTATGAAAGGTGGCCCCAGATAGAATAAACAGTATGCAATATTTTTCTTTTTGACAGCCTGTATGCTGGCATCAACTACACCAAGCCCTTCTTCTCCTCAAGGTCAAGCGCAACCCAGAGCATTCAAGATCTTACTAACATTTGACAATAAAGTGCACTCATTTTTAGTGATGGGATTTTTAGGGGAAATAAAACAGCCTAAGTCGTAGCAAAGCAAAACAGGCAAAAAAACTCCGAGACATTATTGCATAAAGTGCACTTCCCAAATGAAAAATTACTCTTTATGAGATAACACTATCAAAATTAATAAAAATACTTCAATCCACATCATGCTTTCCAGAAAGACTTTTGACTTAGGGTTTATGATTAATTCCTAATTGATTCCTTCTTTGAGATTGCCTTGACTTGTGAAAATTTGATCCAGGTTCCAGAATCCTCTGAATATGTACAAGATGCATACGGATGTAATGGGGGGGGGATTGATAAAACCACCCCTCTGCACTTCAGAGAATGCTTTGTGCTTTGGCAAAAGCAAACTTGGATCCAATTCATTTGATATAACAATTTATTTGATATAAGCTGTATGCTTATATCCGAGATCGAGATTTGAAAATGCCAAGTACACTTAGATGGCCATAATTTCAAACTGTCTCTTCCAAAGGAATGCTTCTAGTTACCACATCAGACCAATTAATTTTAAAAAATCTAATGAGTTTTGAAATAATCTGAAACTTCCAGGCATTATTGCTTTATTTT
Organism: Vipera ursinii; assembly: GCF_947247035.1. Taxonomy (NCBI): domain Eukaryota; kingdom Metazoa; phylum Chordata; class Lepidosauria; order Squamata; family Viperidae; genus Vipera; species Vipera ursinii. Next base: position 93,179,187 of record NC_139514.1, on the reverse strand, counting down.
AGTCTGATTAAATTAAGAACAGCACAATGGTCACAGCAATATTAATTTATTAAAAACATTCTCAGAGATACCGATTGTTCGACTGTATACTTCATGATCTATCATTCCGTACTTTGTGCAAGCAAAACAGGAGTCTGCTCAATGTGTGCCACATACTGGAAACTTGATACAATTGATGTTACATAAGAACAAAACTAAATGGGTACCATTGTTGTTGATAATTTTGATTTAAAGACTGGAATAAGAACATTAACTAAGGATGCTGCAATTCTAGAAGAAATAGTACATGACAAGGTTCAACCTACATGTAAAAAAGAATTCAGGGAACTGCCAAAAACAAGAAGGTTGCAAGTGTTGCATCTAGAAGGACTAGCAATTACTTGCAAACTTAATCTTCATTTAATCTTACAACATTGGCAAAAAAAAGTTACAAAATTACTGTAATGAACAGTTATGCCCAAAAGCGCTTGTGAATATTTTCAGGAACACAATGCCGAATTAATGGGTTACAGGACTATAAAAAATGGAATACACTTAATAGATTGTTTTAATCCAGGGATGTCAAACTGCCGGCCCATGGGCTGGTTGCATCATGCGGAAGCCGCGCCCACCCCAGCTCCAGCAATGCAAAAAAAGTTGTGATACATCACGGCATGTGACGTGACACAGCAAGTTTGACACCCGTGTTTTAAACTATGTGGCCAGTTTTACTTGCCTATCATGTTCAGGCTGGGGATCTGAAACCTAGACCAAAGCTGTCCTCAAACAGAACTCCATAATGCTCCATGGCAATTAGTTTTGAAACTGAGTCGAGTATCAAGTCCACAATTTTATTATGTAAGGAAATAAGATCTAACTATCAAGATCCTTGCCAAAATGACAGCAAATCCACAGTTGAAACAAGTACCCCATCAGTGTAAAAACCATCATTAAGCCAGCAAGAGCCACTTAACAGGACAATAATTTCAACCTGTAGTGCAATCTTGGCTCTGTATGAAAAATGTTGGTGAACTTAATTCCAATGTGTGCCTGATTTGGGGAAAATAAGTTTTATTAGCATAAAATATACATGCACTAAAAAATTTACTTAAAACACATGAATTTAAGATTTCATTTTATTCAGCAAATTGGTTTATTTACACAATTGGGAATGCTGGTTGAGTTTTATCAGTGGAATAAAAACAATTCTAGTAGAGACAATACTGAACTCCCTTTACACATCTCCAGCAACACTGACCAACTTTTTCCTTACCTGTATCAGGAACATCAAGCACAATAGTGGAGTAGTATCAAAAGACACTGGTATAACAAACCATTGAGGATCCAGTACACTGTGGGAATTTACCAATATATTTGCCAAACTTTTTTTAAAGTCAGCAAAATAAAACCAGCTTTAATAGTTAGCATCAGAGTATATCTCTGAGATCAGCGGGTAGTAAAAACCTTATCAGACCATACATAATTTATAAAGTGACCTGATCTGCATCAAACCACTTTATCACAGAATCAAAACAGATAAGAATAAATTTATTCTTTAAGACAATGATCTGATAAGGATTTAACTTAACAGACGTTAAAATAAGAGATGCAGAGCACAGCCCCTATTAGAACAAGCTAACTTTTCAGATGTCCAAAAAGAAAAAAAAATAACCAAAGAAAATAAAAAAAAACCACTTCAACATGAAGCTACTATACAAAGATTTTTTTCCCAATTTTCATTAAGAGTTCGGAGCTGAAATTTAATCCTGAGTCTTTAGTGAGAAGGACAGTTTTGGCCTAGTTTTTCCCTTGCCTAGGATCATTTTTTGTTCTTCCTTTTGTTGACGTTGTCTTTCTTGTTCTAATTTCATCCTCTCTTCGTGAATTTTTCTTTGTTCTTCAACAATTTTCAATTGTTCTTCAGCCTGTAAGCAGAAAACAACAGTTTAGATTACATTTTATACACCTTATGTAACATTACATATATGGTACTAGCATATCTTTGTTGAGAAGAGCTGACAGCTATTCCATTCTTTAGCATTAGGGGAAACAAGTGTAAATCCATGCAACACTGAAAGAAAATAAGCCATTTTCATATTGTTTCCTATCACAATTTCATTAAAAAATACTTGAAGTGATGATTTACAGGACACAGAATAAAAACAAGAATCAAAACAAAGAGGCTGAGAGAGATTAAATAGTTTCAATAGAAAGTTAGGAAAACTATTTAGAGCTATAGGATCAAAAGTAGCTGAGAAATGTTGACCCAAGATGCTTGAGGCTTAAAATCACCAGGAACAGATTGCTATCTAAAATGATGTAGGGCCACAATGATGTTAAAAGATCAGCTTTAACCAATTCATCTAGAATTAATTTGTACATTGGAGAATCTCTCCTATATCCCTAATTTATGAATTCAACCCACAGAGTCAAGTATAATCTGATCTGAGATACAGTTGCCAATCCAAATTAAAGACTAGGACTTAAGAATTCTAGCATGAAAGTTAAGAATTACTTTATTAACTGTCTTTCAGGTTTTACAGCTTCTGTAAAAAATAGCCTGGAAATAGGGTTTCCAAGAAGAAGCCACAGGGAAGGAGAAAAGTGAATCCAATATTGCAGTCATGTTTTGACCATGGCAATTTTTTTTGTAACAGTGGCGAAAAATATCCATAAATACAGAGCTGCAAAATCTTTTGCGTTTCAAACACTGCACAAGATTCTGATTTTAAGAAACACTGGGTGAGACTAGAACAAAATTTGAATTCATTTTCATTTAATGATATTAAATTTAAAAACCATGCAAGCATTCTCAAATCCCATATTTAATAATATTCTGTTATTATATTAACAATTTGATAACATTTATAGATTTAAGGGGTCAATACGAAAGCTTGGGGCTTGGCAATATCTCAGGTTGACCACTTTTACGTCTGTATAGGTCACAAGTCTGCAACCCGCGGCTCCCAGTCCTGTGCCATGTGCAGTCCCAAAAAAAAAGTGGGACTAAAAAAGTTCAAACAATCAATTCAAATATGCAAGGTAGGTGCATATCTCGCCTTGGCTCCACTCTTCAGTCAAACCCTGTTCTGCGCATGCACACATGCGCACACATTTTTTGCGGCTCCCAGTTTTTCCTTTTGTGAGGGAACCGGTTCCGAGTGGCTCTTTCACTGTTTCAGGTTGCTGACCCCTGGTATAGGTGGTCCTTGACTTATGATTGTAACAAAGCTCAGAATTTTCATAGTGTGGCATGACAGTCATTAAGTCAAGGCACACATGACCAACCCAATTTTATCACATTGTTTTAGCTGTCATTAAGTGAACCCGTTGTCCCCAGTGAGCAATTTCTGCTGGAAATGTCAGTTTCTGGCAAAAAAAGTCCTAAATCATGGCCATATGAGCCATAAATGTGGGCCAGTTGCCTAACATCCAAAATACAACCATGTAACCAGGGGGAAGACACACCATCAGAAGTGCAAATCTAGGTTGTAAGATATTCTGGGGAAGGGTGCATTGTAACTGGTGATAAATTTAGACTACCAGTACAGTGGTTGGCTTCCCCAATATTTCTAGACCAGATTTCAGGGAGTAAGAAGAAAGATTATGACTACCTCCTAACAAAAAGATATACATTTTTCAATCAAATTATGGGCCTAAGAATCTGAGACATTATGCAAATCTTAACCTGTAATTTATGTTCAGTAATCCTACCTGACACCCCCCCCCAGGATTTACTGCTTTTTCCTCTCAGTTATAGTAAAATTTACTTACCAATTTAGCTTGTGCTTCTGCAATTTTTCTGTTATTCTCTTCTAGTATTCGTTCAAGTTCCTCACGCTTTGCACGCTCTTCCTCCTAAACGGGAGGATAGGGTAAGATGTTAGAAAAGTAAAATACTCACTTAGCCATCTGCACTAGTCTTCCTAGAAATTCCTTCTGTGCACTGACTTAACAGGGACAGCTTTATAGCCATCCTCTTGTCTTTCAAACAGCAAACTGTGCAACCACTAAAATTGGTCTCTAGCTCTAAATTTAAATCATCCCTCCCAATCCAAACAGCAAACAACTAAACCCTCCATAATCAGAGAATCCTAGCCAATTATTACTAGCATTTTAATATCACACAAATCAACAAGGACAACTACAAAACTGGATAGCATTTACCAAATTAAAAGAGTAATATATAAAATATAAGTAAAGTGAATAGTTTGTCTCACCAATTATGTATACCTACGCATTCTTTACCTATACTCCTTTAATCAGCATTAAAAGTTGAATATTTACTGTCTTGTCCAGTGTCCTGCAGAGTGTGCTCCTCGGCTGCCATACGCGCCAGCTTCCTCTTTAAAATGATTTGTACTGTTAGCTTGGCAATGCCTGCATCAGCAGCTCAACCATTTATAAAGAAACAACATACAAGGAAGGCTGAGCTGAAGAATGCAGATGTTTACGGTAAGAAGGAACAAAAAATATGTAAAACATTCCTAAGCAAACAATTAATAAGAAAAAATACATTTACTGTTAGCAAAAAGTACAAATGGTAATCCATATTCTGTAGAACTATGGGCTTCGTTTGTGGGCAAATGGACTGAACATCCTATAGTGTGACAAGTTTGAAGACAGTATTAAACTGTCCTTATACCATTTAAACTGGTATTCAGGAATCCATTGAAAGTATGATATAGAAATCAAATCTAGGTTTCTTTTTATAAAAGTTTAAAGAAACTTTGTTATGCAACTCATAAGCAAAAAGATTGCAAGAGTAATTTCAATAACATAATAAATATTCAGGTTATTTTATATTTGGCAGTTTTTGTAAACAGCCTGAGGTCTGCACAAAAATATAGTTTAATAAGAACAAAGCAAGTATTTGAAGAAATATTTCTTGCTATGTCTAGTAACCAGCTACAGGTTTGCACCCTTCACTCCAGGAATTCACGGTTATGCTCCACAGTAAAAGTCCTAATGTGATCACTCAGTGACTACTATTTAATCTGCTCTTAGAATGGTGAGGGACCATGATTTCAGCCAAAATCCATTATAGATTTTCAAAAAGATTTGTAATCTTTTATAATTCAGCATTTATGTAAAGTTAAACTCTTGATTTGTAGAATTAAAATGAATTTCCATCACATGCATTTTTTTTAAAAAAAATTAAATATATTGTATTATATTAAAAAGTATCTTATTAAAAGGTATTTCCTATTATCAACTAAATTGATTAAAAGCAACTAATCAAATCATAATGCAGGAAAGTAGGGAGAGTGTTGTCTAACTCAGCACTACTTTTAAGAAAGTTTAAAAAGAACTTTAAAAATTTGGGGATCCTGGAGTGATTAGTGCTGACAAGCATTAAAACCTCCAGTAGCAAATTACTGTCTCACAGAAAGACATTTTCAGCTTCTGCTCCAGCTGCTGACAGAAGAAGTCACATGTTTAGCTCAACTTCAGACAAGGACAACCTGCTCTTTTACAACTCTCTAGTCTAGAGAAAAAGAAGGAGTTGTTAGTAGCACTGGTAAAAAAAATGGATCTCACGAATTTGTGAAAGTAAATGAGACCACATTTCCAGAGTTACTCCACTGTGTAGTCAAGAGGAATGCATGACTGCCTTAGAGGAAAAACAAGAAAAACTCTTTTCTTTAAGATAAGGCATTGCAGCTCAATGATGGACCCTGCTGTTAATTTTTTTTCTTGCTGACTGAAGGCATAAAGCCTCTTACAGTCTAAATAAAACAAAACAAATGAAGGATACATAGTCACAGATTGTTCAACCCATTCCCCCAGTTAAGAAAGAACTGTGGATATATCCTGCAGCCATGGCAAAAGTTTCAAACAAGTCTCAAATAAGTAGGCCGGTTCCATTAAAATTCAAGTATCCTTTCACAGGTTTTGGAAGAATGTTTGAGGCATCAGTTAGCTCCTCTGAATAAGTTAGAAATTAGGTTTCGCAGCAATGCAAGTTTACACAAGAAAGGAATTAGATTTGCTGTATTCCATCTCCTTCTCAACGTAACAGGAGGCACAACCCAACACTGAAAGTTTTGCCATGGACTGTCTCTACTTTCCAAACGACCGAGCGTTACCTCTCTGGCCTTTTGTGCAGCAAGTTCAGCTTGTCGCTGTCGCTCGAGTTCTTCGAGCAACTGTTTTTCCATGATGCGCTTAGCTTCCTCCACCCTGCGGAGAACTTCCCGCTCAATTTCATCTTTCCGCTTCTCCAGTTCTTCCTCCACTCGCTTTGCTACAAGCTCCTCCACTCTTCTGGCGGTCTCTTCTTCAATAAGTTTCTCTTCTATTTCTTGTTGCCGACTGCAGGGACAGAAATATACAGTTTCAAATGTCAAGAAAATTAAATTCTACAACACACTTCTAGCCTGTTGCATACATCATGCTTACACACTATAATATGCAAACGTTGAGTGTTTATACAAGAAAAAAATAGGGAATAATTTTAGAATGAAAATATTTATAGGAGAAATATGAGATTCAAAGCATTGCTTTCCAAATGCAATTGCATAAATCTTTAGATGGACCAAGCACCTTACAATTTATAAGCATATTTATTGTTAAAATTTATCAAAGCCAAAAGAGCATGATGGATATTTTATAATACCAAAAATATGCAGTCTTCAGAGGCCTAATGCAAGAATAATGGAATGGAAGAATAGATTTCACAGAGATAAATCTCCTGGGTTATAATATAGAACTCAAATTTTAAAATCTAGTGCTTCATGACAATTCATCAGAGAACTCATTCAAGCAGTGAAATGTGTTGTCAAAGCATTATTATCAAACAATAAGGTAGTTATCAATTATTCAGCTGGACAAAATGCATATATAATGCAAACATTAATTAAAATGTTTTTTAAAAATCTTGAATAAAACAATCAACCCATCATAAGCCAGACCAGCAATTTATGTCTTTTGTTAACATTGCTATATATTAGAATAAATTCTTTTGAACACATAGTAGATGCTATAGACAGGAATATTTTACTGATGTAATTTATATTCCTAATTTTTACCATGTCATAAAAGCAAAATTTAGACTGGAGCATAAATTCCTCAGATTTTAATGAAGCAAATTAAATATCCAGATAGGGCACCCTGGTGCTCTTTTATCCCACTCCCTACTAGCACTGATGTTACCTAGTTTGGGTAATGAAACGTCTGCAAGAAAACAACCAAAGTCAGAAAGCACCAAGGACTCTCATTTGAACCCTGAGTACAAATATTCTCCTCTATAGATTACCCAGGTAAATAATACTTTGTAAAAATAGAATTGCATTCATTTTGATAAAAAGCAAAGCAGGTACTCTAGTAACGTTGTTGCCCATCTATCTTTTAAGCATCAATTGCTTTCCTTCAACCTTTCTGAAATTTAACCTTGTTTTAACCAACTGACTCTGTAATCTCAAATGTTCAGACACTGATTTTGACAGTATCAAAATGCTTATCAACTTTTGTTACCAGTGATGTCTAGTTAAATACTCAAAATTTTAATGACTTAGTATCAACAGGCCATTTCAAACCCTGTGACATTCCACATTTCAGTTTGAATCAGGGTGCAAACTTCTCATTGTTATGATAGAAACTGACATTTTAATGCAAGCGTTGCACTTCCCACAGCAACGTTACACAAATCACAAGACTGTAGGCCTTCTGTCAAAATGAATCTGACAAACCATTATTATAAATATAATCTAAAACAACATAACTGTTTACACAGAGGAAACTTGCCTTTCTACACTAAGTTAAAAAAACAGATGCATTCATCACAACAGCTCAGACTACACTTATTTATTTATTTAGCAATAAGAGAACACTGGAATGTATTCATGGAAGCTGCTCAGCAGGTTTTATTAGGAATTAGAAAATGCTATTTTACAAAAATTACCAGTGCACTTCCCTAAGTATCAAAATTGATTATGAAAAACAAAGAGTGAGCTGGGGAAAATGTATGTTAGTATTCAAGACTATGGCAGCATACACATAAAATAAAATAAATGAAATAAAATAAAATGAAAATGAAATTTCCTTTTTATAATGCTAATCTTAATAGCAGATTGAAAACGTAAATTGAAACGATCATGCTATCTCTTGTTGAATATAGCCAGCCTATTTCCGGCCCCTCCCCCCAGTTCTTTACTAATACATTTAGCATGGTGCCCAAATAAAATTTACTGTAGTACGAAAGTATCAGAATCATGTTTTTTAAAAAAGGAACTGCAAAGCTTGCAGTTAGAAAACTGATTATTGCTCTCAGAAAAAGGGAGAAGACAGGTCAAAATACCTAAGAATTGTCCTGAGGATATTTTGATATTAATTTATTCTTAAATGATCTTGTACCAAGAAGTAATAAAAAAGTAACAATATTCTTTAGTCAAATTCAGTTTCTGATGAGTATTCAAATAAGACCCAAGGTTTTTTTCCAGGCAGTAATATGGAAGTATGGTTTGACATTCTCTCCTAGGAAGACATTCTTCCAATCCACAGCTTTGTTGATCTCCTTGTGGTCGCCCATCCAAACAATCACCAGGTCCAACCGGCTCCTTTCATTCCTCCCCACTTACCTTTTCTGGCAGTTGCAACTATGCCTTCAAATTTGCTAGCCAGCACCCCAGGCCTAATCCAGCAGTTCCCACCGTTTAACAGCGGGTGTGCATGCTGACTTTCTGCATCGTTCAGCTGCCTCCCGCAAAACCTTCAGAAATTGCCGCCCGCCCATCCCGACGGAGAAGGAGCCACCCCGCCTCCGCCCCGCTTACATTTTCCGCTGCCGCTCGAATTCGGCCTTTTTTTCCTCCTCCTCCCGCTTCTGCTTCTCATCGAGGCTGCTTCGCTTGCTGACCGTCCGGCCGAAGATGTCGATGCGGTCGGGCGGGGAGGAGGCGCGGTCCCGGTCGCGATCTCGCTCGCGGCGGGAGGGCGCAGTGTTGGAGCGGGACCTGGAGCGGGACTCCCGCCGGCGACTCCGTTTGCCCTCCCGCGACTTGGAGCGCTTGCGAGCCCGCTCCTTCTCCCGCGAACGGGACCGAGATCGGCTCCGGTTCTTCTTGTTGTGCTTGGAGCTCTTGACGCGCTTGGAGTGGGACGAACTCCGCGAGCGGGAGCGGCCCATCCCGAGCGCCTCGGCAAACGCCGGTGTGGCGGTCCTCAGCGCGGCCCCAAAGGGACCTCCAGGATCCCACGCGGGGCCGCCGGGTGCACCACGTCCACCTCGCGGGCTCCTTCGCACAGCAGGCCCAAGGCCCGGCGGCGACAGTAAGACAAGATGGCGGCGGCGGCCCAACTCTAAGACGGGGGATTCTCCTCCTTCCTCCGCCCCAGGATCCACTGCGATCTCCCACAATGCACCTCACCGGCGCGTCTAAGAAAGGGAAAGCGCCGCAATCCTCTACGGAAATGTCCGAAGAGGAGATGATACGGGGCTTTCCGGAAATCGCCGAATGTGCGCGGGAATATGCTAAACGGAGGGGGGGGGGAAAGGGTGGCCACGACGAAGACACTCGAGTGATTTCGCGGCTCACGATGTGTTACGGAAAAACCCGACTCCGTTCAAGTTCCGGCGAGGGAGGTTTATGAGCGCTGCCAAATAGGGACAGAACCCCTGAGCGAAGCGGAACTTAGAAGCAGGAACCCTAGTTCGTTTCAAATATAATAACAATTACAACAATAGTATAGGACAGGGGTAGGCAACCTCGGCTCTTTTATGACTCGTGGACTTCAACTCCCAGAATTCCTGAGCCAGCTATGCTGGCTCAGGAATTCTGGGAGTTGAAGTCCACGAGTCATAAAAGAGCCGACGTTGCCGACCCCTGGTATAGGAGAAAGGCAAAATGCATGGCTGCATTTGCCCCATAACCAAAGTATGCATTCAGGTACAGGTATAGTCCTCGACTTACAACAGTTCATTTAGTGATGGAAGTTACAACAGCCCTGAAAAAAGTGACTTATGACCAGTTTTCACACTTGTGACAGTTGCAGCCTGGTCCTGATGGTCATGTCATTTATATTTGGATGCTTGACAACTGGTTCATATTTATGATAGTTGCCGTGTCCGGGGGACGTGTGATCATCTTTTGCAACTTTTTGATAAGCAAAGTCATCGGGGAAGCCAGATTCATTTTACAACCATGCTACTAATTTAACAAGTTCAGTTTTTCACTTAACAAATGTGGCAAGAAAGGTCTTAAAATGGGACAAAATTCACTTAACAAATTTCTCTCTTATCAACATAAATTTTGGGCTCAATTGTCATAAGTCGAGGACTAACTGTATTCATTATCTTGAATGGAGTCATTTTATTTTCACCTGACATGACAGGGTCTCTGGGCAACTTAACAATGAAAAAAAAGTAGACCAGAAGGCAGACCCAAAAAACAAAGGGCTTTCGACTGTCATTCTAACCCAAAGCCTGGAAGAACAGCCTAACTTGCAATGTTTTTTACATTGAAAGGATGTGTTGTTTCCATTTCCAACTTGGTTAAATTAGCTGTTTGGGTGCTCAGTAAAAACTGAGATGTATTGTAGGTATTGATTGATGTGCTAAAGCAGATACCTAGGCCTGTGGACATCTAGTTATATCAATTTTCTATTAAAAAAAGACAGCATATAAACCTAAAACAGATGGTATCTTTGCAATATCTATAGTTAATGGTTATAAATCACTACGTTTATGAACTGTCAGAGGCTAAGCATGAAGTTCTCAGTGGGATGGCCATTTTCTATATACACCACCAGAAACTGCCTCACTGAGTTAATTTTAGTTTGAATTAAAAGGAAAATGCCAACTTTTTTCCAGTTTGTTTAATAACTAATGTCTTGGACTTCATGTAGAGTATGCTTCAAAAGTTCTTTCCAAAATAGCAGTAGACAGTATTGGAGAAAAATTGTTAGAGGAATCTATCCTATTTATGATTGATAAAATTTTGTTCCCTTGACAAGATAAAATTTGTTTGGACTACTCAGACGTAGAGTTGCCAGATATCTAAAGAAGCAAAGGAGGACACTGACAATTGGAAAGAAGGACAAATGGGAGAAAAAGAGGACATACTAATTGATTAACATTCTTGGCATCTGCAACAAAAATTATCAGGAAAAACTGCAAAAAAACATTTTTAATTATGTGCACATGTACATGTAATTACTTTTTCCAGCATGAGAAAGACTGGTTTTTCAATGGCAGGAATGTGCTAGAGCCAGTTAGGAAGCAAAAAACTTTCAGTATGTAACTGATTACAACTATTACAATTTCAGGCAGCAGTGCAAGCAACCTTAGGGTACTAATTAACTAATTAAAGCTACAGTGAAATTTGTAAAGTTGTGGTTAGCACTTATTAGGGAAGTAGTATGCTAAAGTTTCTCAGGAAGAAATAGCTGGTAAATACTAAAAAAAAAAAAGAAATAGACATTTGATTTTAAGCAGTGCTTTTTTTCTAAAAGAAAAAGGTGCCGGAACTCACACATGTCATACAACCTGCCTTGCCTACCCTACAAGGTTCCATCCAAAAAAGGTGCCGGAACTCCGTTCTGAGCGTTCTATGAGAAAAAAAGCCCTGATTTTAAGGCTTGAGGACAAAAAGGAGAACATGTCCTCCTTGTGTGGTACATCTGGTCACCCTAGTCAAGAACACTAGAGCTGGAGTCCTCAACTCCCGGTCTGTAGACCGGCACCAGTTCTGCAGCATGCCAGAAACTTGGCCGTGCAAACAAGTGAAGGCCCATCTGTGGGATGCAGGCAGCATGTGAAACCACACACACCTTTCCAGTCCATGAAAAAACCTCTCTCCATGGAACCGGTCCTTGGTGCCCAAAAGGTTGGGGGCCACTGCACTAAAGGACTTCACTTTCCAGTTTATGATAGCTTTGCAAAACCAGCTTGAATACACATGCCATATTCAGCAATATTCTGTGGGCAAGATTGCAATACACAACAAAGCGCATTTGTAATCCTCCAAGAAATTATGTGATTCTGAATGTGATTGGTTACAAATTAATTATAAAAAGAAAATGTAAAATGGGCCTGGTTTGCTAAGTTGTACCAGCTAAATGTCAAACTACAGCTTCAACTACCGTAGCTCTAGCTGGCCTGACTAACTTCCTTTTGAAGTTGAACAACAAATACAATATAGAAACCATTCTTAAGTACCTACTTTTTCTAATGCTTCCTAAATGTTTAAACTCTTATTGTGCTCAGGAGTTCCATATTAAAACATTTACTAATATTAAAATAGAACTCTTCAACCGCACTGTGTATTGTCCAGCGATTTCCCCTCTTTTAGAAAATATGTTCAGCTACCAACTGAAAAGGTAAGGAACTTTAAAGATGATATTGGTGGGTAGAGAAGGGCAGGAGAATCAGAATGTGCCTCTTGTTAAGGAGGTGTTGTAAATTACCATAACTTTTTTTATGAATGAACAAACCCTTTTTCATTTGACTCAATCTGCTAATCAAATCTTTATTTCTAGCATGGGCCACCATAAAATACCACCAAGGAAAATTTATGTCCATTTCGATAATACTACCAAAACTAATATGAAATAAAAGAAAATTGAAAGCTAAAACTGCTGATACAATGCTATTAAATTATAATGCTGAAATTATTTATAAAAATTCTTAAGTTTATAGGCTAAGTGATGGTGGTTTAAAGGCCATAAAAGAGATTAAAAAATAAAGATAAAAAAGTAGGTATTTTAGCAAGGCATATGGGCACATGGTAACCTTAGCAATCATTTTGTGAGAATTCTTAAAATGCCAGATGTTCCCACAATCCCAATATAGTTGGGAGCCACCTCCACCCCCCAAGAGAGGTTGAAAATATTTTGACAAAAGGAAGATCAAGTCAAGTTGTTAAGGAGCATGCTGTGCAGCTCCTTATGCTTCTCTCTTATGTGAGTCAGTCAAGTTACAGAAGATACTATGAATTTCCTTTCTTCCCCACCTATTAGATTATGTATGAAGCAAACTACTACTATAATAATTTGTAATATTATCCTTTTAAAAATGAAAGCATTTTGGAAGCTCTTAATTATGAATGATAAACATCAATTCAAACATGTTCAAGACTGAATTCTTTGATGAATAACTGCAGTGATTTCTTTGTGGACTGATACATACTTTCAAATGTAATTACCCTTTTTACTGATTCAGTATATGATATGATGCAAAGCTGGACTGGTGGATGTATGGTAAAATAGTATCTTTCAATTTTGGAGACCCCATCCTCAAGTCTAAGGAAGAATTAGAATCAGAAGGTCATGTTTGTTACTGGTTTACACATCAACAAATAAAGGAAAGATTTAAACTAGACAAAAAAGGCCATGGTTTTGAGTTCGCTAAAAATGAATTGGAAATCTTACTATGTGGTAGTGATGACCACATAATTGCCAAGGTCTGTAAAATGTTATTAACATTGAATTTGGAAAAAGAACATATAAAACACTGTATGATCCAGTGGGCAAGGAATTTTGGATATAATGTGATGTTTGAACAATGGGAGACTATGTGGATAAGAGGCTTAAAATTCACATTAAATTATAACCTAAAAGAAAACTTCTATAAAATGATGTATCACTGGTATTTAACACCACATAAGTTATCTAGAATGTATAAAGGTATTTCAAATGAATATTGGAAATGTAAATGTAAAGAAGGGACTTTTTATCGTTTATGGTGGACATGTAATAAGGCAAAGAAATATTGGAGTAGGATTCATATATTAATGGAGAAAATTTTTAAAGTGAACATAAAGATTAAACCAGGAACTTTCCTTCTGGGCCTAATGGAAAGAAAATTGAAAAAAAATGGAACTCTGATTTTACATATGGTGATGGCAGCAAGACTGCTCTATGGACAAAAGTGAAAGGATGCCTTGATTCCTACCATGGATGAATTGGTTATGTAAGCTAATGGAACCAGCAGATATGGCCAAATTGACTGTGCTGATAAAAGAAGAGAACATAAGTACTTTTGTTTCTACTAGGAAACTGCTTCTGGACTTTGTGCTTGAGGTGGAAAAAAATGATATCATGATTTTGGGTGTTTACCAATTAGACTGATTTGCTGATACATAAATGATCTGATTTTAATGTCTGATTTTACTGCACCAGAGAGAGTCGGAAATCAGTGCCGGCAGTTTGGCGGGTCGAATCCCGAGTGCCGCGTAACAGAGTAAGCGCCTGTTACTCGTCCCAGCTTCTGCCAACCTAGCAGTTCAAAAGCACGTAAAAATGCAAGTAGAAAAATAGGAACCACTACTGTGGGAAGGTAACAGCGTTCCGTGCGCCTTTGGCGTCTAGTCATGCCGGCCACATGACCACGGAGATGTCCTCGGACAAGCGCTGGCTCTTCGGCTTTGAAAGGGAGATGAGCACCACCCCCTAGAGTTGGAAACGACTAGCACGCATGTGCGGGGGAACCTTTACCTTTATTGTTAAGATTCTTCTTTTGCTTCAGTATAACTAACCTATTATTTTAAAAGCAATCAGATATATTTTACAGCCACTTGAACATACAAAACTAGGTTCACACATTCAAAGCCATAATATGGTTTATTTAATTTTGGCTTAGCACTCCGTGTGACTCCACTGTGCTTTACAGCTTAACATATGATATGATTATGGCCAATTGTGCATTAACCTACCACACTGGCTTAGCACAGCATGAATAAATCACAATTTGTTTCAGTCATGCCAACACACAAGGCCTTTTAATGTTCACCTCAGATGAATTCAGACAGTTGGCTGATGAGCTACTCCAATTCGTGAATATGAAAGACCAAGGGAACAGAGTTTCAAAAGGAGTAAGTCTGTTTATTGTAACAGTCAAATCTTTTATCTCTATTCCTTTATGATTACAGGAGAAGTGAGTGATAACTAGCGAGAAGACCTACAATAGCAGTACTTCATAAATGGAATAAACATTTATCAAGGAAGTTCACATGGTATAATTGTTGTTTCTCCATTACTGAATTAAAAAGCTACCCCCCATCCTTGAGCCAGGAAAAAAATGCAACCAGTATGTAACTGATGCTTCCATCCCCAACTTGTTTCTGCTTTTACTGTATCTGTTCTGAGTCACCATCCAATGGTGCTATCTTGATTGGGTGTGCAGAACATACCGGTAATAAGCCCTCGTTGACCTGCCCCTCCCCCAACTTTGTTATTCTCTCACTTCATATCATCGCAAACAGGAAACACATCTGCCACGCACAGCATCTTGAAACCTTTTTATCTTCCCTCCCTGAATGAATCAATGAATGAATGAAATTAAAAAGAAGACAATTGATTTGTGTCACAGAGAGAACCTATTAACAAGTCACGGCTTTAACTGAGATTTCTTAATTTTCCTTCTTTGACAAAAGGCAAACCAACTTGTATTTTCTTCCATATTCTGTTTTTGAAGCAACGGACTGATGATCATACCATTCCATTAGTCAAGACTTTTACTAAATGGGTATGAGAATATTGCTAACTGAACAACCTAGTGTTATTGTACAGTTCCTCAGACCGGTGTTTACATTTCTGAGTCCCTGATTGTTTCCCTCTTCTATGGAAGATATAAAATAAAAGAATGACGTTCACTGATCAATCTGTGCTATAAAGTAGATGTGTGCATATACCGTAGCATGTAACTACATTGCCAAAGGAATGAAAAGACATTCCCTGTACTAAAAAAAAAAAAAGCTCCGCCATTCTTGTCTGAATTCAAAAGCTAAGGATTTAGAAAACCAATAAGGTTTCAGTAATCCTGGTTCCAGATGCGAGTTCTTAACTTTAAAAATGCATTTACAGCACTAAAAGTCACTGCGCAAACAGCTGCAGTCCACTACTTGTGAAGCACTGGACAGTTTGTGATCAGTGGAGGAGATGCCGTACGTGACACACACCCTCTTCCAGCTCTCTGAATCTTAACATGACCCACCACCTTGGAATGAATGCTAAAATGCAGTATATGAGTGCAATGAATGAGCGAAGGTGGAAATGTTGGTTATTGGTTCTCTGTGAGAAATGTAAACTTCAAGACATGATACAAACATGATCATGCACCTAGCATCCTGATGAGTCTAACAGTTAAAGGACCAAAATCATCCCCGCCGAATGTTAAAATATGATTGGAAGATTTAGGCGACAAAACATTAGCCAAACAATAGTTGTTTTACCCCAGTAATTGTTTCTGGAATATTTTTAATCACTCTTTCGTTTTGAAAGCAAACAATTAATTTTAACTTTTTCTATAGAGGTAATAACATTTGGAAATGGATGAGCTGTAAACTTCTTTTACTGTATCTTCTTTAACTATTAGTTGGTCAAAGACTGTGTACATGAGCTTCCTGCCTTTTATTGTACAAGTGTATTTCCAGTTGTCGCAAAGATAAACATCATGTTGGATTCCTTCCATGAGGATTTTTCAAATCAGGGAAACTTACAATATCTGGGAGGTTGAGGACAGGTGTAACTGAGAACAGGAACAATCAGCAGCAGTGAGACCTCTTATTCTGGGGTTCCCAAATACTTTGACATTGGAAAATTGACATGCCATTATAGTAAAAGGGAGATGACAACCTTAAGGGCTGTTCTCTTTTCCATAGACCATGTCAGTTTTCACCATTGCAGAATAATTCCAGTCCCTGTTCATTACTGCTATTATGAGGCTTCCTTAATCCAAAGTATTAAGCACAACTTGAAAGCTAACCAACATGGCTTGTTTAATAGAGACCTGGTTATATGAGGCATGACCACAGTTCAGAATAGAGCTGGATAGGGAAAATAAGATGGGGGAGTTGTGTCTTATAAGAACAATATTTCTTTGATGAGTATATCTTAGAGAGAATTGCTTTATGCTCAACGTCAGTGTGTTACTTCCATGCTACCTTTCCTAGGGTAAAGTCATTTCTGACTCTAGGGCAGACATGTCAAACACAAGGCCCGGGGGCCGGATCCAGCCCGCGAAGTGGTTGCATGTGGCCCACAAAGCCATCTTGAAAACAGTGAGGGAACGGCCCCCACTGCCTTGGCCCTGGCCCAGAGACCCTCCTTCTGCCAGAGACCCTCAGATCTGTCCCACTCCTGCCCAGGCCCCCATAGGCACCCTTGATGTGAACCATGTAGAGCTGGCCACGCCCACCCAGTAGGCCATACGCACTCTAGCCATGCCCACCCATTAGGCCACGCCCACCCTGGCCATACCCACCCGGCCCCTTGAGGGCAACCGCAATGCTGATGCGGCCCTCAATGAAATTGAGTTTGACACCCCTGCTCTAGGGGCTGTTGCTCATCTCTGTTACTTAGCCAAGGGAGCCAGCATTGTCTGAAGACATTTCTGTAGTCATGTGGACAGCATGGCTATACACTGAGGTGCACAGGATGCTATTACCTTCCCAATGAAGTGATATCTATTTATCTACTTACATCTGCATGCTTTCAAACTCCTAGGTGGGCAGGAGCTGGGGTGAATAATGGGAACTTACCCTGTTGCACAACACTCAGGTCTCAAACCCAAGCTGTCAGCTTTCTAGCTGACAAGCTCAGCATCTTAACCACTACCAGGCTCCTCCCAGGCTACCTAACAGAAATCCTGAAGAGCTAACCAGCTTGTGCTGAGGATATTTTTCTCAAAAAGCCTTCTCTGGGTTCCTTAAAAATAGAAACTTAAACACCACTCATTATTTGCCAGAGTTGAGTAAGCTAATTGAGAGCTTGGTGACTTTTCAGCTGCAAGGTAGCCCTGGAGGAAGCATATTATCTTCTCCTGTTTCAAACTAAAATTGAGTGGACTATGTGGTTGAGCTGGTTTGGTCAATCTAACAGGTGATCTTTGGGGAACAATAGAGTGAGTCTGATTCTGATGATTCTATTTAACCTTTCCACAGTTCTCAGTACTATTAATTATGACATTCTGACTTATCTTAGACTCTGGAAAGAGTGCAGAGAAGAGCAACAAGACTGATTAGAGGACTGGAGGCTAAACATATGAAGAACAGTTACAGGAATTGGATATGTATAGGCTGATTTCTTTTGCGCATGCCCATGATGGCGGAGGTGCTGGGCTGAGCTCCGTGGAATGTTTCCAGTTTTGGCGTCCTTACCGGTCTTCTGGGGTTCCTGCGAGCCCGCGAAGATGTTTTTCTTCTGTGTCGTGGCTCGGAGAGTCGATTGAACTGAGAGAGAGAAGAGGCGGCATGTTGTTGGAGTTGCAGTCCTCCATTTTCCATCTAAGCTTCGGTGTCTTCATCTCGGAGGTCCCGGTGGAGCTGGGAGGAGCCGTGGCTTGGAGGGCTCCGAATGGTGGATCCTCGGGGCCGATAGAGCCGCGGCCTAGAGTGGCCTCCGATATACCCGTATGCTGAAATGGAGACTGACTCGGCGTTGGGATAGAACGGTGATCGACAGCAAGCGGAATGGGGAGCGTTTTGCAGGCTTGTGGCCTCTGCGCGGTCTGTGGAGGATTGTTTGAAGTTATTTTGGCCTGTTTTCGACCGGGGAGGCCTGCGACTGGCGTGGGATTGCCTGACTTCTGGTGCTGTGTGTGGCTGGCTGGGCGACGTGCTTTTTGCCTCTGGTTTTCAGCCCCCTGCATCGGGGTCCATCGATCTGCCGTCCGGCATCTCCTGCTCTCCCCGCTTTGCTCTTCCCGCCTTGAGATGAACTCTGCTCTCCAACCTAACTATGGTTACCCTCAAGTTAACCCTGATAACTGCTGCTCTTCTCTTTCTCTCTCTATGGTCCCTACTGAAGCAAGAAGGTCCTGGACGAGCCTCTGTGAGAGGGCGGCTCATATATGTTATCATCTATACCAACCAATTACCATCTGCTGCCTCCCTAGAGGTGAGAGATCTAGGGAGGTATGCCTTTCTGAGTTGGTATTTGTCCATCCCATGGTAGATCTAGGCCCTTCGTGAGAGGGAGGTGCCTGTTCTATTTCGGAGTCATCTGATTGGTACCCAGCTCAGTGGCAGGGAGCTGGTGAATTGGACACTCTTGACCTTCCAGCTTTTCTGCTTTCCAACTTTTGACGGATGGACTGCCTGACTGGACTCCCTCGGACTAATGGTTTTATCTTACTCCAGCACAGCTTTACTGGCGCTCAGGGGTGCCCCCCTCTCCTGGGTGCGACCCGCCTGCCTTTCCATCGTACCTCTTGATGACGGGCCCAATTATTGGGACCCCGAGAGATGGCTGGGCAGGGACAGGAGCCTCTCTTCCAAATTTAACAAGAGGCCCCTGGTGTGTTTTTTAGCTAAATGTTTTGAGGGGTTAGGGAGGGGGGTTTACCGGTTCGGTTGGAAACTAGGGGGGTTCTGCCAACCGTTTCTCAGACCAGGTCAGGGATTGATCGCGCCGTGGTGGGAGTTGGGCTGGGGGCCTACGGGGCCCCGGGGCGGGGTGTGGGATTATCTATTCCCACGGCGGTTGGGAATGGCCACAGGTGTAGGAACAGAGGGCCACATCAATTCCTGGGGGTGCGTCCCCGCTGTCTTCAAGCGGTGATGCGCTCCGACCCTCTGATTTCAGCATGTGGTACCGGGAGCGAGGATGTGCAGCCACCTGAGCTCAGGCTCGTGTATTTCAATGCCAGGTCCGTTATGAATAAAGCACCTCTCATTCGTGATCTGATTGAGGAGGAGCATGCGGACCTGGCTTGCATCACGGAGACCTGGTTGGGCCCAGAGGGTGGAGTCCCCCTGGTTGATCTCAGCCCATCAGGTTTCCGGGTGCTGCACCAGCCTAGGGCTCAGGGTAGGGGCGGTGGAGTGGCAGTTGTTGTGAGGGAGACCCTATGTCCGCGGGAGGCCACCACAGTCCAGATATCCAGGTGTGAGTCCCTCCTCCTGAGATGTGGTCCCAGAGCTCAGTTGGGCTTGCTGCTGGTGTACGTTTCACCTAGACACGTGGCAGCAGCCCTGCCTGAGCTTCTCGATATCCTCTCAGGGTTGGTGGTTGAGTTCCCCAAACTTATAGTTTTGGGTGACTTCAACCTACCATCCCTGGGGGGATCATCTGAGTTAGCTCGGGAGTTCATGGCTTCCATGACGGCCATGGACCTGAAGCAGGTTATTCTGGGCCCAACTCACAGGGGGGTCACACACTCGATCTGGTTTTTCTATCCGGACGGTGGTTAGATGATCTTGGGGGGGGGGGTTCTCCAATTAATTCACTCCTGTCATGGACCGATCATCATCTCCTGCGGATGGTCTTCTGTTTTGCCACTCCCTGTCGTGGGGTTGCTGAGCCAAGAAGATGGTTCCGCCCTAGGCGCCTTATGGACCCTGAGCGGTTCCAAACGGCGCTTGGGCCCCCACCTGTCTCCTTTGCTCACAGCTCGGTCGATGCCCTAGTGGAAGCCTGGGAAAGGGCAGCCACAGAGGCACTCGACCAAGTTGTACCCATGCGGCCCTTGACCCGACGCAGATCCCAACGGGCCCCATGGTTCTCCATGGAGCTCCGTGAGATGAAGCGTCGGAGACGGGGCCTAGAGAGCTGTTGGAGGTCCAGCCGATCTGAATCCGACCGGTTACAACTAAGGTCGTTTACGAGAACTTATCTCGCAGCGTTGAGGGTGGCTAGGTCTAACCACTTTGCCACCCTCATTGTGTCCGCGGATAATCGCCCGGCCGCCCTGTTTAGGGTAACTCGCTCTCTTCTTAATCAGGAGGTGAGGGAGGAACCCTTGCAGGGTCGAGCCGAGGAATTTAGCCGATTTCTGTCGGACAAAATCACTCGGATCCGGACCGGTTTGGACTCCGACTGGGCAGAGTCTGACGAAGAGGATACGGGCGGTCTTGTCTATTTAATCTGGGAAGAGTTCTATCCTGTGACTCCTGAAGAAGTGGACAAGATCATGGGGAAGCTGAGCTCCACCACGTGTTTGTTGGACCCGTGCCCCTCCTGGCTGACTTATGCAGCCCGGGATGGGACACGAGGCTGGCTCCAGGCAGTGATTACTGCCTATTTGAGTCAGGGTAGTTTTCCCTCTGCCTTGAAGGAGGCAGTGGTGAGACCCCTCGTCAAGAAGCCTGCCTTGGACCCAGCAATTTTAAACAACTATCGTCTGGTCTCCAACCTTCGCTTTTTGGCGAAGGTTGTTGAGAGCATGGTGGCGCAGCAGCTCCCTTTGTTCTTGGATGAAGCTGACTACCTAGACCCGTACCAATCGGGTTTCAGGCCCGGGTACAGCACGGAGACGGCATTGGTCGCGCTGGCGAATGATCTCTGGCGGGCTCGGGACAGAGGTTGCTCCTCTGTCCTAGTCCTTTTAAACCTCTCAGCGGCTTTTGATACCATCGACCATGGTATCCTGCTGCGACGTCTCAGAGGGTTAGGAGTGGGAGGCACAGTTCTCCAGTGGTTCTCCTCTTACCTTCTGGGACATTCGCAGTCGGTGTTGGCAGGGGGGCAGAGATCGACCTTGAGACCTCTCATTTGTGGAGTTCCTCAGGGATCGGTTCTCTCGCCTCTCCTGTTCAACATCTATATGAAGCCGCTGGGTGAGATCATTCGTGGTTTTGGAGTTGGGTATCACCAATATGCTGATGATACCCAACTTTTTATTTCGACCCCAAACCACCCCAGCGATGCCCTCGACGTGATGTCCCGTTGCCTGGAGGCGGTCCGGGTCTGGATGGGGAGGAACAGGCTTCGACTCAACCCTGACAAGACTGAGTGGCTGTTCGTGCCGGCATCCCGGGAAATTCTGATTATTCCATCATTGGCCATGGGGGGTGAGCTATTACCCCCCGTAGATAGGGCCCGCAACTTGGGGGTCCTTCTAGACTCACAGCTCTCTTTGGAAGAGCATATTGGAGCTGTGACTAGGGGGGGCTTTGCCCAGGTTCGCCTGGTGCGCCAGTTGCGGCCCTGTCTAGACCGGGATGCCTTGCGCACAGTCACTCATGCGCTCGTGACCTCTCGTCTAGACTACAGTAATGCTCTCTACATGGGGCTGTCCTTGAGGTCCACCCGGAGACTCCAGCTGGTGCAGAATGCAGCCGCACGAGTTGTCTTGGGAGTTTCCCGATACTCCCATGTTACACCCTTGCTCCGCGAGCTGCATTGGCTACCGGTTGCTCTCCGGGTGAGGTTCAAGGTGTTAGTGATGACTTACAAAGCCCTTCATGGCATGGGTCCGGATTACCTACGGCAACACCTGCGGCCGGCATCAACTTCCCTCCGTCCAGTGCGCTCCCACAGAGAGGGCCTCCTCAGGGTGCCGCCGATCAAAGAATGCCGATTGGTGACCCCCAGGGGGAGAGCGTTCTCTGTGGGCGCGCCAGACCTTTGGAACAGCTTACCGGTTGAGCTCCAGACGGCCCCCGACCTTCGCTCCTTCCGGCGCGATCTCAAAACTTTCTTTTTCGAACAAGCTGGCCTGGTCTGACGGGATGGAGTTGGGTTTTTATAAATAGTTTTAATTGTAACATGTATTAATTTTAAGGGCATAATGTTTAATGGTTTTTTAATTTTTGTATAATATTTTTATTGTGTATTGCCCTGTTCACCGCCCTGAGTCCTTCGTGAAAAGAAGGAATAGGGAGATAACAGTGTTCTAATATTTGAGGGGCTCCTACAAAGATGAGGGGGTCAAACTATTTTCCAAAGCACCAAAAGGCAAGACAAGAAACAATGGATGGAAACTAACCAAGGAAAGAAGCAAATAAGAACTAAGAACAGTTAGACCAATCAACTAATGGAATAGCTTGCCTTCAGAAGTTCTGGGTGCTTCATCACTGAAGGCTTTCAAAAAGAGAATGGACAATGATTTGTCTGAAATGGTATAGAGGTCTCCTGCTTGAGCTGGGGTTGGACTAGCAAACCTCCAAGGTCCCTTCCAACTCTATTATTCTAAATCAGGATCCAGGCTCCTAAATCTCTCACAGATTTCATATGGTGTCACTTTTGAGGTATTCCTTAAAACAGGAGCTCTTAAATTATGTCCCTCAGGATTCAATTCTATCTCCAGAGCTTTTCAATATCCACTAAGGGAGATCATCAGGAGATTCCAGTCTGGGTACTCTCACTATTCTGGTGACACTCAGATCTGTTTCTCTGTCCCGTCTTTAGAAAGTGATGTGATTCCTCCTGAATGTTTGCCTGTAGTCAGTAATAGACTGTGAGAGGGATAATAAATTGCAACTGAATCCAGATTTTTCCAGAAGAAAGTATACATTTTAGGAGTACTGCTGGACCTAACTCTCTCATCAATTTCCTAGATTAGACAAGTCAGACTGCTTTTTATTAGCTTTACTTGGCATGTTAAGTCTTTCTGAAAAATAATCTAAACATTGTAGAATACATGCTTGTAATCTCCAAACTTGATAACACAGTATGTACATGGAGCAGCCTCTGTATCTAAATATAAGGTGTGGCAAAATACAAGGTGCTAGTCATTAGTTTTGAAGCCCTATGCAGCTTAAGACAAGGCTTTTGGGGAGAATATCTCTTGCTATATAAATTTTCATACTAACTGAATCATAAGGGGAGATTCACTTGCATTTGCTGTGAGTCACAACACAGGGTTGGGCCTTCTCTGTGACTGATCCTTTTCCATGGGAAGCCAAGTTGGGGACTCTCATCTCTTTGTGATCTTCTTAAACAGTCCCTGAAACAAATGTTTGAACAGCCATTTAACTATTGATTGCAATATAATTTATTAATATTGTTGGCTTTCCATGTTTAATTGATTTTAATTATTATGTCAATGGTTTTGATTTTACAGTTGTTTTTACTGTTAACTACTGAGAGACTCTGGGATGTTATGGTGGCACACCAAATGAAATTAAATATTCTTTTTTAAAAGTACTATAAGGCTATGAATAATTTTAAAATAATGAATCATTCTGCTGCACTTGAGTTACTTCACTAAACTTTCCACATATATGCATGAAAAATATATTCAGACAGCCCTAATGTATAATTTGAAGTATAGTAGTTTTGTCCATGGTTGTTGTTATTATTATTTTAAAAAAGCAAAGAGTGATTATATATATGTTTCTGCAAATTGTTATTTGGAATGAGAAAAACACCATGCCTTGGTCTCATTAACAGAGATTAAAGTTTTAGAAACTGCTCCCAGAAAACAAGGCATATGATCTAACCCAGAGATTAAATATTCAGTGTACCCTATCAGGCAAAAAATATTTTTAAAAAAGTATGGACTCTTTCACTTGTTAGTTTCTTGAAAATGCCACATCTTTGTAACTAAAAGTTTATCTTTGGCTTTGGTCTGCTACTGTATGAAAGCTCTGATTAATGTTTCAATGTAAGAGGAGTGGATTTTGCCAACTTCTAATGGAAACCATGCCTGTTTAGGCCATTTCTGCTTCTCATTGTGTCCTTATCAGACACAAACATTTCAGGACGTCATTGTTTCAGCACAGAGAAGAGAGACAGTTCATTTTTATATATTGTATGAAATGTAATTAAAACAATGGTGTTTTGGCCATGAGACTTTGTGGAGAGAGAGAGAGGAATATCTAAATGAATTTCAAAGGGGGAAAAATGTATAAGCCTCCACACATACACAAATCCTGCAAACTGCTTGTTTGAAGGGTAGTTCATAAGAAAATATTTAGAATATTCCAATAAAAGGAGTCCCTATGGATTTTCCTCCTCTAGTCATTGCCAACTATAGGGAGCAATGCTCTTCTCCCTTTCAAGTCCATTGAGTCAGAGATATCTGAAGACATTTACATGGTCATGTGGCAGCATGATGTCACAAAACTCTGTTACCTTCCCACAGAGGTGGTACCTCCTATTTATCTACTTGCATCTGTATGCTTTTGAACTGCTAAGTTGGCAAGAGCTGGGCTAAGGACAGGAACTCACTCTGTCATGTGGCACTCGGGTCTCAAACCTGGACTGCCTGCTTTCCAGCTGACAAGCCCAGTGTCTTAACCACTGAGTCACCATACAATATTCTAATATTGTACTAAAATTTTCTTTCCAGTTCCCTCCTCTCTGTTATTCTTGCAATACTATGAAATATCATTGGTGTATCATTGTATCATTTTCTGCTGTCTGTGCTTATTTTCTTGCTGAATCTGATTTATTTGTGGAGGTTGAATTTTGTTTGTTTGTTTCTACTAATATAATAATAATAATAATAATAATAATAATAATAATAATAATAATAATAATAATAATAATAATAATAAAGTTGGAAGGGACCTTGGAGTTCATCTAGTCCAACCCCCTGCTCAGGCAGGAAACCTTATACCATTTCAGGCAAATGGCTGGCCAGTCTCTTCTTAAAAACCTCCAGTGTTGGAGCATTCACCACCTCTGGAGGCAGGTTGTTCCACTGGTTAATTGTTCTAACTGTCAGGAAGTTTCTCCTTAGCTCTAGGTTGCTTCTCTCCTTGACTAGTTTCCATCCATTGTTTCTTGTCCTGCTTTCAGGTGCTTTGGAGAATAGCTTGACCTCTTCTTTGTGGTAGCCCCTGAGATATTGGAGCACTGCTATCATGTCACCCCTCACCCTTCTCTTCATTAAACTACACATACCCAATTCCAGCAACCGTTCCCTATATGTTTTAGCCTCCAGCCCCCTAATCATCTTGGTTGCTCTTCTCTGTACCCTTTCTAGAGTCTCAACATCTTTTTTACATCGTGGTGACCAAAACTGGATGCAGTATTCCAGGTGTGGCCTTACCAAAGCATTGTAAAGTGGTATTAATACTTCACTTGATCTTGATTCTATCCCTCTGTTAATGCAGCCTAGCACTGTGTTGGCTTTTTTGGCAGCTGCAGCACACTGCTGGCTCATATTCAAGTGATTGTCTACTAAGACTCCAAGATCCCTCTCACAGTTACTACTATTGAGCAAGGTACCTCCTATACTATACCTATGCATTTGATTTTTCCTGCCTAAATGTAGAACCTTACTTTTTTCACCATTGAATTTCATTTTGTTATTGCTTTGAAGGAGCAGGCAGGACAGCAGGCTTAAACAGAACTAACTTTATTCTGGAACCAGGCAAGGAACAAGTAAACAGAGCTTCTATTTATACTACAGCTGTCAGATATTTAACCAATCGGGGCTGTGCCGGTTTCCCGCTTGTTTTGTTTCAGCCAATCGGTGTCTGGCCAGTTTGACAGCTCGGAGCTGTCAAACTGGTGGTGCGTGTGCGGTAGCTGGCAACTTTGACAGCCGAGAGCTGTCAGCCGGCTCGCGCTTGCGTAGTTGTTCTCCGGCAGCTTTTGACAGCTGTCAAAAGCTGCCGCGGCTTTTACCTCAGCCCCGTTGAACTTATATTCATATATTGTGTGTACAATAATAACATGTAAATACATAACACCCCTTACCCCTCCCTCTGATTGGTTTGAAGGTTCCCCTGGTTGTTCCTTCGCGGTGTTCCCCATTCAAAGTCTTTTAGGTAGGCGGGGGGTTTCCTTGTTCTTACTGAACGTCGGGGGGGGTGTTTCTTCTATCCGATCTTCATCCCTTGGTTCGGTCGGTGTTGTGTCAGTGTTAGAGTCTGGCTCGGGGGGCAGAAGGTTTGGCTCCTCGGTTTCCGGGTCCTTTTCGTTGGACGCATGCTGTGGGGGAAAGTCATTATGCTCGGGGTTTTGGTGTGATGGCATTTGCTCGGGGGGGGTTTCGGTGTGATGGCATTTTGTTGCTCCCCCTTCCCCTCATGTTTTGCAGGCTGCGCTGTCGCAACTGATCGATGTGTCTACGGAGGTGGTTGTTGTTTCCAGCATCGATGATGTATGACAAGGGTCCAGTTTGTTCTAGGATAACCCCTTGTATCCACTTATTCCCACCCCCGTAGTTTCTAGCCCAGACAGCTTGGCCGGCATTGAGAGTTCTGTGCCGGATGGGTATTTCTGGGTCCGCGGGGGTTCTATCTGGGTGTAATCGATCAAGTCTGGTCGTGAGTCGTTTGCCCCAGCGGAGTTCAGCTGGGGACTTTCCGGTGGTTGTGCAGGGGGTGGTATGTTGCGCTAGCAGGAATTGTGCAAGTCTGCGGTGCCAATTGCCGATGATGATTTTCCGCAGTGCCTCTTTGGTTGACTTTACCATCACCTCAGCCAAGCCGTTCGTCGAGGGATGAAACGGAGCCGTAGTGGTGTGTCTAATAGAGTTCGCCGTTGTGAAACTCTGGAATTCGTGGGAAGTAAATTGGGGGCCGTTATCGGAGACTAACACATCTGGGAGTCCATGTGTGGCAAACAAGCCCCTTAACACTTGTATTGTGGCTGCAGAGGTCGTGCTCGTGACCGGAGTCACCTCCAACCACTTAGAGTAACTATCTACCACGATTAAGAACATTTGTCCCTGGAAGGGACCTGCAAAATCTAAGTGGATGCGGGACCAGGGTTTTTTTGTTGTTTCCCACCTGTGTACGGGAGCCTGGGGTTGGGCGGCTCTGACAAGTTGGCAGGGGTAACAACCAGCCACATGTGCTTCTATTTGCTTGTCGAGGCCAGGCCACCAAATGTACCTTCTGGCTAAAGCTTTCATCTTAACAGTTCCTGGGTGGCCCTCGTGCAAGGTTGCTAGGACTTTGGTTCTATGTTTCTCAGGGATTATTACTCTGCTTCCCCATAATATGCACCCTTGGTGGGAAGATAATTCTTTTTGTCTTGAAAAGTAGGGTTGGAATTCAGGCCCTGGGGATGTGGGTTGCCACCCTGAAGTCACGTAGCCTAGGACTCTGCCCAGGATTTTGTCTGCTGCTGTGGCGGAAGATATGTCCCTAACTGATAAGGGGCACTCTGGTAATTCAGATATGGCCAGAATATTGCCAGCTGGGGCAGGGTTGGGGTCTATTTCGGGCAGGGGAAGCCTGCTTAGCCCGTCTGCGTGACCCATGCTTTTCCCTGGCTTGTGTACTAGTGTGAAGGAATAAGCAGGGAAAAAGGTAGACCATCTGAGGATGCAGGGAGACAAAATTTGGGGCGTTTATCGCATGTAAAAATTCCTAACAGAGGCTTGTGATCTGTAAAGATGGTGAATTGGCGTCCATAGAGGTAGTCGTGAAACTTCTTCACGCTGGCCACTATGGCTAAAGCCTCTTTGTCGATTTGAGCGTAATTGCGCTCTGGTTTTGACAGCATTCTGGAACAGAATGCTATCGGGGTTTGGATTCCTTCCTCCGTTAAGTGACTTAGGACTGCTCTGATGCCGTAGGGGGAGGCATCGCATGCTAGACAAAGGGGTAGCTGTTCATTGAACAGTGCTACAGTGGCGTTGCTGGACAGTAAGTTTTTTAGGAGTCTGAAACTCGAATCGTGCTGCGGGGACCAGGACCACGGGGTACCCTTGTCCAAAAGCCTGTGGAGAGGCTCGGCTATGGTAGCCTTATGCGGCAGGAAGGTGTGGTAAAAATTAACTAGCCCTAGGAAGGCTTGAAGTTCTTGTTTGTTTTTTGGGATAGGGGCTGTTTTGATGGCTTTGATTTTTGACTCGGTGGGGTGTATCCCTTTTGCATCGATTTTGAAGCCTAGAAATTCCGCAGATGGCACCCCTATGGAGCATTTGTCCCTTCTTAATTTAAGCCCTGCTGCTCTGAATCTATGGAGCACTTTTGCCAGCTTGGTCGCTAAGTTCCTTTCAGATTCCCCTGCAATCAGAATGTCGTCAAAATATGGGCAGACCCCAGGGATTCCTTTGAGTGTCTTCTCCATAATTTCCTGAAAAATCCCTGGGGCTGCAGATATGCCGAATTGTAGGCGGTTAATTTTGAAGGCTCCCTTGTGCGTGACAATTGTTTGTGCTAGGGCGGTGTCAGGGGTGACAGGCAGTTGTAAATATGCCTGCGCCAAGTCTAATTTAGCGAAAATGGCGCCTGACTTAATGGCCGCGAGGATGTCTTTGACAGCCGGGACAGGGTAAGCGTGAGCATTTAATGCGCGGTTCAGGGTATCCTTATAATCAGCGCAGAGTCTGATTTGGCCATTGGGCTTGATTGGGGTTACTATAGGTGTTTCCCATTCGGCCCCTTCGACTGGTTCTAATACTCCCAGTTTAACTAGCCTGTCTAGTTCGTTTTCTATTTTGTTTCTTAATGCGAATGGGACCCTTCTAGCCTTAATTCTTACGGGCATTACGTTAGGATTCAGCTTTAGTGACACTGGGGGTCCTGTATACTTTCCTAACGAGCCATCAAAAACGTCTGCAAACTGATGGCAGACGGTGTCTAGGTTTGACAGCTGGGTGGCGTTGACGCCTGTTAGTGCTATTCCTAATGCTTCGAACCAGTCAAGCCCCAGCAGGCTGGTTATGTTTTCTTGTGTGACTAATATTGTGAGGGGTCCTTTAAATTGCCTAAATTCCGTTGGGACTGAGGCTTTTCCCTTGAGCCTGATGGGGGTTTTTTGAAAATCTGCCAGGCGGAGGTTAGTGGGTCGCAAAACAGGTTGCTGCCGACTACGGCTGCAAATGTTTTTGTAAGTTTGCCATGAGATGAGGGAGACGGAGGACCCCGAGTCAACCTCCATCTCGCAGGGAACCCCGTGGATTAGGACGTCCACCTTAACTTTTGGCTTAAGGATTATGTGGACCATATTTTTCCTCGTATTTTCCCTGACATTTAGTATTAGGGGCCTGGAAGTTTTTTCCCCCCTGGGCGTAGGTAGGTTTGTACCTGCGTATGTCACCTCCAATTCGTGCAGGTTTTCTCGGCTCAGGCTATGGCATACGGCTTTGAGGTGACCTGTTTTGCCACAGCCGTGGCATTTGGCACTGCGGAAACGGCACGATGCTCTCGGGTGGTTCCCATCGCAGCTGGCGAATTTGACTCTGCTGGGCTGATAGCTGGGGCTTTTGTTGTTGAAGGAACCCCCTCGGTTGTTGCGCTGGGACTTGAGCTTCTCGAATCTGCATTGAACGGCATCGATGTCCGTGGAGACGTCGTCCTCCTCTGGGACACTATAGGCACCGTCCTCCTGGTGCACGGACCCGCTGGGTCCGCTATCAGGAGGTCGGGGTTGTCACTGTGACTATCTTCATAGGCCACGACTTCCATGGCTACTTCTGCCAGCGTTAGAGTGGGTTTGGCTATTAGTTTTTTCTGAAGGCGCTCGTCCTTCAGCCCGATGACAATCTGGTCACGGATCCGGTCCTCCAGGTCAGGGAACCAGCATCGACGTGAAGCATGCCTGACTCGTGTTATGAAGTCGTTGGCAGGTTCATCGGGGAGTTGTACGAGCCGGGCGAAGTTCACTCGCCAAAACAGCTCGGACTTTGTCGGCATAAAATGTTTGCTCAGTCCCTCGGTGAGTTCCGCGTATGAGATGGTTGCGATTGGTTCCAGGCTGAATAGACCTACGGCTGCATCATATACGGCAGGCCCGCTGAGCCAGAGAAGCGCTGCTGCTTTGGCCCGGTCGTCGGTTATCTTCTTCACCACCAGGTACCCTTCCACCTGGCCTAAGTGTGACTCCCAGTACTCTGGGTGGCGAGTGTTAAATTCGCGGATGTGGCCGTGGTTCGTCATGCTGTCCGGTCGTGGGTTCTGCTCGCGTTAAAGAGGAAGCTGTGCTTCCAGTCAGTGACTTCAGTTAGTGACTTAGCTCGAGACCAAGGGAAAAAATCTCTTCTTCCCTTGGATGGTGACTTCAGCTACGCGAAGCAGAGAATCCCACCTTCGTCCCCAGTGCTTTGAAGGAGCAGGCAGGACAGCAGGCTTAAACAGAACTAACTTTATTCTGGAACCAGGCAAGGAACAAGTAAACAGAGCTTCTATTTATACTACAGCTGTCAGATATTTAACCAATCGGGGCTGTGCCGGTTTCCCGCTTGTTTTGTTTCAGCCAATCGGTGTCTGGCCGGTTTGACAGCTCGGAGCTGTCAAACTGGTGGCACGTGTACGGTAGCCGGCGACTTTGACAGCCGAGAGCTGTCAGCCGGCTCGCGCTTGCGTAGTTGTTCTCTGGCAGCTTTTGACAGCTGTCAAAAGCTGCCGCGGCTTTTACCTCAGCCCCGTTGAACTTATATTCATAACTTGTGTGTACAATAATAACATGTAAATACATAACAGTTAGATAGTGCCCAGTGTTCGAGTCTGTCCAGATCCTTCTGTATCTTAAGCCTATCTTCTGGAGTATTGGCTATTCCTGCCAGCTTGGTGTTGTCTGCAAATTTGATGAGTTCCCCATCTATCCCCTCATCCAAATCGTTAATGAAGATATTGAAGAGCACTGGGCCCAGAACAGAGCCCTGGGGCACCCCACTACAGACTTCCTTCCATGTAGATGTGGTTCCATTGAGGACCACATGCTGAGTACGGCCTGTCAGCCAGCTACGAATCCATCTGGTGGTAATGCTATCTAACCCACATTTTTCTATCTTATCAAGTAGTAGGTTGTGATCTACTTTATCAAATGCCTTACTGAAGTCCAAGTAAATTATATCACAGCATTCCTCTGGTCCACTAGTTTTGTCACTTGGTCAAAGAATGTAATAAGATTTGTCTGGCATGATCTGTTTTTGACAAACCCATGTTGACTTTTAGTGATGACTTTGTTTGCATCAAGGTGTTCGCTGATTTGTTGTTTGATTATCTTTTCCAGAATCTTCCCAGGTATTGAGGTCAGGCTGATAGGTCTGTAGTTTCCTGGATCTATTTTTTTCCCTTTTTTGAAGATGGGAACTGCATCAGCTCTCTTCCAGTCCTCTGGTAGTTCCCCAGTGCTCCAGGATCTTTGAAAAATATAGTTCAGTGGTTCTGAGATCACGTCTGCCAGTTCCTTGAGAACTTTGGGGTGTAATCCATCTGGTCCTGGTGATTTGAACTCGTCTAGGCTGGACAGGTGCTCACTTACCATTTTCTTGCCTATCTTAACTTGCGTTTCTATTCTGTTTTTTATGGCACTGGTTTGGGTAGGTTGGACTGTTTTTTCCCTTTGTGTAAAGACAGATGAAAAAAACGAATTAAATAGTTCTGCTTTCTCCCTATTGCTTGTCACCTTCTTGCCACTTTCCCCCACTAATGGATCAATCATTTCCTTAACTTTTTTCTTGTTTTTTATATGTTGAAAGAAGCGTTTTTTGTTATTTTTGACTTTGGTCGCAAGCCTTAGTTCATTTTGAGCCTTAGCTTTCCTGACTTCATCTTTGCAGGCACGGGCTATTTGCTGATATTCTGACTTAGTTATGTGCCCCTCTTTCCAATTCTTATACTTGTCCTTTTTATCTTTCAATTTATCAGAGAGTTCTTTATGCAGCCATGCTGGTTTCTTTTGAGAGCTGCTATTTTTCTTCTTTGTTGGTATTGTACTAGACTGGGCCTTTATTATCTCACTTTTCAAAATTTCCCAAGCTTCTTGAGTTGTTTTCCCCTTTAGGATTCTCATCCATGGAATTCTTCCCATGGTCTCTCTAAGTTTATTGAAATTAGCTCTTTTAAAGTCCAAGACTCTAGTTTGGCTGTGTTCTATTGCTTGTGCCTCCAGAATGTTGAATTCCAATATTGCATGATCACTTCCCCCCAAGGTTCCTGTGGCTTCGACACCTTCTATCATTTCATCTCTGTTTGTGAGAATTAAATCCAATATGGCTAATCCCCTAGTTCCCTTCTCTACTTTTTGGGAGAGAAAGTTGTCTGCTAGGTTTGACAGGAATCTGTTTGATCTTCCACTTGGTGCAGAGTTTGTCTCCCAGTTGATATCAGGGTAATTAAAGTCCCCCATTACTATTGTGATGTGCTTCTTACATACCTTAGTTAGCTGACTAGCAAAAAGTTCATCTATTTCCTCTGCTTGGTTGGGCAGCCTATAGTATAACACCTATGGCAATGTCATTTTTTCCCTTTTATATTGACCCAAATGCTTTCAAGTTTACAGTTTTAGTCATTGTTGTGCTCTATTTCTGTAGAAATAAAGTTATTTCTTATATATAAAGCAACTCCTCCTCCTCTTTTGTTTAGTCTGTTTCTTTTAAATAGTTTAAATCCCTCTAGCTGTGTGTTCCATTCTCCATCTTTCTCCAAATTCCCTGGAAATGTACCTCAATCTGATCCCAAAATCCCTTCCTCCTCTGGGAGGACTTCTTTAGTTTTGTCTTTAATTTTGTCTTTCTTTGGAAAGTCAAGAAGTAGACTAGTAGAGAGATGGTGGGTGGTGCAATGAAGTCAAGCCATTCACATGCACTAGATTAGTGCAAGAATACTACAATTCACCCATGATTTTTTTTTCAGATTCTCCTCTCCTTTAAACTCTTTCTAACAAGACTGGTTTTTATCATTAAGTTGAAGAAGGAATGATTTTAAAATGTAGAAGTAATTTTGAGTCTTAACATTAAAAATAAATCTTTGTACATAATGCTTGAACCTAATAGATATTCTGATAATCTAGCTCTTTGAACATACTGAAAATATGTTTGTGGCTCTGTCCTCCACTTCACAATACCTGAGTATGTTAGTAGTAGTGACTGACCCAACATTTTGATGTCTTGGATTGGATCTGTAGTGCACTGGAAAACACCAAGAGCTGTGCAGTATACTACATTAACATTCCCCTGCATTCTCTCCAAAGTGTTTGTATTAAGCAGCACTTACTACTATCAGTCAGTCAGCATTTTCATGTAAGCTAACAGCTTCTGTAATTTCTTCCCAAGAACAATTCTGGCAAACAAATCCTTCCAATTATTCTATTTGAAGTTTGGGGGGAAATGATATTGGCCACTTTTGAGGTCTGTTTGCTAATGTATAGTAGCACAGGTTTCAATTATCACTTTTCATGGCCACTTAAGTATACGTAAATATTTCCACAGAAATCAGACCAACATTCAAAGAGAAAATAAAATAATACCTTAGCAGCATTAAGGATTGGCAGAACCATCTATATCAATTTTCCATCTGTTCTTTCATGACCTGGTCCATTCTATTCCCACATTAATCTGTACATGTCAAAATAATACAAAGTCATATCTGTATGTTATGTTATTTTACAGAATATTCATTTTAAAATATAATTTCTCAATGTTTAATTTTTTAATTTCATAGACATTATCTCAAAGTACTTTTTCTTTTTATTTTTTAAAGCATTTTAGGTTCCTCCGTTTTCTTTTTGGGGAGGATGTAAGAGCTAGAAAAAGTGAAATTGAATGAAATCTGAAAGATAATAAAGCTCTGGATTGTATTTTAGTCCAGACATCAGTCTGGTTTATTCATTTTGAAATGCAGATAGCTTAAAGTTCTCAGTAATCTATTTTAAAAAGTCCCTACTCATTTCTATGGGTGGTATGGGTCTCCTCAATCTTAGGTGCTCTACTAGTGTCCTGGAAATTTGAAGTTTGCTTAATATCTTAGCTGTTCCTCATAATGCACTCTTCTAGATAGAGAGTTCTGATGTCATTAGAGCACTACTCCAGCTTAGGAGTCACTGCCTAAATGCTCCATCACTAGGACCTCTTTGACCTTTGACCTTTTCATATCTTCCCGAGTTTCTCCTTTAGACCCTGCTACTTTTTCAGCTTCTTATATTGCTTCTTCATGATGTTGCTGTCACTTGGCATCCCCACATATATCACTGCCACTGTATTTTGCACTTTATTTACCAGCATGATGACTGATTGATTGGCCAGAGCTGGATCTGGAAATCCCATCTGGGCTTGGAAAGGTCTACTCTAGTCCATACACTGCAGATGTACCTGTATATATATATATATATATATATATATATATATATATATATATATATATATATATATATACAGAAAAGTCATCTAGATCACACTTTTATTTTTCAAAATATTTTAAAGAAAAGAATCTCTAGGAGCACATACAGGTGTATATTTGCTTAGATATTTGATGTTCTTCTGGAATAACATTGAGATAAACTGCAATCATAGAATGCACTCCTGCACAAATTTAGAGGTAATTTCCATTTATCACCACATGATGTTAATTAAGTACAAAAATGAACTGTTTGAAAAATGAATAATTTGAACAATGAGGGGTGGTTCTTATTAAAACATTTTCGGAAAATATAAGATGTAGTTGGAAACCCAGCAAGAAGTACAAATTCATATTTGAAAACACAGTGATAAATTAAGTGTTTGGAACAAAATGATTGTAACATGCTATTTTATTTTAGAGATTATATGAATCTATAGCAGTAGTAGGGAGGAACACAGAACACAGATTTTAAAAGCATATGGAGTTTTTTCCCCCCTAAATCAATACAGGTGGAATTAATGTAAAAAGTATCAAACTGAATCATGGGGAAATCAATATTGGGTCATATTCAATAGTGTTGTCAGTTGTCAGAATGGCTATCACTCTATTACCCCTCAAGTGTTCTCAAACTAGGTTCAATAGACTTAAAAGTCTCTCTGTAGCAGATTATGAAATGTCATAGATGAAAGGAGAAGGGGAAAAGAAATGCTTCTTTACAAGCAGATTTTGCTTGTATAACACTTAGGATTTATTTTATTTTATTTTAATTCCATTTATATCCCGCCCTTCTCCGAAGACTCAGGGCGGCTTACAAACTTAGCAGTAGCCTTCATTCTATGTATATGCCTGCTTATTAGGGCTTTCACACACACCCCCAAGCAGCATTATTACAAAGTCAGCTTAATTGCCCCCAACAATCTGGGTCCTCATTTTACCTACCTCGGAAGGATGGAAGGCTGAGTCAACCTTGAGCCTGGTGGGATGTGAACCTGCACTAATTGCAGGCAGCTGGTGTTACTTAAGGAGGCATTAGCCTACTGCTCCACCAAGGCTCTAGGATGTAGGTCCCCAGACTGTTTCCTTCTGCCATTGAAAGAGAAATGATGTAAAATTTAAGATGAAGATGCACATTTTATTGCAATCATGTTTACCATCATGTGTACAAATCTATTAAATCAGCCATATTTAAGAGCTGTGGTGGAGCAGTGGTTAGAATGCAGTATTGTAGGCTAATTCTGCTGACTGCCAGCAGATTGATTCTCACTGGCTCAAGGTTGACTCTGCCTTCCATTCTTCCGAGGTCAGTAAAAGGAGGAGCCAGATTGTTAGGGGCAATATGCTGAGTCTGTAAACTGCTTAGAGAGTGCTGTGAAGCATTGTGAAGTGATATATAAGTCTATAAGAATGGGTCAATCTTGAGCTGGTGAGAATCGAACTGCTAGCAGTCAGCAGAATTAGGCTGCAATCTTGCATTTTACTGCAATAACCACTGCGCCACCACAGCTCTTAGCCAGGATGGATATTGCACACAATTCATTCTCTCCCTGTTCCTCTATGAGGTGAAGGCTTCTAAAAACCTCTGATTTGCTTCCTTCAAAAATCTTCCCAAATAATGACCCTTCTCAGATACACAATGGGGGTTGGACTAGAAGTCCTCCAAGGTCCCTTCCAGCTCTATTGTGATTGATTGATTGACTGCTATATTCATGCAGATCAGATTCGTTTTCTAGCTTTCTGGTTCTTGGGACCTATATTCAGATAGATCCAGACCAATTCTGGAAATTTGCAGTAATGAAGTATTATTGCAGAGAATCTCCAATGCTTCAATTCCTGCTATACAACATTTTTTTTCTTAGAAGTTCCTTTGTTTTCTTTTCTTTGCCAAAACTCTTCAACCAGATTGCTTTTACTCAAAGCACTTTCTTTCTTTCCCTCTCTTTTTACCTAGAGAAAGCATAGTACACTTCACAAAGTGGATGAAGGATCATAGCATAACACACAAAATATGCAAGCTGTATAAAGAGATCTTCTTAGACATCAGCTTTGAACATGATCATCTCACATGTTTATGTGTTGACAAGTCAATAGCTCACAGAGAACTATCAATCAATCAGTGTTTTGCTCTGATTTTCTGGCTAATATCTGAGCCCAGAAAAACAGTTGGCCTGCCAATATTCACTTGCTATCGTTTCAAGCTGATCAATAACCAAGTGTTTCCTCAGACTCAATAAAGTCTATAACTAAACATACATTTATACACCCCATAAAAAAGACAAAAATTGCTAACAAACCATCTCTCCAGTGCTTGATGTCTTTCTGTACATTTGTGAACATTTGTTCGCTGTTTGCAAAAATAAATCCCAGAGGTAATTTGTGGAGAAACTATGTAAAGAAAAGTCAATTGTAGGAAAATATAAACAAATGAAGAGAAAACACCCAAAGCTTCACAGTTGCCATAACAGCAAATTTCAGTCTCCTTTCTATCCCTCGCAGCTGGTACACTAGCAAATCTGCATTTGGGCACTTTCCCTACCAACCCTGCCTGTTGCTTTGATGAGTGAATTGGGGGAAAAAGAAATTGCTGTGTAATGAACCCAAAAGCCAGGAGGTGGGCAATCTAAGCAGGATTACTACTTACCACAAGGCAGTGAGCTCTAACAGAATGTCCCCATTCATGGATAAAGCAGCATAAACATACACATGTTACAGTTGAAAACCTAGTTATGATGTCACATATAAGGAGGGATCTTGCTGTCAATTGCTATCCATACATTATCATCTAGAAGAACTTAAGTCTTATTGAAGCAGGTCTGTTGGTCACCAAACCAACCAGTGTGGTTGGCTAGAAGAAAACAGCAGTTAAACAGTTTTGCTTCCAGGCTGTCTCACTTCTCTTAAGATACACTGTAAGTGCTGGTTAGCGATCATTGGAATTGTAGTCCAGCATATCTGAAGATCTTGGATAAAGCTGATGTAAAAGCTTACTTAGGTCATAGGCCATACATTTAAAGAGAAGCCAAAGTAATTTAAGAGATCCTTCCAGACTCCAGAGTTTCCACCTAGAGTCATTTGGTCCCTTGTTGCCCTGGATCAGCCATGTTTTGCACTTTAAAAAAAATATTCACAAAGATTGTTACCCACTAGAGGAGGCATGTCAAACTGCCGGCCCCTGGGCCAGATGCATCACGTTCAAACCACGCCCATCCCATTGCCGGCAATGGGGGAAAAGTTGCGATACATCGCGTGACATCATGTAACATTGCGAGTTTGACATGCCTGCCATAGAGTGTCAATTTTATATTTATCTTGTATTTAGTGTTTTTCAAAGCAAACCTATATTGCACATGGTTTTATTATATATAACAGCAGCTGATAACTGCTTGTTAAATCTTCTACTTTCAGACTACTTATGCTAGATCTCAGTGTCTTTTTATTTTAACTCAAGGTGAAAGAATTGAAATTGAAAAGAGCCTTGGTGGAGCAGTGGGCTAATGCCTCCTTAAGTAACACCAGCTGCCTGCAATTAGTGCAGGTTCAAGTCCCACCAGGCTCAAGGTTGACTCAGCCTTCCATCCTTCCCAGGTAGGTAAAATGAGGACCCAGATTGTTGGGGGCAATTAAGCTGACTTTGTAATAATGCTGCTTGGGGTGTGTGTGAAAACCCTAATAAGCAGGCATATACATAGAATGAAGGCTACTGCTAAGCTTGTAAGCCACCCTGAGTCTTCAGAGAAGGGCGGGATATAAATGGAATTAAAATTTAAAAACTAAAAATTAAATAGTCTTTTGGGCTGCTACAGGTTGTGTCTTTCTGAAGCATGGAAGAGCTAGAAATTGGCTGTTTACAAGAAAATGCAAATCTCAATCTGGTCCCTCCTGAATTTAGTGTTAGGGTTAAGATTAAATTAAGAAACTTATATTTCAAAACAGTAAATATTATTTTAAAAAATCATAAAATATTGGGCTAAAGTTCTTAGATTCCAGAATGCTTTTTGTGAATTTGAAATTCTGATAATTATGTGTAAAGCCCCAGGAATTATTTGTGAAGCCCCTAATTTTAAACATGTTCATAGAAAGCTAAGTATTAGCTCCAACTGTGGCTCCTGCTCATCTCTGAACCATTACTTGCTGTTTCTCGTTCTATTTGCTTACTGCACTATCTCTTCCTGTAAAAGAGAAATCAGCCTTGTCTGGAAACAAATGGAAAATCCCACCTCAGTGTAACCTTCACACAACTGATGCACTAAAATAGCATATCTTTTCTTTTTCATAAGAGAATATGGAAATGCCATTTTATTGAGGAATGATGAGTGACCTCTGATTGGTTCTGCTTCCAAACTTTCAGTGCTATGATTTTCTTCGTATTTAAGCCCAACAAATAATTTTCTGTAAAAGGAATGAGAAGCTTTGAGAAAAAGAAGAAAGTAGAAAGAAGAAAGAAGAAGAAGAAGAAGAAGAAGAAGAAGAAGAAGAAGAAGAAGAAGAAGAAGAAGAAGAAGAAGAAGAAGAAGAAGAAGAGGAGGAGGAGGAGGAGGAGGAGGAGGAGGAGGAGGAGGAGGAGGAGGAGGAGGAGGAGAAGAAGAAGAAGAAGAAGAAGAAGAAGAAGAAGAAGAAGAAGAAGAAGAAGAAGAAGAAGAAGAAGAAGAAGAAGAAAACAACTAAGCAGGATCAGACCTGGTTAATAGATCTGTAAATTAATTTGAGAAAATGGAAAAAATCTAAGAAGGAGGAATTGGCAACCAAGTCAATATTATTATTAAAAATGAAGGTACCAGCATGTATCCATCTTCCAAACTTTGGGCAGTTCCCAACCAAAAGTTAAAATGATTTTTAAAACAACCCCCCTTGGTTTTGAGAAACTCATGTCCTGAGGAAAGTTTACATCCTGGTTTTGTTCGTTTGGCCATGTATAATAGTTTGTGGTATACACTGGCTTTCAATATGGCACAATATACACAAAAAACCAAGTAAATCTATCTCTTTGCAGAGTCCCATTTGAGGCTCTGCAAAGCATTATTGTAGAAGGCTGGAAGCATACCTTTCAAGTCATCAACTTCTAGTTTTTAAAGAAAAATAAAGTTTGGTGACCTCATATTCACTTTCAGTATAACACCATTATGTCAATCTTTGCCAAAAGATTGCCAGCGTAATAAATGTGTGCACTTAGTGTTATGCATTTTCAGGCTGCACAGAGGAAAGCTTTTCTTCTAAGTGATCTGGTAATGAGGGGTTGGCAGAAGAAAAACTGAGAACACCACGGATGGCATCTTAAAAATTAATTGGAAAATAATAACCCACAGAGTAGCAGAGTGGCAC
The DNA here is from genome assembly GCF_947247035.1 of Vipera ursinii. Taxonomy (NCBI): domain Eukaryota; kingdom Metazoa; phylum Chordata; class Lepidosauria; order Squamata; family Viperidae; genus Vipera; species Vipera ursinii. Next base: position 93,139,261 of record NC_139514.1, on the reverse strand, counting down.
TTTCAGCTGCATTAATCATCCTCTACTTACCTTGAATACCGACAGGTATTCTGCATTTTACTATGACTTCAGCCAGATATTCTCAAGTTTACCCTAAAGAGCCTATGAATAAGAATGACTTTATTATCCTGGGAAGCAAGAAGCCATAGTAGAATCAATGGATAAAGGAAGAAGAAGGAACCAGAAAAGGACGAAGCATCTGGGAGTGAACTGATGAACTAAGAGGAGGAAGCCAGAGAATGGAACCTGTTATTGCTGAAAGCAACTGCCATGTTGTAGGGCTAATAGAGGAAGATAATATTGGCTTTAATCCAGATAATCACTCAGGCTCTTCCATGCTGTTAAAGGTAGGTACCTTGCTGTCTTCCAATTGCTTTGGAATACAACTCTTGTGCAAAATATCCAGGAATACCCATAAGATGTGTAGGATACCAGCTAATCTAACAGTATGAAGAATAACCCATTTTGGTGTCATCTGTAATTCAGAGTGGTGGAACATTCCTCTTTTAACCTACCTTATTGAACTGGTGGAAAATTCTGCTTTCCATTAACAATTTTCCCTCTCCATCTCCGGCAAGATCCTTTAATGTCCAATGGAGAGAGGGAGCTGTTTCTCGCAGTTTAAAAGATAATAAAATAGAGAGTTTTGGCACAGAATAGACTTTCAGTGAAGTGAGTTTCCTGAATTTATCTGTAAAATTTAATTAACTAATGAATAGATAACCCTAAATCACTTTTGGATCTAGTTAAGTGGGTGGACTGCACCTTAGGAATTGAATGTATGGCAACATTTGTTTTTAGATGACAATGTACCCTTAACTAAAATGGGTGGTGAGAGTTCCTGCTTGTAAACAATGATGTATAGTTATTGTGCTGTAACGCTTTGATTCATCATTGCCAGCAACATACTTTTATAAAGCACAAAGTTCCTTTAATATTTATAAGATTGCTAAATACACTGAAGTATTAAGTGTGTTTGGTTTGCTGCATTTAAGATTACATTTTAGAGTTCTCTTTTGCAGATATTTTGTTCTTCTTTTATAAACTATATAGCAAACACTAACACAAATCTTGATATCTGAAAGGATTACATTTACTTCCTATGAAGTATATCTGTTTTATCAGTGAAAATTAGGTCTCTTATTCAGGATGGGCCTACAGGTCTTATCACCTACACTTTTAAGACATGTATGGCATTTAACAAACTTTGTAGCTTGCCTGAAATGAAATAATATCAAAGCATCTGACAAGAGGGAAACTAATACATGACTAGGAGATTGTGTTTGGTTTGCTGAGTCAAGTTACAGAGATTTTGGATAGTAATAAAACTGTTATTAAGCTGTGCAATATAATCATTGCCGCATTAAGTTATAATGCAGAGCTACCAGAATATGAGCTGCAATAATCTGCCATACATTAGAGGGCAACAGAGAGTTAGAATTGTCTCATCTCTTTGCTAGTTCAGATGTTTCCTGGATCCCAGATGCCTTGTCCACATTGTTCTTTCCTTATAGTCTTCTAACTATAGGTGTCTACTCCTAATAAAGCTCCAGTGAGTTTAAGTGGACTTATTCCAAAGATAACTGTGTGCAGCAGATGTGCAAAATCCAAGTTCCCAGGACTGCATGTGACCTCTAAAAGATTTCAGGGTGGCCCCCAGAAAATCTCTGATTTTCAATATGGCTGAGGAAAAATTACTGTATAAAAAGTGGTCATATTACTGACAAGAGACAGATCATTTGAATTATGTGTAATTTTAATTTAGTGTAAATACAATGAAGTGGAATTCAGTTTTTTTGCCGATTTTGGTCATTGCTTTTTGGAATGCAGCCCTTGTATCCATATTATACATGTCTGTTGCATAGCATTACAACCCTTTCTCCTAATTGTTAAAGCAGATTTTACCAAATTACTTATAAATCCTTAAAACAAGAATCCTTAGTCAAAGTGAGAACTCCATTCTGAGCAGCCAAGGGGATAGAGAAAGGGAAAAAAATATTTCTGAAGCATTCCCACACACTCTTCCCACCACCATCACCCCCTGCATGTGCCATCTCTTCTTAGGCATTCCCACCCACCCTTCCCACCCACCCCCACTGCATGCACCATCTCTAAGTGGCACAGCACTTCTTTTTGACCTGCAGTGCCCTCCTCATGCACTACTTGATGCATACAGCACCTCTTACATATCCATGGCTCCGACACACCCTTCTGGACCACCACCACCCACATACACACTCTATCCAAACTGCACAGCACCTCTCACACACCCCTAAGCACCCTTCCCAATCTATATCACCCATCCACGTGCCCTCCCTGATCCACACAGCTTCTCTGGAGCACACCGAGTTATTGTGTGCATCCTGCAAATCCCAGCACTCCTTTCCTCACCCGACAGGAGCCACTTATCTGCCTTGTAGTCTTGGACTTGCAACTTCCTGCTGTTTTTTCCCCCGCTGCAAGCTTTCCAGAAGTAAAGTAAGTGGGGAAGCCAGCAAGAATTCTAGGGTAAGGGGGAAAGAAGGAGGGAGAGAGGGAGGGAGGGAGGGAGGGAGGGAGGAAGGAAGGAAGGAAGGAAGGAAGGAAGGAAGGAAGGAAGGAAGGAAGGAAGGAAAAAAATTTTTAATGCTCCCTGCCAGCTTCCCAAAAGAAAACTCAGTGGGGACGTCTGCAGGAAGTCAGAAATCAATCCCACTCTTACTGCTTTTTGGAACATCTGTGGTCGTTCTGTGTCTCTGTTTAGGAATGGAAATATTTTTGAAATGATGACCCAACGAGGTAAGGGTTGAGTAAAATTCATTGCAAGTCAAGTTGGCTTTTGTAATTTGAAAAGAGAACACTTCCTTTCATTTTACCTCAATCAGCTTCACTCTGACCCGGGACACGATCAAGCCCCTAAAACAGAAAATATATATTTTTTTACATAGAGCTCAACAGTTGCTACAATACATTTACAATACAATTGGTCCAGTAGGGTCTGAGTCTCCCCGTATTATGCTATGTTTTTCCCTTAAATGTAAATGAGAACAGCTTGTTTTATTTCTCTTGAATGTCTGTCACTATATCTGCACTTAGACTGAAAAAAAGTGCCTTAAAAATGATCGCTGGGCCCTTCACTCAGTTTTTCACCCGTAATTGAAAACTTTTGTTGTTGATGTTAATGTTTTTGTTGTTTTTTCACCAGGCTTTTGTTTTGCAATGAGAGGAGATCCTTTTTATCCTTGGCCTTAGATAGCAAAGTCTTGGTCCTTCTCTGAAATCTCAAGCAGGATCCTCACCAGTGAATGACAGCAGCTTCTAGAATAATCCAATTGTTGTTGCCTGCCATTATAACAGTAGTGAGGACAGGCTTCATAATGCCTCAGTGGCATATGGATATTGCTAGAAGATGTTATAAGTTATTCCTGGGAAAGAGGTCTCAAGAGGAGGCACATGGGCCAGCACCGGGGGGGGGGGAATCAATGAAATTTGTCTCTTTGAGGCTCTGCTGAATCTCAGTCCACAATTCATGGAAATGCCACTCTGCTTCCAGTCCAGAAAACTGAGAAATTTCTTTATCCTCAGAAGATAGAAGGAATCTACAGTTTGTCTTCAATTTAATTTATTTGCATATTATGGAAACTGGTTTTACTTTGAACTCAAACACTTAACTCAAACAGAGCCTTGGTGGAGCAGTGGGCTAATGCCTCCTTAAGTAACACCAGCTGCCTGAAATTAGTGCAGGTTCTTGTCCCACCAGGCTCAAGGTTGACTCAGCCTTCCATCCTTCCGAGGTAGGTAAAATGAGGACCCAGATTGTTGGGGGCAATAAGCTGACTTTGTAATAATGCCGCTGTGGGGGGCGAAAGCCCTAATAAGCAGGCATATACATAGAATGAAGGCTATTGCTAAGCACATTGATTTGTGCTTTAGATTGTAAGCCGCCCTGAGTCTTCAGAGAAGGGCGGGATATAAATGGGATTTAAAAAAAAATGATATCTCGGTCTTCTAAATAACTGGGGTTTCTAGAATCTTTGGGCTTTAGAGCTCCAAGAATTTGTGTTTACATAGCTGCTGTAGCTTTTTCTCTATCTTAGCTGGGGTTGCATTTATTGATGTTGATGCACTGAAATTGGCAATATAATTTTATTAGCAACAGAAAAACAGTCTACCCTATAAGAACTGTGCATATGCATAGGCCCACACAGCTTGCCTCCTTTGTTAAATGAAGAGCAGAGGTTTTGTCCTTAGTTTTACAATTACGCAAAACACAGGAGACCATGCCTCTTGACTATGTTTGCTATTTGTAAATTGAGCAAACAGGGAGGAAAAAAAAGATCAAAAGCTTTGTATACTAGTAAGAAGGGGGGAAAAATGAAGAGTAAGAAGAAAAAACTAGGAACACAAGAGTTTGTAAAGGAAGGGGAAACTTAAGACATTTTCAAAAGCAAAAAAATACTCTCTATTTTAAAGCATGTGGGAACAACTACCTAACTTGACTTTGCCCAGAAATTAAAAAGAGTCATACCTGGTTACTACTTGAATGGGAAATCTCCTGGTTATCCTAAGGCTGTAGTCTAGAGTGGGAAATCAAGAAAAGTATGACGGAAGAAGAGATAGAAAACCACTTTCATATTACTGGCCAAAAAAACTCTGTGAGCATAGCCATAAAGCTATCAAGATTTGAAAAAAACAATTTTTGTATCTTTATGTTCCTAAGCAGAATACTGTTAATATAATAGTTGGAAGTGCTCTGAATTTTAGATTGCCTTTTAGAACATAATATCCTACCATCAAGACTGCATTTTCTGATTCACTATATTTGTATGCATGATAATATTCATGATTTTAATTTAGTGGAATTTGGAAATTTATTATTCATTCCCAATTTGAATTTATTATTCTTTTTTTCTGTGCAGGGAAATTTTGCCTAGAGTTTTGATTGTTATCAATGAAGATGATCTGTCTCATTCCCTCATATGCCTTAGATAAAGGTAAAAGCAGAAATCATATAGTATTATTTCAGATCATGTCTTGAAGTTGACAGCCTTACTTAAGAAAGTAAACATATTTTAAATGACCCTTGAGTGTATAATTTTTGAATAAGAAGGATTTTATTAGAAACCTGAAGAAAAGATATTTTTCCCCATTAAGGGTGACTTGGTTACATTATTCTCTTTGGTATGAGAAAATACCAAAGTATTTATTCAAGGTCAAATTATTGAATAATCTTTGTATAAAAAGAAGCAAAAGTTAAAGTGAAATCCTTAAGAGGAAAAGTTAAACAATGATTAGTATGCTGCCACCACATGGCCGTTTTGGGGAAATTACAATGTGGGCAGCCAGAACCCCTCTACCCTATGATGTATTTCCTCTCCCCTCCCCTTTTCTGGGATGGACTTCCTCCTTCCCTGGAGATTTTCATTCTCCATTACCAGCAGACATGTGATAACCAGGAGACATGTGCTCCAGATCCACGTGCAGATGCTGTGAGTTATTACCATCTTCTGACCTTGGAAATACTGTTCAAACATCATCTTAATGCACCCCACCTGTTGTATTCTAGTCTACATGCAATAAAGGTATTCTTAGATGATAAAGGGTGTTTCCACGAGTTCAGCTATTTGGAGAGAGAGCTGTTAATGGTAATGGCATCTGCTTATATAGACCATAGAAGTCTTAACAAGGGATTAATTACAGTACAACGGCTTTGATCCAGAATATTCAGAAGATGGTAATAACTCACAGCGTCTGCACGTGGCTCTGGAGCACATGTCTGCTGGTTATCACATGTCTGCTGGTAATGGAGAATGAAAATCTCCAGGGATGAAGAAGGAGGAAATCCATCCCAGAAAAGGGGAGGGGAGAGGAAATACATCATAGGGTAGGAGGGGTTCTGGCTGCCCACATTGTAATTTCCCCAAAACAGCCACGTGGTGGCAGCACAATTAGCTCTCTGTTTTTCTCATCCAATTCATGAATATAGATCAGGAGTTGTAATATCAATTAAATAGTAACAAGATTGTTGAGAATTTGGATTAAATGTTGTATGTCAAAGATGTGTATCCCTGTGTAGGAAGAAAAGTCTTCATCATGGTTTCATCTAAGCCGGGGATAAACAACATGGAGACTGCTTTGGGAAGATAGTTGCAGTTTATTGCAGAAGAAAGCCAGACAGCAAGATGGATCCAGGAAAAAAGGGCTGAACACATGTGGGTAGTGGGTGTTTATACCCCCTAGACTCTATTGTTTGGAGTTATTTCCAGTTCCTGTTTGAGGCTATTTCCTGTTTCACGTATCCTGACCTGAGTCCAGGTGGGCCTCTCTAGGAATCTTGCTGGTTGTGGGTATGTCCCAGTCCCTGCTTCCCTGGGGCTGGAGTATGTAGATGTTAGGCTTTGTCTTCCTAAGGTCCTGGCTCCAACCTTCTTGATGGCTCACATTTGCATGTCTATAGAACTGGTTTTCTGCTTGGGGGGGAAGGAGACCTGAGACTAATAAGAAAACTGGGTATGCTTTCCTGGTTCTTCAATTCTTTTTAGGAAATATATTTTTATGCCCTAATAATATTTCCTTCTCTGTGGAGCTGACTTCCCTGACTAAAACAAGCTAGTAAATTTGCTTACTAGCTTGTTTTATCCTCATAATCTGGAATTTCTTATGACATCTTCAGAATATAACTACTGCTTTTAATCTTAAAAATACTTAACTATAGGTCCAGAGACTTCTAGGAACTGTAATTAATTTCAATTTTAACATACTGTATTTAAGAGTCAAAGTTATTAAATATTATTGGGTAGCAATCACTAGCAATGTTTAATTTTAATCAAAATGTAAATGGAATCACATTTCAGTACTTTTGGGACATAGCTTCAGACACTTTACTCAAAAGCCAAGTCCAGCCTACAGTGACAAACAAACAAATTTTCAGCAATGACCATGCTAACTGAATTATGGAACTTGAAATCCGCAGAGCTGGAAGTAGATGAGGTTAAGAAACCCTGATGTAGAGCATCCAGATTCAGGTTATTTCCATCTTCCCCCATTAGATGTTTTCTAGATGTATTCAGTTACAACTGCCATCCCACTGTGTGTGCTGGGGATGATGAAAATTATAACCTGGTTCACTAAGTTTTTTGGGAGAGATTGGGTAGCTCAAAATCTGTCTCATAGGGTTGGTGTTACCTTTTTGAAGGCTGAATAATGAGAAAAAGACAGACCTTTTTAATATTTTAGAAAAATGAGTTCTGGAGAGAGAAAGGAAAGGAAAAGGAAAAACATTTTTACATCTCTGGAAAGTGGTTTCACTGGGTGGTGCATATCAAGAACTTAGTAGCCTACTTTGTGTATGTGAAATCAATAGTATACAATGGTAAAATGAATAAATCTGTCACTTTAAAAGGTGATGTCATGCATGTCTTGTCAGGGCCCATTAAAGTACGAGCCACTTATTGGTTGCATTCCAGGTAGAAATGCACAGTGAGATTATGGCTTTTGTAATTTTAGAAGGTTTGACTTTCAGAGCTATATTAACCTGACAAAATTGATTTATCCTGATGCAGCAGTTCAAGGTCTGCATTTTCTTCTCTTATCAGAAAAGTTTCCATTTTTAAAAATTAGTGATAAATCACACTTTTTATGAAGTGTAGAGTCCTATTAATTTCCTTGTTTCTTCCATCATGGATTATCTCTAATATGTTGTATATTATGCAGGAAGGAGTAAACCACTTATTTATCTTGTAAACAATTCTGGCTAGACATAAAGACATAGAGTTCCTTTCCTGTTCCTTTCTTTGGGCTGCTTTGAGAAAACTGGCATACTGCACATTTATTTTGGCAACACAGATAAAGGCAAGAATTCAGACATTTCAGAACAATATTGGCTTTGCATATGTCTAGATATGTGTCTGTGTATGTGTGCGTGCGTGCAAGTACACACACGGATATATATCACACATTACATTTCACTGCATGCAAGGCCAGTCTATATAGACAACCAACAGATCTGAATTTTGCAGCCAGTGTTAGAAGCCTAACAAACTTTCTGAACTTGCCCTTAAAATGTCTTCTGGCCTAAAAATGATCAAACACTTGGACTAGCCAGAGACATTTGCCTTATTTTTGAAAGACTGAATAGTTGCTACCAAGCATGAAATAATCACTTCAATATGTAAAATTAAAGCTGCTGAAATTACAAATAATTATTTGTAATTATTTACAAATAATTACAATAACATTATTTCCAACTTGAGTTGTACTCTGGGTTGCAGCAACAGAACAAATACAACAATTTTATTGCATCTTGTTCTTTACTGCTAAATGTTTATTTTTGAAAAGCAAAATTTTTCTCAAACTATACAGCAGACTGTTGAATGAGCTTCAATGACTTTTACTACACAGTAAGCTTTTTCCCACTGTATCTAACTGTGCTCCAGCAACCTCTTTTTTTCTCCTGCCATTCCTTCATAATGTTGCTTACAGTACTGAAACAGCTCAAAATCTTCCTAAGATTAAACAGAGTTAGTGAGATAAAAAGGCTCCTCTTCCCATCATACTAACCATAAAACATATCCTGGTAACCAACTTTTTAAATCCTATACTCTCGTGATGTTTCCTTCATCTTATTTTAGCTCTCAGTTGAAGCCCTTAAAGACATCCTTAGCTATTGCTTTGCTGTTTGTTTAGTATCACAATGTAACTCCCAAGGATGGTATCACCCTAGCACTTACTGGCCATTTTAAACTGGTATGGACCATCTCCTTCTTTCCAGGCTCTGGGCATTGACTTCCAGGTCCATTGTGCTTTGGGCAGTGTTGAGTTTAATTCTTTGCACATATTGTATCTACTAAGTTTCTAGGCTAATTTTGGACACATAGATCAGTCTGAAATGATGCTGGCAGGCATCTGCAGAGTGAAGCAGTGGAAAGACAACACAGTACAATTTCCCTGTTTGTCAACTGTAATTTGCACTGCTTTTTAATATATGTGTAGGACCCTTCAGAAATCACTTTAAGCATATGTCCTAATGAGCCCACTGGTCAGCTCTGGTTTGTCATAAGTGTATTCACAGAGAAAAACAATGTACTAGACATATCATGGAAGGAAACTGGTTATTAGTTGATATCAACTAAGAATTGGAGTCTCTTGAATGTACCTTATGGAAAACATTTGTGTCAAATGACAGCAAGTTTGACAGCTAATTCTATGTTAAGGAGTGTGGTTAGAGAATATTTTCCCACATTCTGGTAACATTTGGTGGGGAGGGACAGGAAACAAAGCCAGGGAGTCCACCAATCCTTATCCATAATGTGCCCTGACTATTGCAAATAAGGACATTATAGTTTGCCAACATTGTGTTTGTAGAACAATAGGGAATGCCAGTGGGAGCACCAAACTTTCCAATTTTGTTTTCTGCCAGTTTAAAGATGGTGGAGAGCACCTTAATACAGTTCTGAGAAAGAGCCCAATGGCTAGCTAATAAGAGAACTTAAACCATTTGACCAGCAAAATACTTTTCTCAAACTGAGATAATTTTTTTTATTGCAATAACCTTATGCTTTACTTTATTGATTAGCCCTTGGGCCATATCAAAGTGCAAAGTTCCAGCACAAATTGTTACTAAAATTTGATAAAAGCAATTTAAAATGGAATTTTATAAAATACAATTTAAAATGGAATTAGAATAAAATACGATGAAATAAAATGAAATAAAATGAAATGGTAATAAAATATAATCTAAAATGAAATTGTAATAATGTACAATAATTTAAGATATAGATAAAATGTGATAAAATTATATTTCGGAGTTGCCCTTGCAATCTACCCCAATCAGCCCCATATATGCAGATGTCAACTGGACCATTTCATTTAGGTACTGTGCTACGTTAAATGTTATTTTCAAGTTCTGGGCGGACATAAGGTAAGTTGTTTTGATGTGGGGATCCCAATGGGTCATTCGTTTGGTATATAGACCAAGATACCTGTCTCTCACCCTCTTATACAGGCAACAGTCAAATAGGATGTGAGCCAGGTCTTCTACTTCTGCTGCTCCACAAATGCAGAGACGCTCATTATAGGGTATAGCATGAAATCTCCCATATCTGACCATTGTATCAAGCTGTTCGAATCTCGCTCGCGTAAATATCTCCCTGAGATATTTTGGGAGTTGTGACTTCAAATAATGGTCTACTTGAAAAGTATGTTTGTATTTACTTATCCATTTCAAGTTACCCACCTTACCAAGGATAGCTATATCAGTTTGTGCTTCTATATCCTTAATTCTTTGGGCAACTCTTTTTTTGGATTGTTCTCTTGTTATGCAAGAGACAAGAAGGCCACAGCTTCTTACAAAATTTGTTAGTTTGGTGATCCAGGAGATTTGTGATTGTAGTTTTATTTGCTCTAGTAGGCATAACTTGGGGAGTCTATCAGTCTCCATTTCATTAACTTTGCACCAGTAGTTATAAGCTCTAATTTTATATAATGCCTGAATTGTATGAATTCCCAATTCAGCTCTAACTGCTGCTGCAGATGTTCTTAGATCTACACCCAAAATACATCTCAAATTTATTTATTTATTTATTTATTTATTTATTTATTTATAATTGAATTTCTATACCGCCCTCCTCCCGAAGGACTCATCTCAAATGCTCGGACTGTGTTTGTTCTAGGACTGTGGTTCAGTAAAGACCCCAAATTTCTGCTCCATACAAGAGCATTGTGGTAACCTTAGCCTTATAAACCTTGATTAATGGGGCTAGGGACCCTGGGTAACTATGGTTCTTTAGTTTGAGAAACTGAGATAGTTGATTCATATTGAGATAGTACTCTGGAAACTGATCTTATAATGACAGCCTCTCATTGGCACAAGCTGGTTCAAGACAATGACCTTAAGGACATGCATACAAAACCTGTTACTGAAGCTTGAGGTGCCCTGTGCTTTTTTATAAACAAGCATCTGCTCTCAAAGACTCTTAAAATACAGGGTGCAAGTTTCAACTTTCTTTCAGTGACATCATAATGTCATAGCCACCATCCCCATAGACCTTGAAAATTAAAAAAACAAAACAAAACACTGCTTCAGTTCCAAAAATGTTGCCCAACATTTGGCTTAGCTATCAAAACTGGTACATTGTTGACTGTTTCCATTACCAGAATGTTCTCCTTCCAGCAGTAGGAACTATAGTAAGATTTTAGAGAAATCTGGCATCATCTGTGCCTGTATCTTCATATTTATGTGCTGTTAGGGTCTGTTAGCTCTACTGGCTTTGAAATCGTAAGTCATGGAGGAAAGATATGGCTGAGTAAGAAAAAGCCCTTGTAGTTATAAATTATATAGTTTGAACATGTGGCATATTTTGCATTTGCTTGCGTGCTGATCAAGGAGAGATCAAATTGGAACTACTCTCTGTATCACTGAGGCAGACATTTAGTTTGAAGACAGAGGATTTACAGCTGGAACACCAAAAACATTATAAAGTATTGTGTTGCATTATGTATGGGGAACACACTTATTTTTGGCACTTGGTTTCTCCACTTGGATTGCCTTCTGCATTTGTATTTTAAGAGTTATAGTTCAGCAACAATAATTCAAGTTCCTTCAGTTCCTTCTTCCCTCCTAAGGCATACTTGAGTATTCCTATGGGATCATTTAGCTTAACTGATGTTGCAAAGAGTTTCTAAAAGAACTAGGCTGTGTGTGGCAGGCAGAGGTGATGGTGGAAGGATTCCCTGTTATTTGTCATGGAAGAGAACTGGAAATCCAAACTGAAACTCTAATGAAGGGCAGATAATCGTTGTGAATTGAAACTAATTGGTGTTTCAAATCATTGAGCTGCCGGAAAACCCTATTTATAAAAGGAATTTGGAAGCTAAGTCACTTTCTAAATGCCTAATTAAACACAATTCTGGACTGAATAAGGGAAGGAAAGTATTGTAGTCTGGTGCTTAGTGCTCAGTGAAGTGATTTAGATCCACAGTAAGTGAATTCACTCAATGTTGGTGTGACAAAGAGTCTCTTTCATCCCTAGTGTTAGCCTAGAGGAAGTTTCTGAGCTACATGGATGATAGGTGTAAGAGATTTAAAACAGGAAGAGTAAGAAAACAACATGCATTATGTAAGATGGTTAACAGGCTGCAAAATGATCTGCTTGAAAGTGGATTAATTTCATATATGTATATACATGTTACAGCTGTGGCTTAAGTTGTCACAAACATTTCACAAAGGCCAAGAAAGGGTTTCTGGATTCACATTCTCTGTTACTAATAAAGATCATGATATAGTATTTTCTGATGGTTATCAAAAAATCTTACTGAATTTAACACACCTGAAACAACCTTCCCAGATATCTATTTCCCAGACTGTGTTTATGTAAAAATGAATCCCTGAGGTACCAATGCTCCAAAATAACATTTTGTTGATATATGAAGCTCCTCTTGATGTGTTCCTCTAGTCCAGAGTTTATAATCTCAAATTATAAAATTGAATTATTTGATTTCATCTGTGGTGACATAACATTATAAATTTGGAAATTTTCATTTAATTCATTAAATCTAGCTCTCTGTCCAGTGCAGCAATCCAGATTAAAACATCTCCAACAAATCTCCATGGGAGGGGCGGGGGAGTGGCAGTTATCATCAGGGAATCCCTTAGCCCGTGAGAGACCACCGTCCCTCAGATAGTCGGGTGTGAGTCTCTCCTTCTGAGATACGGCCCGGGGGCGCAGTTGGGCCTGCTGCTGACGTACCTACCACCTAATCGTGCAGCGGCAGCCCTGCCCAAGCTACTCGATATCCTTTCAGGGTTGGTGGTTGAATTCCCAAAACTCATGGTCTTGGGCGACTTTAACCTACCGTCCCTGGGAGGATCGTCCGAACTAGCTCGGGAGTTCATGGCTTCCATGGCGGCCATGGACCTGTCGCAAATAATTTCTGGACCGACTCATGAGGGAGGCCACACCCCAGACTTGGTGTTCTTGTCTGGACGGTGGCGTGATGATATCGGTGGGGGTGCCACGACCGTTACGCCCCTGTCATGGACCGATCATCACCTCCTAAGGCTAGACTTCCCCTTTGCCACCCCCCGCCGTGGGTGTGCGGTGCCAACCAGATGGTACTGCCCTAGGCGCCTAATGGACCCTGATAGGTTCCAGGCAGCGCTTGGGAACGCACATGCACTCCCTGCTCACAGCTCGGCGGATGCCTTAGTGGAAGCCTGGGAAAAGGCAGCCACGGAGGCTCTGGACCGAGTTGTACCCCTGCGGCCTCTGACCCGGTGCAGATCCCAGTGAGCCCCATGGTTCACCGCGGAGCTCCGGGAGATGAAGCGTCGGAGACGGGGCCTAGAGAGCCGTTGGAGATCCAGTCGATCCGAATCCGACCGATTGCGATTAAGAATCCTCACCAGGTCTTATCTCGCTGCGATAAGGGTGGCAAAATCCAACTACTTTTCCACCCTCATCGCGTCTGCAGATAATCGCCCGGCTGCCTTGTTCAGGGTGACTCGCTCCCTACTGAACCAAGAGGTGAGGGAGGAACCCTTGCAGGGTCGAGCCGAGGAATTCGGTCAATATCTGTTGGATAAAATCGCTCGGATTCGAACTGGCCTGGACTCCAACTGGGCAGAGTTGGAAGAACAGGACATGGACAGTCTTGTCGACGTCATCTGGGAGGAATTTGATCCTGTGACTCCTAAGGAAGTGGACAGGATTATGAGGAGGTTGAGCTCCTCCACATGCTTACTGGACCCGTGCCCTTCCTGGCTGGCTTATGCGGCTCGAGAGGGGACACGAGGCTGGTTCCTGGCGGTCATCTCTGCTTCTCTGAGTGAGGGTCACTTCCCCACCGCCTTGAAGGAGGCGGTGGTGAGACCTCTCCTCAAGAAGCCCACCTTGGACCCATCCTCATTGAATAACTTTCGTCCAGTCTCCAATCTTCGCTTCCTTGCAAAGGTTGTTGAGAGCGTGGTGGCGCACCAACTTCTTCAGGTCCTGGATGAAGCGGTTTATCTAGACCCGTGCCAATCGGGCTTCAGGCCGGGCTACAGCACGGAGACGGCATTGGTCGCTCTGATGAATGATCTCTGGAGAGCCCAGGACAGGGGCCATTCCTCTGTCCTAGTCTTATTAGACCTTTCGGCGGCTTTCGATACCATCAACCATGGTATCTTGCTGCGGCGCCTCAGGGGACTGGGAGTGGCAGGCACGGTTCTGCGTTGGTTCTCCTCCTTTCTCCAGGGTCGCTCGCAGTCGGTGCTGGCAGGGGGACAGAGGTTGACCCCGAGGCCTCTCGTTTGCGGAGTCCCTCAGGGGTTGGTCCTCTCGCCTCTCCTGTTCAACATCTACATGAAACCGCTGGGTGAGATCATTCGTAGCTTTGGAGTAGGGTACCATCAGTATGCTGATGACACCCAGCTTTTCATCTCAACTCCAAACAGCATCAGTGATGCCCTCGACGTGATGTCCCGCTGCCTGAAAGTGGTCCGGGAATGGATGGGGAGGAACAGGCTTCAACTGAACCCGGACAAGACTGAATGGCTGTACGTACCGGCAAGCCAGGATACTCAGAGCATCCCACCCCTTAACATCGGGGATGAGTTACTACCCCCTGTTGATAGGGCCCGCAACCTGGGTGTCCTCCTAGACTCGCAGCTATCCCTGGAAGATCACATAGGAGCTGTGACCAAGGGGGCCTTCTCCCGAGTTCGACTGGTGCGCCAACTACGGCCTTATCTGGACCTGGATGCCTTACGTACAGTCACCCATGCCCTTGTGACCTCTCGCCTAGACTACTGTAACGCTCTCTACATGGGGCTGCCCTTGAGATCCACTCGGAAGCTTCAACTGGTGCAAAGTGCAGCGGCACGGACGCTTTTGGGAGCCTCCCGATACTCCCATATCACACCTCTCCTCCGTGCGCTGCACTGGCTTCCAGTTGCCTTCCGAGTAAAGTTCAAGGTGCTAACAATGACATACAAAGCCCTACATGGCATGGGTCCGGACTACCTACAGGAGCACCTTCTGCCAATGTCAACACCCCACCGTTCTGTGCGCTCCCACAGAGAGGGCCTCCTCAGGGTACCACCGCTCAAGGAATGTCGGCTGGTGGCCCCCAGGGGGAGGGCATTCTCAGTGGGTGCGCCAGCCCTCTGGAACTGCTTACCAACTGAAATCCGGATGGCCCCCGACCTCCGCACCTTCCGGCGCGACTTAAAAACTTACCTGTTCCAGCAGTCCGGCCTGGCCTGATAGCTCTAATTGGGGTCCCAGTTTGTTTTGACTATTGTTTTTCAGTATTGTTTCATTATTTTTACCTACCTTACTCTGTACACCGCCCCGAGTCCCTCGGGAGAAGGGCGGTTTATAAAAACAAACAAATAAATAAATAAATAAATAAATAAATAAATAACTGTCTGTTGCTTCTGCTTGAAATCATCCAGTGAAATGAAGTCTATCACCTCTCAGGAATTCCTGATTATGTTGGTTTCATTGCAACAAACAGTAAATTGGACAGATTTTGAGGAAGCAGAAATGCATCTCTGATTTATTTGTATGATTAATGAGACATAATTGGTTTGAGGAAATAAAAAAATTCTTACTTCTGTGCTTTGTTCTAAGATGTAAGAAGAAGTAAATACTACAATATGTGTAATCTCTTGCTATATCACAAAACAGTGAGCAAATCTTTGGGTTCATCAAAATATTTCATAAGAAGGAATCTTAAGCATAAATATAGCTTGAGGATATAAGTTCTTCATTGATATATGATCCTAATATATGTGTGGAAGTCATTATAGATTTAGTTGAATTTATCCTCTGCTAGAGTGTACACCACAGGGTTCATTTAAAATTCTGAAACAAAGAATCAATAGTAATAATATCAAATCATTTCTGTGGTTGATGTCATTTCTATGAGTTTTTATGGGAATGAGAATTTACTTGTTAACTTCTACTTTGTGTAATGACCAGTTTAATGAAGATTTTTGGAGAATTCATAAAAACAACTCACTAGTTTATATCTATGGTATTGACCACAACAGAGTTCTTTCCCTATTATTTTTCTGGACAAACAGAATTAAGTTAGATGGTGTTGGTTAGTCTTTTATAAGCCAAGAATCAACTTCCATAGGATTATAGATTGATATACCCAGATTAGAGATTATTCACAGACTGCCCTTTCCATCTCTATCCATAAGTGTAAGAACTCTGTACAGATATGTACACACATACTACAGCAACCCTGAACAGCAGAAAAAGGAAAAAGATTGTCTATACATCTTCCAACAAAATGGATATCTATGAAACTTCATCAAAAAATGCTTGACTACTCAACCCAATATAGCACAACCAACACAAGGCGTAAGAAGGATAACACTGCCATAAAGCAAAAATATCTCAAAAACCACTAATAGACACAACCACATGGAATCAGCATAGCATACAAACCAACTAAAGCCCTCCAAAATATCCTAAGTAAACCAAAAGATCCAGCAGTCCCAGAATTAGCAGTTCATCCACAACATAGAGTGTACAGACTGCAGTAGCCACTACATAGGACAAACAGGCTGAAGACTAGAAGAACGCATCTATGAACACAATTAACAGTCAGAAAATGTGATGAAAATTCTTTAATTTCATAACATATGGACAGACATAGCCATAGTTTCATTTGGGAAACTGTGACAATCCTAGACCAAAACAGAATGCTACAGAATTCCTGGAAACTGGGCACTCTGAAAAATTGGCCATCCATAGACACATAAACAACATCTACAAACTGTGCAAAAGAGAGAATCAACAAGCTAAAAAGGGAACAAAAAGACCAAAACACTTCCCCACCAGCAGTCAGCACCATGATTAACATAGCTTAACTCCAAGATTATTTTCTGACCAACAATTAAGAAGTAAACAATACCCCAATCAATGAACTGCCAAACAAATTAACATTGAACAGCCCAACCAAAGAAACTCCAAGACCACTCCCAACACTGACAGGGCAATGCAGTAGAGCAGGCAGGGCTTTTTTTCTCATAGAACACCCAGAACGGAGTTCCAGCACCTTTTTTGAATGGAACCTTGTAGGGTAGGCAAGGCGGGTTGTATGACGTGTGAGTTCCAGCACCTTTTTTTTTTTTTTTACAAAAATAGCACTGAGAGCAGGGGTCTTCAAACTTGGCCCTATTATGACTTGTGCCTGGCTGAGGAATTCTGGGAGTTGAAGTCCACAAGTCATAAAAGAGCCGAGTTTGAAGACCCCTGCAGTAGAATATGAAATGAGAGCAAACCCCACTGTTTTCTAGCACTCATGATGTTACCTAGTTTGGGGTAATGAAATATCTGCAAGAAAAGAAACAAACTCACAGAACACCAAGGACCTCCTCACACCCATATTTTCCATTGTGCTACCTGTCTGATTTTAAAATGAAATGTGAGTCAAACCTATATGCAATTGTGTCAATCACCTATTAAGGAATTTATCTATCATTAGTACTAATAGCCAGATTCATTGATGTGAAAAAAGCTGCTTTGCCCAAAGCTCTTCATTAATAAGACAAATTGCTAGCAACATACATTTCTTAACTCCATGAAATCTTTTTTTTTTAAAAAAAAAGTGTCTGCAACATTTCCCCCCAACTTCTTATTTTCAATAGGCTAGTATTATCTATAGAAATATTATACTGTACTACTTCCACTGTCTGAATGCTTGAATTAGCTCTTATATTAAACAGTTATTTACAGATAGTACAGTATAAGCATTAGGGGATCTATTCCTAAGAAGGAGAGATTTAAAATTTCCCTCCTAGGTAGTCGGTTTCCAACTTTCTTCCTTGCCTCTGCTCTGAAAAATGGTTAAACAAGAAGAAAAACAATCCCTTTAATCTTTGGCTCCAGCCTTGTTCAAACTTCCTGTCTTATTCTAGGACATATTCACATATTCTTCTAAAGGAATAGAAGAGAAAGTAGAGTTTAACTATTTCTATTTCAGTTGGTTCAAAAGAATGGGGAGCACATGCCAAATATCACTATGGATCAATATCTACAACAAATTATGACAAAGGGCACCCACAAATATTTGATTCACAAATACTGTTAGCACAGATGAGATCACATAATGCAGTAGCATTCATATCATAATAAAATACCTGAAAATTATGTTAAATATAACACTTGGTATTCTAAATTTTAAGTGTGGGTCTAGACTGCTCTGAATTTGTAAAGTAAGGATGGGACTCTAGAATCAACAATCTATAATTTTCCAGTTCTACCTCACATTAAAATACAGATCCCAAAGAGACACTGAATGGATTTCTGTTTGGTATTATTTTGTCAAACTTGCAAAAAAATGGTCAGTTTAGATGTGAACATTTATAATGTGCACTTTTTGCAAGGGGTCATTGCTGTTGTACTTTAATGCAGGTTTAGAATTAGAATTCCAAATAGTAAGTACTTAATTTCAGCAATAATTTAACATTTACTTTTTCTAGCAAATGATATGATAGTAATTATCACCTACCTAATTCTTTTGTAACCTTCTAGTCTCCTTGCAAGTATCCCATATAGAAATCTGAAACACATTAATGCTAATAATTGATGACAGCATTATTGCAGAGAAACAATAAAAAAGTAATTTGCTCTGGTTTACAGGACAAAGATTCATTCAACTCACTGATATATGGGACAAGGCTGATCATTTACTGGTAACATATCAAACTTTTCAAAGATTGGTGTTGAAACATTCAGCACACCTCAGTTGTAAAACACTTACAACATTTGTTCTGGGTGTTAAATTGAACTACCCATATTGCTAAATCAATTGAATGCTAATAAAAGAAATAGCTTTTTGACCTTTTCTGTTGCAAGATGAGAAATACTTCTTAAATTAGTGATTGACTGTTCCAGAACCCATCACCTCTGAGATATGGCAAGTAACTAACAAAAGATAACATAAAATATTAATGATATTATGGCCTGCAAAAGATTTGAACTTTATAGTAACCTTTGAAGTAGCTTGATAAAAGACATAGCATGCTTTCATTCTTTTTATGCTTTTATACATTATCTTGATGATAAGAGTAAAATTAGGAGGATTTAAACTTGTACTTCTCCATTCAATATTAGTAACATGAAGGTCATTCCACAATCTGACCATCTCAAATATTTTAATGAAAAAATAACAGTAATCATTATGGATAGCAAGAGGTATAAAGATAAAAATTAATAATTTTAATAAAGACAGAGATGTGTTATAGAACAATGAAGAGTATGAATAAGTTTTTTTCCCCCAACTTAAAGGAGGCTTTTATTACAAAGAAGTGCCTGCTACAAGTTATCAATTCACAAATAATATAGGAAATTCACCAGACATTAGGTAAAGTTTAGCCCTGTGCTTTTAAAAAAGTCTTATCTCCTGTTTGTAAACCCGGACACGTATGATCAGAAAATTATTATTAAATGGCATATCAAAGAATCATATACTTGCAGGAAGTTCAGTTTTGGGCCATTGCTGAACACAATGACAAAATTTTAGTTTTACCAGGAGAGTTTCCCCTTATCCATTCAATCTCTATAGACTATAAATGCCCTAATTAGTTTTTCCCAATTTTTAGTTTCCCATTAATATTTAAATTTAACATTTAATATTTATAATTTCCAAGTTTTAAATAACCACAGTTCTCTTTATCCCAATTCATCACAAAATCTAATATTCAGGATACATATCGTATATATTTGAATATATTCTATTTCTCACCATCTTACATCAACTAATTAATAATACAGTATAACGTTCTTATTTTCTATTAATTTCCAAATGTCTTAAATTTAGTAACCAAAATTTCTCTTTTTTCAACATTAAAACCATCCTCTCTTTTTCTCTTGATGTCTACTATCTCATATTTAAGCTAGTAATTTTTATTATAGCAGCTAAGTAAAAACATATTTATTACATTTATCAATAAATTTAGCATATGTGTGTGTGTGTGTGTGTGTGTGTGTGTGTGTATGTGTAGGTCTTGGCGTATTCGGGTCTTTTCCTGTGTAAGATTGAGAGTGTCTTGGCGACGTTTCTACAAGGTCCCATTCGTTATCTTCAGGCTGGTGTCTTCAGCTTCATGCTTGTGCGAGCAAAGTGTGATTGGAGCTGCTGGTGGGGTTGTGTGTGGTGCTGGCTTTGTTGCTGTAAGCGGGTTGGTTGGCTGTGTTGTTACATCCTGATTGGATGATGGAGTTATTGTTTGCAGCTTAGTTATTGTTTGCAGTTGCCCCCAAACGCATCCCCACTGAAAACATCATATGCGAAGTTGAAGCCATCCTAACCAAAATCAACCCAGATGAAGCCAATAAAATCAGACCTGAAGTCACCAATGTCCTCCGCTCCAGCAATCCACCTAAAAGCAACTTACACAAAAAAGAACAAAAAGCACTCACCAACCTGAGGAAAGACAACAACATAATCATTCTCCCAGCAGACAAAGGTAACGCCACTGTGGTGATAAACACATCTGACTAGCTTCTTTCTTTGCCAACTCACCTTCCATATCCATGAGTTATTATATTATTGTTTGAAGTAGAAAATGCCATCCAGTTGCCATTTTTTTGGAAAGACTAATAAATCATCTCTCTATTTTTCCATCTTGATCTAGTTGTCCTGAAATGTTTATCTTACCTTCAGTCTGTTCTTCTTATTGATCCTCAGGTTTCTTCTGGTTTATATAGAAAGCCTTTTCCCTTTTCCATGTTGTCAGTCTCTTTTCTGGGTTTTCCATTAACTGTATTTGTTGATCGATTGAATCTTCTATCATAGTATTTAATTGTTCCACTTCTTCTATTATATTCTGTGTAGTTGATTCTTTAGTTGTAATCAAAGTTTGGGTTTGTATATCTAGGCTGACATCTTATTCAGTAGCTGTAAGAATAGTTTCATAAATTGCTTTCAACATAAAGAGAATCTGTTCCTGATCTTCATCCATGTTCTCTTAGTAGAGTGTTACGTTAAAAGCTTTACAATCAGAAAATGAAAATAATTTTGTCACTGAGTATAGAACACAGCTGGGCTTCTCACAGCTGATATCTGTCAAGGTTGCAGTCTTATCTATAGTCTGGGTTTCAAGCCAAGTCTTTTTTAGGCAATAACAAGTTTTAATATCAGGTTTAGCCACAAGATGTTGCCCATACCATTTAGGGGTGTTTTTTTAAGTCCAAAATTTTTATAATCCTTTGTCCAATTTTACTTCTTTTTGTAAGTAAAAGCCCAAATCTTCAATAAGAATAAGGTCTTTTAGCCACAAATTTTAGAAGGATAAAGATCCAGTCAGAATCAAGTTATTCTTGCAATGTTTTAAACTCCCCTGGATAGTGAGTCACCACTGTTTTTAGAGAGTGGGATAAAATCTCTCTTCCCTCTCTCACGGGGGGGGGGGAAATACTTTGGGCAGCTTATACAGGTGGAAAAAATAGTTAGGATTGAAGAGAGGTAGAACTCGCCCAGTCTCATCCATGATGCTTTGTAGATGCCTGGTGGTAAGTTTGACTTCGGCTGTCTGCAGCCTAGTGATGAGCCATATTGCTGTGGCCGGTCTTTCATCCACTGGTTTGGAAGGCTGCCCTGGATTGAGGGGAGGGGCTACTGCCCTCCCCCGATCAAGCGGGGATCCCCTCCTTGTTGGTCGCTCCTACAGGGCAACTTTCGACCCTTTCCAGGATCCCCTAGTGGTGCAAAATCAGACGTGGAAGACAGAGCTTGCCTTCTGAATGTCCGCGGTGGCCGTGGCAGCAAACCAGAAGTCAGAGCATGAATAAGTTTTAACCCAAAGTGCTTATTTATTGAAATTCAAGCACAAGCATTAGTTTTGTTGTCCATTTTGTAAATGCTATTCTTAGCAAGACTATTTTTAATTGGGAATGTCTGCCTATTAATTATAAGCAGTGCTTTTTTTTACAAAAGAAAAAGGTGCCGGAACTCACACATGTCATACAGCCCGCCTTGCCCTACCCTACAAGGTTCCATCCAAAAAAGGTGCCAGAACTCCGTTCTGAGCGTTCTATGAGAAAAAAAGCCCTGATTATAAGTTATGCTTAACTTCTATCATAGATATACATTTGACATACATCCCACCAATTTTATTTACCTCTTTTTTAATCTCATAACAATCCTTTAGAACTGTGTGACAATCCTGGTTGGAAGAAAATCAGTTTCAACTGGTGTTGTCTTAATCCAAATTCATTACTGCACCATGCTGCATCTTGAGCAGCAATATTTGATATGTAGTTGTATCAACTCTACAAGGTAGAGCAGACTAAGAAACAAATGCCATATACTATAGATCAGGACTACTCTTATTGTAAAAGCTGTAGTAACAGAATCTTGCATGTCTGAATGTGCCTCTCCTCCTTTGCTTAATCTTTGTATGAATTAATGTTCTCAAATTAGTTTCTTAGAATGAATTCAAGCCCGCTTATCCAGCCATTGCCTCCGTAGAAATTCTTCTTCCTGTCCTTCAAGGCCATTTCCTATGCTGTCTATAGATAGCCACTAAAGGTGACCTGTCCTAGCAACAGAGACAATCAGGTAAGATCACAGAATGGGCAAATGTGGAAAGAACTCAGGATAGGTACTATAAATTGCATCTGCAAACTCTGAAATAGCCCAAGCTAGGACATAAAATACACATGTCAGATACAGAATTTACATTTTTATATGGGAGAGATTGCTTTACTCTCTGGATTCAGCATTTCTGCAATAACAGTAGAGGAACTTCTGTATTATCTATAATGGCTCCTCCTGCACTGAATTTAACTATATCAACACACATAAATGTTTAAAAAATAATTTTATAGGTGGAATATATTAAATAATATATGAAATTATGCATTAAAATAATCAGGCTTTGTAGATACTAGTTATATATGACCTTCCAGTTGACATTAGGCTACTTGGCACAATAAGGATCATTCTGTAAGAAATCAATTTTCCACAAAAGTGTAATTTTCCTGTGTGGAAAATTAATTGTGTGGAATCACATGTAACAAGTGATATACAAATGTAATAAAATGCTCTAGTTAATTTCCCTACCCTTGAAGATTAACTTATATAACACTATATTATCTATAATTATTATCTATAGATTCACATCAACATTCAATGATACAACTGATTTGTGTTGTGTTGTGTGCATTTCCAACAATTAATGTTGTGCTATTGAGATTTCAAACATTCTGCCAAGAAAGTGTTTTTTTTATTGATGTAGATATCATCTTCCTTTCCATAACATCATTTTTGGATCAACTATACAGTTTCTAATTTATTTCTGTGCCCAAAATGTTTTTTTCTTATAAAACATTTCAGGTGAAGATATCTGAAGTGCCAAGCCCTTTCATATAAGCTTGTCAACCGTAAACAATGCATATTTTAATAGTTTTAATACTGTTTAATGGTTTATTATGTGATTAATGTTCCTGCTTTTATTTTATCAATGTTGCTCAATGCTGTTTCTTTATGAGTTTTAATGAACTGTCTCAGAGGTGGTGTATAACTCTTACATTACAGTGACAATAGCAGTGATATTATCATATGAAGTAGCATAATAAATGTTGCTTAGAAGAGAATTATGCACGAGTTTCCTCCAATTCTATAAAATGTGCATTTGAAAGGCTGTCCTTTAAGATAAACATACTACACACTTTTGGAAACCTTAATGTTCCCTAAAGAAGGCAGTCTTTCCAGCTATTATGCGCAGGAGCTGAGCTTCAATAGAACAGGAAGCCCAAATGCATTCTGAAACTGCAGCTTGGATAACTTGGAAAAGTTGCTGCTCTTGTCTTTAGTCTACATACAGGTAGTCTTTGACTTACAGCAGTTCATTTAGTGACCATTCAAAGTTACAACAGCACTGAAAAAGTGACTTATGACCGTTTTTCACAGTTGTGACCTTTCCAGCATCGCTATGGTCATGTGATCAAAATTCAGATGCTTGGCAACTGATTCATATTTATGACTGTTGCTGTATCCCAAGATCATGCAGTGCCCTTTTGTGACCTTCTAATAAGCAGTCAATGGGGAAGCCAGATTCACTTAACCACCGGGTTACTAATTTAACAACTGCAGTGATTCATTTAATAATTGAGGCAAGAATGGTCATAAAATGGGGCAAAATTCACTTTACAAATGTTTCACTTAGCAACAGAAATTTTGAGTTCAATTGTGGTCATAAGTCAAGGACAACCTGTCCTTCTATAACTCTCATGTCTGAAACCTTTAACTGGGAGAAAAGGTACATCGTGGGGAAAAACTTTTGTCTCCTGTAGATTTGAAATTCAACAAATTTTGTAAAACATTTTATGTCATGAAAATTATCATTAAATGTTTTATGGCATAATACAAAATGTCATAAAAGCAGTGGTGGGATTCAGCCGGTTCGCGCCGGTTTGGCGAAACCAATACCCATGTTTTTGTTGAGTTCGTCAAACCAGTTATGATAAATCTGTGTTTTCCGGAACACGTCTGGTTTTCGTTCAACTTCCTTCCAAGCAGGGAAACCAAATGGAGACATGGCACCTTTGATTACGTCAGCTGCCCACCCGCCTCTTGCCTTTCACTCCCCTCCTGAGCTGGACTGCCATGCTACGGAGGATGGGCCTTACCAAGTCCCCCTCCACCATTTCAAAGCCAGGAGGAGTGATGGTGAAAGGTTCTGCCACAGCTGAGCAACAGTCTGGAGGGGCTTTCTTCAGTCCCTGCTGCCTCCTTCTCCTCCACCAACTCTCATGGCTTACATCGTCACCAGGGGGTGCAAGCCTCCTCTGCTGACTTCCTCTGCCAGCCCTGGTATCCCTCTGCCAGCCTTCCACCACCACCACCACCACCACACTTTCTTGCTGCCCTGCATCTGCTCACATTTCCCTTCTCCGTTCTGGAAATGGCAGCCCCGTTTTCTGCTGCTTTGCTCCCAGCAGAAGGGAGGAAAGGAAGGATGCTTCATATGGAAGGATGCTAGAGTAAGCTCCGGGAAAACTACACCAGCTGGAGTTGAGCAAGGAAGGCCAGGCACCCATTCTCCGATGGTTCTGCAAAGCCTTTGAGGAGCAGATGGGGCCAGCCCTGCATGAAGTGGATCCACTTCTCAAGGGCTTTACAGAACCATCAAGGAAGGGTAGCCTGGCTTTACTCACCCAGCTCTAGCTGGCGAAGTGCAGACCAGCGATTGCTATGCAGAGGAAGGAAGGAAGGAAGGAAGGAAGGAAGGAAGGAAGGAAGGAAGGAAGGAAGGAAGGAAGGAAGGAAGGAAGGAAGGAAGAGTTAAGGACACCTGAAGAGATGAAGGAGGTTACTGTAAGCTGCCTTTCTCTCTTTCTCCCTTTGCCAGCAGGTGTGACCCTGGTGACCGATACTCCTCAGGGACCCTTGAGAAGTTTTGTTCCTGTGTGGTGGTGGGTGAAACTGACCACCTTGCAGCAGTTTTTCACCTCTGCCTCTGCCTGAATGTTTAAGAACTTTTCCAGTACATTTGAAACTCCGCCATTATTGAAGGCATTGGAGAATCTGGTAAGGAAATATATCTGAAACAATACATACATAACAAGTCATGGTTGCTTATTGTTTCTTTATATCCTGGACCTGCATACCATTTTAAACATTTAAAAAGTGATGGGCATGTTTAAATAGGTTTACAGGTTTTTCACATCAAAAACAGAGCTACAACTATTCCACAACTCTTGTCATTAGGACTTGTTCCCAGAATTCTTAACTTGTCCCAATGAGAGAGGGAATCATATGTTGTAGCAGTACCAAAAAAGGGGTTAATTAACCCAATCAACTCTGCCCCAAAGGTGAATTTAATAGATCTAGTCATGAACAGAGTTAAATTAAATCCACTTAATTAGTTATAGTGTGGAAAAAGTGAATCACAGAACGCATCTTGCATATGATTGTTCCAGCTGTAGAAGAAGAATGACTGAAAAAGCATGTTTTCCCAGATCACAACTCACTATCAAGATTTGGCAGCACAGAGCACTCCCAAACAAGGATTCATTGCAGTAGCCAAGCTATGTTTTCTGCTTCTCCTCTGTCTACAAGAAAAGGAGTTAGTGATGTGATGAAGATTTGCCCTTACTTCCCTGTTAGAAGATGGGATATCAAATACAGATAATCCTCCTTTAGCAGCCACAGTTGGAACCAACAATGCAGTCATTAAAAAAAGAGTTTGATAAGTGAAAGTACAACTATGCTTATTGAAGTAGCCAAGGACCACTCGGGACGACAGGCTAGTTAACAACAGGTTTATTAAGAGCGAGGCAAACATAGAATAACTTGTCCGGCTTTTATAGCCGGCAGCTGGTAGCGAGGACCAATCAGCGGTGTTTAATTTGGCGCCGTGTCAGGCAGGGACCAATCCGCGTCGTCTTTTGTTGACAGCTCCGGCTTCCGCGTGGCTTGGTGTTTTGACAGCCGCGAGCTGTCAGTGGTCGCGCCTGCGCTGTGCGGTGGACGCTTGACAGCTCAGGCTTTCTCGTAGTCCGGAGTTTGACAGCCGCGAGCTGTCAGTGGTGGCGCCTGCGCTGTGCGGGGAACTTTGACAGCTGTCAAAGTTCCCGCGTGTTTTTCTGTCAGGAGGCTTTTAGTTTATACACTTTGCTGCTGCCGTATTATTTGAACTGTTAACATATATACATATCTATTAAAGGATTGTTTACATATATAACACACCCCTTACCCCTCCCCTGGTGCGTTACCCTCCTCTTGGATGTTTGAACCTGCCCACTGATAGTCTTTTAGGTAGGTGGGTGGTCTCCGATTCCTGGTTGAGCGTCGAAGGGGTGGAGGGTGGTCTGGTCCTGGATCTTCGTTTTGGTGTTCTTCTTCCTGGTTTGGGATAGGCGGCATTTCCGGTGGGGGTTGTATGCTGGCATTGGTTGGTTGCTCAGAATTGTGTGGTGGTTGTCTGGGTCTGAGCTGATCAATATGGCGGCGTATGTTGCCCTGTGCTTGCGTAGCTATAAGGTATGAGATGGGCCCTGTTTGTTTTATTACTGTCCCTTGGACCCACTTGTTTTTATCTGTGTATGATCGTGCCCAAATCAATTGACCTGGGTTGAGTGTGCGGGCGGGGTGGGGGTGTTGTTTTTCTTCTGGATATGTGTCGGGGTGCAGTCTGTCCAGACGTGTTATTAGCCTTCTCCCCCATCTTAATTCCGCCGGTGATTTGCCGGTCGTAGAGCATGGTGTTGTGTGTTGTGCTAAGAGGAACTGGCTGAGGCGCCTCTGCCAGTTTCCTTTAACGAATTTTTTTAATGCTTCTTTTGTGGATCGTACCATAATTTCAGCCATTCCGTTTGACGATGGGTGGAACGGCGCCGACGTGACCAGCCTAATACAATTCTTCATAGCGAAGATCTGAAATTCACGAGAGGTGAATTGAGGTCCGTTGTCAGAAACCATGGTGTCAGGTAGGCCGTGTGTAGCGAATATTTTTCGTAAAGCTTGAATAGTGGCTTGGGACGTTGTTTTTCTAAGGGGTGTGACTTCCAGCCATTTAGAGTGGCTGTCTACTACAATTAAGAAACTTTGGCCTTGGATGGGTCCAGCAAAATCTATATGTATACGTGACCAAGGGTTCGTTGTAGTCTCCCATTTATGGATTGGTGCCTGGGGTGGTTCATTCCTGGTCTCTTGACAGGTATAACACCCACCCACATACTTTTCTATTTGTTTATCTATGCCTGGCCACCACACATAACTTCTAGCCATCGCCTTCATTTTTACAATTCCAGGGTGTCCTTCGTGTAAAATTTGTAATGTTTGGTCTATGTTTTTCTCTGGTATGATGACCCTATTTCCCCACAGCAGGCATCCTCTATGTGTTGAGATCTCATTTTTCCTGTTATAATAAGGTTGGAATTGAGGTTGTGGATTTTGAGCTGGCCATCCTGTTGTGGCCCATTTGAGGATTCTGGCAAGTATTTTATCTTTGGCAGAATTATTAGCTATGATGTTTGCAGTCAGGGGGCATTCTGGCAGTTGGGAGATTGCTAAAATCTGGCTGGCTGGGGCTGGGTCTGCGTCCCTGGCTTGTATGGGCAGTCTGCTGAGGCAGTCAGCATGTCCCAATTCTTTACCTGGTTTATGTATTAGTTGATAGGAATAGGCTGCTAAGAATGTTGACCATCTTAAAATTCTCGGAGAGAGAATTTGTGGAGTAGTTTTGTTCCAAGTGAATATGCCTAGCAGGGGTTTGTGATCCGTAAATATAGTAAATGGTCTCCCATACAGGTAATCGTGAAATTTTTTGACCCCTGCTACTATTGCTAGGGCTTCCCTGTCAATTTGTGCATAGTTTCTTTCAGCTTTGGTCAGAGTGCGTGAATAGAAGGCTATGGGTCTTTGTGTGCCGTCCTTGAATATGTGACTTAAGACAGCCCCGATTCCATAGGGAGAGGCATCGCAAGCGATGCATATTGGGGTGTCCTCTCTGAAAAGGGTGATAGTTGAACTGTGACAGATAATCTTTTTTAACGATTGGAAGCTATTCTCATGTTCTTTGGTCCAGGACCAAGTTGTACCCTTGTCTAGGAGTCTATGCAGAGGCTCTGCAATAGTGGCTTTATGGGGAATGAAGGCGTGGTAAAAGTTTAACAGTCCTAAAAAGGATTGGAGCTCTTGTTTATTCCTAGGGCTGGGTGCGGTCTGAATAGCCTGAAGTTTTTCTGAGGTGGGGTGAATGCCCTGGCTATCTATTTTGTACCCTAGGAATTCAGTGGATGTGACTCCAATAGAGCACTTTTCCCGCTTAAGTTTGAGGCCGGCTTCTCTGAGCCGGCTCAGCACAGCTGACAGCCTGTCAGCTAAGTTCGCTTCGTTTTCTCCGGCGATGAGAACATCGTCGAAATAGGGGCAGACCCCGGGTATTCCTTTCAAGGTCTTCTCCATGATACCCTGAAATATACCCGGGGCCGCCGATATGCCAAATTGGAGCCTCTTTACTTTAAAGGCACCGCGGTGGGTGACAATTGTCTGGGCCTCCGCAGTGTCCTCAGTGACAGGCAGTTGCAAATACGCCTGTGTGAGATCAAGCTTGGCGAAAAGGGCACCAGAGCGGATGGAAGCAAATACGTCCCTTACCGCTGGCACCGGGTAGGCATGGGGGCTGAGGGCTAGGTTGACTGTCGCCTTATAATCAGCGCACACTCTCACTTCACCATTAGGTTTTATTGGGGTGACAATAGGGGTCTCCCAGGTTCCCCCTTCTGTTGGCTCCAGCACCCCTAGTCCTACGAGGCGATCCAGTTCGTTTTCGATTTTTTCTTTAAGGGCAAAAGGTACCCTCCTGGCTCTTATCTTAATTGGTTGGATTGCAGGGTTTAGCTGCAAGGAGATGGGGGGACCCGTATATTTTCCTAAAGTGCCATCGAAAACGTCGGCGTACTTATCGCAAACGACTTCTAGGCTGGGTGTTTGAATGGTGTTAACCCCCGTTAAGGCGATGCCTAGTGGACTGAACCAGTTTAGTCCTATCAGGTTGGTACGGTTCCCTGGTGTAACTAAAACCTCCAGGGGACCCTTGAACCCCTTGTACTGCACTACGACCTTGGCTTTCCCTTCCAACGGAATGGGGGTTTTCTGGAAGTCAGCTAGGTGTACCTGAGTTTGTTTCAGGGGAATTTGTCCTCGGCCTTGCTGACAGATCTCCTGATAGGTTGTCAGCGAAATTAAGGAGACTGCTGACCCTGAATCTACTTCCATCTGGCAGGGCACCCCCTGAATTCTGACCCAAATCTTAACCTTGGAGCTTACGCTGTTTACCCTGTCAATTGTCTCTACCAGGGGCCCTGGTGGGGTTTCCCTTCTGGCCTGGGCAGCCGGCCTACCTGGGGGGTTTGCCTCCACCTCATTGATGTTGTCCCGGCCCTTGCTGCGGCACACCGGCTTGATGTGGCCAGTCTTCCCGCAATTGTGGCATTTCGCGTTCCTAAAGCGGCAGCTTCCTCGGGCATGGTTGCCCCCGCAGCTGGCACAGGCGGCTCGTTGCTCGTAACGAGGTGGTGGCGGTGGGGGGTTCCTGGACCTACGGCTGTCCGATGTGTTGCCCCTCCTCGGCAGCCGGTGCTCCATTCTGCGCTGTAGGGCTTCTCCATCGGTGAAATCTACCGACTCTCCGCTGTCGCTGAAGGTTGCGCTCTCCTGGAAGATGGTCGCGGGGGTCTCCGGGGTCGTGCTCGTCGGCTTCTTCTTGTGGCTGTGCTCGTACGCCATGATCTCCCTGGTCAGCTCAGCCAGGTTCATGTCGGGTTTGGACGTCAGTTTCTTCTGTAGCCTTTCGTCCCTCAGACCGATCACCACCTGGTCTCTGATGCGGTCTTCCAGGTCAGGGAAACAGCAGTTCCGTGCAGCGTGTCTGACCCCGGCGATGAACTCGTTGGCGGGCTCGTCCGGCCGTTGTTTCTTTTGTGCGAATTGTACTCGCCAGTATAGTTCTGAACGAGCCGGCATGTAGTACTTGTTCAGCTGGTCCACCAGGTCTGCGTAGGAGACTTCAGTGATGGGCACCGGGCTGAACAACCCGACGGCTGCATCGTACACCGGGGGCCCGCTGATGTACAGCAGAGCGGCGGCCTTTGCTCGGTCGTCAGTGATTTTACTGACGAGGAGGAATCCCTCGACTTGGCCGAGGTGTGATTGCCATCTCTCGGGATGGCGGGTATCAAACTCCCTCACACGGCCGAAGTTTGCCATGTCGTCCGGTCCTGGGTTGCTCCGATGGAAGTTAAAACTTCCGTGTCAGCTCTTGCCGGGAACTCCCTTCCTCGGCCGTGACTTCAGCTCCGGAGCGATCCCACCTTCGTCGCCAGTGAAGTAGCCAAGGACCACTCGGGACGACAGGCTAGTTAACAACAGGTTTATTAAGAGCGAGGCAAACATAGAATAACTTGTCCGGCTTTTATAGCCGGCAGCTGGTAGCGAGGACCAATCAGCGGTGTTTAATTTGGCGCCGTGTCAGGCAGGGACCAATCCGCGTCGTCTTTTGTTGACAGCTCCGGCTTCCGCGTGGCTTGGTGTTTTGACAGCCGCGAGCTGTCAGTGGTCGCGCCTGCGCTGTGCGGTGGACGCTTGACAGCTCAGGCTTCCTCGTAGTCCGGAGTTTGACAGCCGCGAGCTGTCAGTGGTGGCGCCTGCGCTGTGCGGGGAACTTTGACAGCTGTCAAAGTTCCCGCGTGTTTTTCTGTCAGGAGGCTTTTAGTTTATACACTTTGCTGCTGCCGTATTATTTGAACTGTTAACATATATACATATCTATTAAAGGATTGTTTACATATATAACACACTTATAGCCTTACTCAGGGGTTTTTGTCATAGAACACCCAGAACGGAGTTCCAGCACCTTTTTGGGATGGAACCTTGTAGGGTAGGCAAGGTGGGTTGTATGACATGTGTGAGTTCCGGCACCTTTTTCTTTTACAAAAAAAGCACTGGCCTTACTACAGCTTTCCTTTGCTTTACAAATTTGTGAATGTCTTAAAATGCAAGAATTGCTCAGATAGTTACTTTTTAATTACCATCATAACTGTAAGGAGTTATTAAACGAGGCAGTTGCTAAATGAAGTATATCTGTATCACTTAAAAAAGGTGCTTCAATAAAAATGATTATATACTGCCAAAAACTCCCAGGAAAGAGATTTGATTCAGTTGTGGGATATAAAAACTTTTTCGTGAGAACTTTTAAAAGCAAAGAAGTACACCATGTCAGCTTATAAAACCGGGCAAGGTGGGTCCTTGTTATCACTCTCGTAGCACTGAAACAAAACAAGAAGGGTTTCCCAGGGCCAGCAGTCAAAACAAATGTGTGAAGAATTGCCATATTATAGTAGGAAAATCTCAAATTCACCAAAGGGCTCCAATCAATATTTGTTTAAGGAAGCATGCTGTTGCCTTGATTTGACTCCATTGGACAATGGACATTCTTGAGCAACTTTACAGCCCCAGCATTAAAAGAAGATATACTCCAAGTCTGGCTTCTTCCATTCTTATGCTGGTGGGTTACAAGGCAGTCCTGCTCCTTCACTGCGATGGCTCAGTCTCCATTTCCTTTGGTGTGGGCAGTAGCGGGCACAGCTGCTGAAACAAGGGAGGCCTTAAGCCTTGCAGCTGTGAAATTCCCAAGCTGACAATGACAGACTAGGATACTCTGTGTTCCCAAAGACTTTTTAAAAACAGTACTCAATATATTGCTTATTTCCTATGTTATTTGTCAGGGCCAACTTCACCAGACATTGAACACAGATACAAATACAGGCAGCTGTACCTCTAGCTATCACAATGGGGTGGAAGAATGAAAATGTTGTTGAAACAGAATTGGATAGTTATTTTCCACTGTAGCTTTTTATTTACATTTCCTTGCAGCCTCTCATTTCAACCTATTTCTTCCAGTAATTCTGAAGGAAGTTTAAAATAGCATGTAGTCAGACTTGGGAACAGTTTTGGGAACAGTTATTCAGAAGAAAGTAAGGGCAAATGCAATACAATAGTTGGATCCCTTTTGCATCTTTTCTTCGTTAAACATTCTTGGTAGTTTCTTTGGTTGGAACAAAAGTTTTATATTTAATTGTTAATTGTTATATTATAATAACATTGATTTTTATTTTTCAAAAACACATGTAAATAGGCTTGCACTGCAAATCTATTCTTCTGGTGCCCTTTCTTGGCATTATCTCAAGGTGCTACAGAATTCTGTGTTATTATACATGTGAAATTTCTTAGAATATATCCACTCTGCTAAATGACAGCACCAAGAGTTGGACCTTGTTAGTGCTTGAATAAGAACATACAGATATGTGCACACACACATGCACGCGCACACACACACACACACACACACACACACACAAATGCAAGGGGCTTAGGGACATATAGACACACTCAGAGTTATACATGGGCAGGGAATCCCTGCCCATCTTAAGTTCCATTTATGAAAAAGCTGTAGTTGTTTATCACCAACACAATATTTATTTAAGAAAATTTATATTGCTGCTCAACTGTCTCTCAGTGACATCAGTATCTTGCAAGTATGAAACCCCAATATTAAAACAATAGAAAGGCAATAACCACCCACACACCCCTGGTGACAATCATCAAATGAGTCATTCAGGGGTCCCCAGCCCATTGGCAAAACCAACTCACCAAAAGTGGAGTCCAATCTTATCTCTCTGCAGGTATGATGTTCCACAGAGAGGGAGCTACCACGGAGAAGGCCCTTACAATATGCTTACAATTATGCTAGTATGGAAAGTAGTGACTGGGTTTCTTGCCCAGTCACTAAAATTAATATTGGTGGTCTCTAGATAACCAAACAAATGTTCTCCAGGATAATAAAAGTCTGTACTGCTGAAAATGTTTCGCTCCTTCCCAACTGGAGAATTTTGATCAGCCAAAGATTTTTAAATTTAATTTTTTAAATGATAATTATTTCTTCATAAAACACTAGGTGATGCAAAAGCAAATGAATAGAAAAATATGAACAATTAACATTATTTTATATGATTAAAAGCACAAATACTAAAAGCAAAGGGAAATGTTGGTCTTTCACCATTGATATCACGTGTTATCTGTACTCTGTACTACTTAAAACATCATTGCCAAGTAACTTATCTTGAGATAGTATGAGAAATGGTATAATAGTTGGTTTAATTAATTATTGCATTGCCTGAAATTTCAATATAGAATCATCCTCTCCAGCGCAAAAGGCAAGAATATAAATCTGATTAGGTTAACTGATGCCAAGCCATAGAGTTTGACATTGGCAACTGGTTTAGTGTATAAATCCACTCTTTATCACTAACTTCATGCTTCAAAAGATGGAGGAAGCTTTCCAATTTTTTTTTTCATTTTTCAAGGGAGCACAAGTCTCTGAGATCAAGGTAGAATTATAATCTATTAATGTGTCTTCTGATTTGACTTTAACCTCAGTTGGATTAACCCAACTCTAATAAATTCATAAACAGAATGGAGAATTTAGGTAACTTAAAAGTTCAATATCTCAATGGAAAAGAAGCAGTCTTGTATAAGATCACCCTGTAGAAATTCCAGTTTGGGCTCCATGAAAGCCAGGTATGCTGAATTAAATAATAGTGTTATAACAGTCCAAATTCCAGCCCAATATTCTGATTTGTGTGTAATGCTGACGATATTACAATGGATTTAGCTCTAATTTTGTAAAATAAGGTGATACAGATTCAAAGTCTGAAAGAGAATGGAGTCCAGAGTTTTTAAAACAGGGGGAAGGAAATGTTATAATTTTTGTCATCTTCTAAACATTTGTTCTGAAGGATCCCTAATGGGTTCTAAAATGAGGCATAGGATGAGTAAATCATTCAAGTTGTATAGGAATTTATTGTAACAGTATTCCAGTTTGTTAACAGATTTATGAGCTTTTCATGTTGAAAAATTGTCAGTTTGCTAATTTGCAATACTCCCCTTTGGTCCCAATTAATTTTCATCTGTCACATTAGTAGTTCCATAAAATTATGTTTTAATCTGACCCACCATTTTAGCTGGCAAGAGCTACAATAACTCTCTTCCTCACAGTGTTTCACTGCTTTGGAAAACTGCTTAAAAAATAGATGTCTCCCATGGAATTCAAATTTACTCTTGTTCTTCTTTTGAATATTCTTGTCTTTATATAGGCTGCTATCTTTATCCATCACTCTATATAGGGGCATCTTTTATTTGTCTATTTCTAACTCCCTATTTTTTCAAAATAATAATTAGAAATTACCTTTGGACTGATCAACATTACTGTGATCAATAACTCCTTGTTTTGTTGACAGATAAACAGTTCCAAAAGTGGAGTAAAAATAGTTCACACACCCTCACCTCACAGTGCACCAAGGATACGCATGCAAGCACTGAACATAATGAATTAGCAATCTAGGCTGTCAGGAATGCATTATGTCTAGCATGGGTAGATTTCCCTGACATTATATGCCACAGAACGGGACAATTGAATGCAGCTGCCTAGCCACGCAGACTTCACTGTGGGTCCCCCACTGCAGCTGACCCGTTGTGGTCATATATCATCCACTGGTCCTCCACCAGCATTTTTTCCCCATCACTGGTCGCCCGCCACTAGTTCCCTGCCCCTTCTTCCCAGCCGATTCACAGAGGAACAATTTCTCTGAGCCCATTGGCTGCACAGGACAAATAGCCACCTGTCCCAGCAGCCAATCAGCTATTGGGAGAAGTTGAAAGCTTATAGAGTCCATGGCTCGCCAGATGAATTTCCACCCCCTGCCAGTGAGCGCCTGTGCAGAATGTGGCTGGCTTGCTGGAAAAACAAATGCAGGATGCTGCTGGTTGGGGAATGTTTTCTCTTGCTGCTGTGCCATTCCTTGCTCACAAGACAAGATGCCCCACCAAAGTTTGACTCTTGTGCTTGTCTGGGCAGGTAGTTAAAGGGAAGCACACATTGTTACCACTCCTCCTGTGGCTCCTTTCCCTTCACCTGTTTGGAAAAATTGAAACACCTCCAAATGGTCTGATCCACTTGTGCATGAGGACAAGAGGGTGGTCTTTTTCTTTTGAAAAATAAGGACCTCACTGATCTGCAGAAGAACTGAAAACCAAAATGACAGAAGACAGATGAGAGAGACATTCTGTCTTGAAGTCTTTCTGTTTCCCTGCTAATTTTTCCACAGAGATCATCTGTTCAATTACATAATAGACCAAGTTCAGATAATTAGCTTGACTATGATTATAAACATAACACATAATGGAGCCAGGTTGGTGTGGTGGTTAAGGTTTTGTCCTAGAAACCAATCACAAGAGACTGTGATTTCTAGTCCTGTATTAGGCATGCAAAATGGCTGGGTGACTGATCAGTCACCTTCCCTCAGTCCAACTCACCTCACAGGCTTGTTGTCAGGAAAATCGGAAGGAGTATTGGTATGTTTGCCACCTTCAATTGTATATGGAAAAAGGGTGGGGTAAGCATCTAAAAAAACCCGAGCCATGATTACAATTTGTACTTAAACTATGGTCAGGGATTACTCAGTAAATCATATTGCAGTATGGTTTAGTGAATCAGTTATTAAGTATGAGTAAGGTCATCAAGTCCTGGTATGGGAACAGGTCTAACAACCTTCTCAGCTACTTTAATGATTCAGCTGTAGAGTTTTCTTTTTCCTTTCCTTTCCCTACATTAAGGGTGTCCAATCTTGGCAACTTTAAGATTTGTAGACTTCAGCTATCAGAATTGCCCAGCCAGCATGAGAGTTGAAGTCTACAGATCTTAAAGTTGCCAAAGTTGTCCTACATCATATAACAGAGCCAGTATGATATAGTAGTTAAGGCATCAGTCTAGTAGAAACTGAGAGATCATGAGTTCTAGTCCTACCTTAGGCAGAAAGCTAGCTGGGGTGACCTTAGGCCAGTCATTTTGTCTCAGACCTAGGCAGAATACAATGGCAAACCACTTCCAAAATCTTGCCAAGAAAACTTCAGAGACTAGATTATTGTAGTTCAGACAGTTGTCAGGAGTTCATACTGACTCAAAACCACACACACACACACACACACACACACACACCCCATATAACAGGAATAGAAACAAAGTCATCCTTTCTACAAGGGTAACTAATTTAAGCCTTTTGTCTCCAGAGTAGCTTGCATGCATTAGAATCAGAAGCAAATTATTATTATTAGTAGTAGTAGTAGTAGACTTTATTGTCTTTTCAACAATATACAGTACAGTAACAGTAAAATGAAACGTTTCCCCAGAACCAAGGTGCTACATCAGACAACACGAATCAAAAAAAGAACAGAACACAAACTACACATTGTTGTTGTTAGTTGCGAAGTCGTGTCCAACCCATCACAACCCTATGGACAACGTTCCTCCAGGCTTTCCTGTCCTCTACCATCTTCTGGAGTCCATTTAAGCTCATGCCTACTGCTCCATCCAGCCACCTCATTCTCTGTCGTCCCCTTCTTCTATTGCCCTCAATCTTTCCCAGCATTAGGCTCTTCTCCAGTGAGTCCTTCCTTCTCATTAGGTGGCCAAAGTATTTGAGTTTTAGCTTCAGGATCTGGCCTTCTAAAGAGCAGTCAGGGTTGATCTCCTCTAGGACTGACCGGTTTGATCACCTTGCAGTCCAAGGGACTCGCAGGAGTCCAGCACCATAGTTCAAAGGCCTCAAATCTTTGGCGCTCAGCCTTTTTTATGGTCCAACTTTCACTGCCATACATTGCAACTGGGAAGACCATAGCCTTGACTATACGCACTTTTGTTGACACATAACTCTAAACTAAAAACTTTAAAAAATCCCTACAAATACAAGTATTTATAGTTCCAGTTTCTTCGTGTTGAGAATTCTAATGGTTTGTAGGAAGAAACTGTTACACAATCTGGATGTCCGAGCCCGAATGCTCTTGTACCTCTTTCCAGATGGCAAAAGAGTGAAGAGTGTGTATGAGAGGTGTGTGTAATCAGCCACAATGTTTCTGGCTTTACGGATGCAACGTGTGATGTAAATATCCATGACAGAGGGAAGAGAAACCCCGATGATCTTCTCTGCCATCCTCGCTGTTCACTGTAGGGTTTTGCGATCCGAAACGGTGCAGTTTCCAAACCAGGCAGTAATGCAACTGCTCAGGGTGCTCTCAATAGTCCCTCTGTAGAAGATTGTGAGGATGTGTGGTGGAAGCTGTGACTTCCTCAGTTTCCTCAGAAAGTAAAGACGCTGGTGGGCCTTCCTTGTTATGGAACAGGTGTTGAGGGACCAAGTGAGATTCTCCGCCAAGTGAACACCAAGAAATTTGGTGCTCCTTACAATCTCCACGAAGGAGCCATCAATGTTCAGCAGAGAGCAGTCATATTTTGTCCTCCTGAAGTCAACAACCATCTCTTTTGTTTTATCTACATTCAGAGACAGGTTGTTGGCTTTTCACCAGTCTATTAGCTTCTCCACCTCCTCTCTATATGCTGACTCATCATTCTTGCTGATGAAGATTTGCACCTCAGCCCAGGCTGTGATTCAAGGGTGCTCCTGGCTATGGAAGATCATGCTTTGGAAGTTTTATTTTCTGTATTTTCTAGCTGTTCCACTTTAACATTACTGTATTGAGGTATTTGACTAACGAAAGTGGAGTAGTCAGTTTTCTAGCAATGAAGTCTTAATATAGTAAAAGTGGACTGCTTTGAAAGGGTGAAAGCCCTCTCCAGATTATTACTATTGGACAGATATGCTGCTGTTCTTGGTGAAAGTATCAAGCTTGTTAATTTCATGTGCCTTTAATGAACATAATGCTTGAAGAAAATGAAATAGGAGGGAAAAAGCTTTCCTTAGGGGCAATTTTGCCTACATTGTCCTGTTACTGGAGAAAGTTTGTGGCCTACAGGAAAGGATTTCCCTGGATCACTGCCAAAGGCAGCAACTTCCTGAATTATAATTTTCAGTTGATGAAGTCCTTCCTTTAGATATTCCCCAAACCATATTTAGATTAAGCTGTGCCCCAAAATAGCTTGCCTACAGATGCAAAACTTTATGTAAAACTATCTGCTCAGTAGATCTGTGTAATATATAAATGAAGATGAATAAATAGAAACAATAGCAGAATTCATCCATCACACTAAAATATAATGTATTTGTGGAAGTAGGTCTAGTTTAATCTCACATGTGAAGAAGACCCAATAAAAATCCTTTGTTTAGTAACTATTATGTGAAAACATGATTTATTGTTTAGTTGACAACTGCAATTAAGAAAGACTGCATTCACCTCTCAGAAAGTGAGATTTTAAATCTATCCTTTCTTGAATAAAGCATAATGTCACAAGCAAACAAACCCCACTGTGGGTTATTATTATGTGTTGTTTTCTTAGCTGGTTTTGAGTTGGTCTTTGCAGCCTAATCCAACTGTTATCTAATCCACAGGTGTAGGCAAGGACACTGGAAAAGAAAGATAAGCAAACCAGGAATTGACAAACAAGCCATGATTACCAGTTTGATTTTGACTTGTTTTCTGCTTCAACAATCATGATTTAAACAAATAATGGTTTAACATGTCTGAACTAGGGTCACAGATCTGGGCACTGATATCTGAACTGAAAACATGGTTTAGCGATCAGATTCTAAATAGTTTCACAAATCATGAGTTCAAATGGTTGGTCAACCAAGATTTGTTGTTAGATGTCTGTATAGACACATTTACTCCTGATAATTAATTTGCTTCTGAAAGAGCCTACATACTTAAAAAGTAATAATGAAAATAGAGTTCACTAGAGACACTAGTATCCAAATGATACTCCTGATCTGGGCAGGGGAGCAAAGGCAGGCAAATTGTGAAACATAGTAATGTCATTACCAAATGCTGTGAAGCATTGTGCTCAATAAGACATATGTGTGCAATGGAGCAATCTTTGTGATGTCACTGCACCTATTCTCGTTTTGACATTACCACAGCTTTTTGTAGATACAACTGTGGACACTGCCGATGGTAGTTCTACAAAACATTTAAAAGCTCAACACCTAGTTAGTGCAGACCGTGCCTTTTGTGATTAGCAGCCTGAGCTGTTGTTTTCACATTTTTAAAAATGGAAGTATAGCACTAATTGAGTAAACTGAGCCTGTATGGTTCTGAGATTGGAAAAATTGGGATCAAATCTGTATTCAACCCTGAAAACTTACTGTTGGTTTTGAACCAGTTACTATCTCTCAACTCAAATGGGGAGGGAAGGAGTGATATGTAAGCTACCTTGAGCTCTGAAAGAAAGTTGGGACATAGATTCAATACAGATAATCCTCAATTTATGACCACTTGTTTAAAGACAGTTCAAAGGTGCTGAAAAAAGTGACATGACCTGTCCTCAAAGTTATGACTGTTGCATCACCCTGGGGTCACATGATTGCAATTTGGCCATTGCATCATTGCTTTTGTTTATCACAACTAAAGTGAGCTTTCCTAGTATTGAAGATTAGGTTTGAGATCGCATAGAGCTGTTGTTCACCTCCATAAGAAATGCTTTGTCTCCAAGACATTGGAGCATCAAATAGTTAAGGAGTTATATGTTAATAGTACTACTGCATAATGCAGAAATCCTTGTAAGTCCATGGTTTTGCCTGTGAACCTTTTACACCAAGAGTCCTTATTAAGATGCATTAATTCAAGTAATTGTGATTTATTTCATACTTTATTATTTAAAGAAATCTGCCATCATCACGTTCTTGTAGGAGGACAGGAGGACCTAAGTTACTCTGCATTAATTCAACTACTTTTTAACAAGATGAACATGTGCACACTGAAAAGCTTTGCACAATTCAAGTTCTTCTACACAGTTTATATGTATGCAAACATATGTCATAATAAGATTTCAGGCTGAACTTTAGCCTTCCTGTTTTTCTCCCTGCACTCCAATAACATTCCGGCAAGTTTCAGCAAAGATCTGGGAAACAGAAGACGCAAAACAAAATCTGATGACATGAAAAGTCAGCTAATGACAATCTGTGAACTCCCATCAGAACGCTTAAAAATCTCTGGGGTCTGAACGGAAATGGGGGCTCAGGAAGGATATAGTTAGCTCTAACTGGCAAAGGGCATTGTCTGTAGTACTTTACCATCTCTCTGATTTGTGACATATTCTTGCTTGAAGATGTTGTGAAGTGATATTATTTCCATCTGTTTTCATTTCATTTCACTTTAATCTTTTGAGCTTCTAAGATAATGTACTTTAAAACTTACTAATATTCTAATGACTTTGCCAGAAAAATAAAAACCAAACAGATGTACTTGATTTATAAAGTATTTGAATACATACAGAACATTGAAAGAGTTTATGTACAAAACCTTTGCCTGCTCAATCTGTGTAAAAATGGACTGGAGAGTTTTTCCTTGACTTTGTGATTTGTGGAATAAATCTTATGGAGTGCTGATCACAGTTCATATGCATTGAATTTTCTAGTCCCCCAAGTTTTCCATCTGCTAAACTAGTTTTGCAGAATTTTTATTTTTTGCTTTAAAAAAACATGGAAAAAACATGTTTTAAGCAAAAACATGTTTTGCTTAAAAACCAAAGCTGGGCAAGAGATATGTATGTTACATAAAACTTCTCTCAGGTTTGTTAAAAAGAGTTTAACAAGTTTAAAGCACTTTTCCAATAGCAGCTCCAGTAGCAATTTTGGTAGCTGGTCAAGAATGATCTGTGGATTTCCTACAGTGTTTCAAATACTATCAGGAAAATTCTTTGCTTTGCTGAGGTAAATCAAATGTCCAACATCATGGAGAGTGATGCTTTTTTGCAAATCCAACAGGTACAGCTGTTATCAATACTAATATAGGTACAGCAATTGATAAAAGCATTGAGTACATTTTCAAATACATTTGCCCTCCTTCAAATCTTTTAAATTTAAATAATAATTTAATGAGGTAGATGCAGATTAAATTAATTAAACTTTGTGTCCACAGAGGCACAGAGAAATTTAAATTAACATGATGTCTGCAATTGCTGATGTTCTGTAACTAGTTCATACAGAACGCTAACTACAATATGGTTGGTTGGTTGGTTGGTTGGCTTTTGGCTTAGTTTGGTGTATAAATTATTAAGACTTAATATTGTGTTCAAGCCAAGTAATCATGGTTTAATCAACAAACATTGATTTAAAAATTCCAACTTCTTTCAGACATTAAA
Organism: Vipera ursinii; assembly: GCF_947247035.1. Taxonomy (NCBI): domain Eukaryota; kingdom Metazoa; phylum Chordata; class Lepidosauria; order Squamata; family Viperidae; genus Vipera; species Vipera ursinii. The sequence continues at coordinate 93,097,623 of NC_139514.1, read as the reverse complement.
CATACTATTGATAACAATATAAATTTATATAAGAATTCTTAATTACGTTTAGAAAATACTCTGAAATTCAAATAACCAGATACAATAAACTTTTTACTTATAATAACCACTCAATGGTTATTATTATATTATTATATTATATTATATTATATTATATTATATTATATTATATTATATTATATTATATTATATTATATTATATTATATTATATTATATTATATTATATTATATTATATTATATTATATTATATTATATTATATTATATTATATTATATTATATTATATTATTATATTATTATATTATATTATATTTATTATATTATATTATTATATTATTCAAAATATGCAGAACATCTACACTGAAATTTATTTGAGGATAAATTCACTCAAAAGAATGTATTTCTCCTTAAGTTGTATCCTGTGGATTCCATCTATTGTTTACAAAGCATTATGTTTTGCTCATCATGTTATGTGTAAATAAAAAAATACATTCTGTCATAATGATGGGCACTTAGCTGCTATAAAATAAAAGATAATTGAATGCAGTTAGTTATATTAAAAATCATTAACCTCTTAATATTACTGAGTCAAAATTGGAGCTAAACAATTTTATTCATCAGATTTATAGTTCTCCTACAACAGAATAACAGTATGGGCTACAATGTATTGTGCATCTGAGATTTGCCTTGATGTAGCTCATTTACTTTAATTTGAGTCTGTTAATGAGGGGAAATGTAATTAACTTGTGACTCAGTAGTTTGCCCATAATTCTTCCATCTGTCTGATCAATCCCACAAGTACAATATTTCTCTCATGATTTGATTAATTCACACAGTGATTTGGCATGTATTGTAAATTTAAAGCTACAGTTGCTAACTCTCCATAAAACTGGTCAATGCAATTTTTGAAAAACCAGATATTTTTCAAAAAAATAATTTTTGAATGGTAGCAAGTTGGCCTATACACTGCTCAATGTCTAAAGTAAAAATTCCTTTGAGAATGCTTGGTTTAGATTCTGACCCATACGCCAATAGGCAAGATCAAAGTGTCAAGAGCCTTGAGTAACCTGTTTTGAAAATAGTGTCCTTCTCAATGTGTTAGTTCCTAGCTTGACTATTGTAGAGGCCAGCTTAGGTGCTGGTCAACAATATAGGAACCAGAATGGTTAACCTGTAGACCAGGGATGTCAAACTCACAATGTCACATGACATGTCGCAACATATCGTGACCTTTTCCCCATTGCCAGTAATGGGGTGGGTGCAGTTTCGCCATGACACATCCAGCCCATGGGCCGGTAGTTTGACACCCCTGCTGTAGACTTTATACTTCTATTACCCATTCAATATCAGAGTCACTGTCATATCATAAATATGGTAAAATTTGGTGAATTCTTTTCCCATTTAGCTATGATTCCTAAGTGACATTGCAGTTCTTCAGCATGCCTTTCCTCCCCCACACCTAGGTTATAATCATTAGATGCCTTGCTCCCGTTTTCAGTCCAGGATAGATGAATGGAGGGAGGGAAGGAAGGAGGGAGATAGAGAGGGATCTGCATTCATGGCATGGGTCCGGAATACCTCAGGGAGCACCTGTGGCCGGCATCAACTTCCCTCCGCCCAGTGCGCTCCCACAGAGAGGGCCTCCTCAGGGTGCCACCGGTCAAAGAATGTCGACTGGTGGCCCCCAGGGGGAGGGCGTACTCTGTGGGCGCGCCGGATTTATGGAACCATCTTCCAGTTGAGCTCCGGATGGCGCCCGACCTTCGCTCCTTCCGGTGCGATCTAAAGACCTACCTGTTTGAACAAGCCGGCCTGGCCTGATGGGTGATGGGTTTGGGTTTTATTGCTTTTTATGTATTTTAATTTATTGTTATAGTTTTTGGGCATCTTGTTTAATCTCTTTTAATTTTTGTATTCTTGTCTTTTAACATGTATTGCTCTGTTCACCGCCTTGAGTCCTTCGGGAGAAGGGCGGTATACAAATAAAATTATTATTATTATTATTATTATTATTATTATTATTATTATTATTATTATTATTATTATTATTATTATTATTATTATTATTATTAAGTTGGGCTTTATTCTTGGTGCTGTAATGAACTCATCAGTGCCCTTTTTTTTGACAATAATATGGAAATGGTTTGCCATTGCCTTCTTCCAGGACGATTTTTTGACCTTCAGGTTTTGACTGGGGATTTCCAGTCACAGATCCAACCTTTCTTACTTTTCCATATGAGTCATGCTAAGCTAGGTGCTGCCATCTAGCTGGGCAGTTTTATAAAATCTTTTGCTAATTTAGGATGACTCATGCACAACAGAACTTTCAACTGAAATGGTCATTTATACAAATGGAAATATGATGCTCTCAAACATGCAGGAAAAATATGGAACAAATACTTCAAACACATATTATTATTAATAATAAATAATTGAAGTCCAACTTTGATATTTTACAGTGCAAGAGGATCAGATGGAATGTGTAATTAGATCTGTTGCACTCCATTGTCTTACATGAACATAAGAAGAGGGTCTTTAGAAGGCACTGAATTATTACTTCTAATTTCTCAGCCAACACCAGACTGGGATTGCTGTCATAGTACTACACATTTTGCCTAGCTTTACTGTTGCTTTGTTTACTCAAAATTCCATATGATTTCATTACATATATTCACAAATAGGATCCCCCTCTCTTTTATTACAAGTCTAGCTATTGGCCATGGTTGGGGTCAGTTTCAAGATCATCTTCCAATGTTATAATACAGGAGCAGCCATTGATATTATTGTAAGATTCATGGTGAAATGTTGAAAAGATTGCCATGGACCTCAGAACTCTATGTTCCTCAAGTATTCAGGAGCATGCTTTCATGATAACATGCCATTCTTATCCACATCTGTTACTCCATCTGTAAAAAGGAATAGATGCCCCTGTGTCACAGGATTGTTGCAAGAATGGATTAATTACTGTGAAATAGTCAACACACTGAAATTGCTATAAAATTAATAATATCTTAAATAATCAAAAATATTCTGTAAGAGTTTTTTACAGGACAGCTGCTGCTTCCACAAAGAAAAAAAATAATAATTCTGTTTTGTCAGTTGTAGTAAGTTAATTAATCTGTGCACATTAATCATCAGTCTTATTGGGATCTTCTTCCTTTGAATTCGCCTTTGCCAACAAATTCCACATGATACACAAATACGCAAAGTGAGTAATGAAAAATATACATCCCATTCAGATGGACTAATAAAAAAAGACATGCTTAATTAAAACACCCCAATGGGGACAAATCGGCAAGCTGTTGTACTAGCTTCTTTCCCAGCTTAGGAAAATAATTGGCTACTAAACCCATAGAGAACATTAAATAAAGAATATAATAATATACCAACCCTGAAGCTACTTGGTATAATAATATTGAGCATTTATGTAATTCTGTGACATTTGGCTAATGTGATTATCAACATGAGGTCCAGAAGTCTTAACACAGTTTTGGAGAATTTACTATATTCTGTCATCTTCTGTTTTGAGAAATAACATACCTGTGTACACTGTTTTCTTGCCTGTTCCTTATAAAACCTAAAACTCAAAAACAGGTTATTCATTATATATCATGTCTTATGAATCACAGCACTTGCCTAAGAAGTCCAGATTTGCAGAAAAATAACCTTATGTATTACTATTTTGAGGAAAGAACTTTTTTAAAAAAAACTCCTGGATTATTTAATGGCAATAATTTGGGGGGAGGAAAATCTACTAATAATGCAAAAATCAATATCAGACAGTTCATGCACAGAACAGCTGTATGTTATTATGTTGCAAGGTTTTATCAGGATAGGTAAAAAAGGTAAAGGTAAAGGTTCCCCCGCACATGCGTGCTAGTCGTTTCCGACTCTAGGGGCCGGTGCTCATCTTCGTTTCAAAGCCCAAGAGCCAGTGCTTGTCCGAGGACATCTCCATGGTCATGTGGCCAGCATGACTAGATGCCAAGGGCTCATGGAACGCTGTTACCTTCCCGCTGTAGTGGTCCCTATTTTTCTACTTGCATTTTTACGTGCTTTCGAACTGCTAGGTTGGCAGAAGCTGGGACGAGTAACAGGCGCTCACTCTGTTATCAGGATAGGAAAGGTATAAAAATTGTTTACAATTTTGATGAACTGTGCAATACACAAGATTGGAGATACATTTGTAAGACCTACTTTCAGTATTAGCATCCCTATGACAACCTCCTTTGTCAAGGCATTAATGAAGCAATAGCTCTTTCTCTTGGGCTCACATCATATCCACAAAGGCAGCAGAAATAAATGTGATGTTAGAGTTTCAGAGCAAACCCTAAAACCATATATGCACCAGTATCATCTATCTCCACAAAGAAAACAAGAAAGGATTCATATCATTACTGTGATTTGTTTCGATTTGATCAAAAAATAGGTTTTCTGCAGGATGCTGTGGAGTCCCTCCCTGAGGAAAACGGGCAGTTTAAAAATAGTCAATGTAAGTAAATAAGTAAGTAGGTAAGTAAATAATAAATAAACAAACAAACAAATAATGCAGGTTCAACACAGGCTTTTGTCTGGTGGAACCAAATCAAACTAGAACAGATTTTGAAATCAATTGATTATACATATACATTTATCAGGAAAATTGTATACTTGATAGCTCTGCATTAATAATGTCGCATATACAACCTCACTCTATTAAGTAGTGTGACAAATTCAATGGCATTAAAGACAAGAGATGTGCATGTGAGCACATTTCATAATGAAGGAGATGATAAATCCTTAGAAATAATAAGCCCAGACATTAGAATCTATCTAACACCAAAACAGAATTCAATCTTATCTACTGAGAGGATAACAAAAGATGATTAATTTGTAACACAAAATGGTATTCACAAAGAACAGTTCTCAGAAAGAGTATGGGTTCTGCCTACTTTATTCAGCTGTTCTACATAGGTTACTATCTCTGTCCAGATTACTATACTTCAGTGCTTTCTTTTGAGTAGGGAGGAAGAATCAGGGTGGACATTTTATTGTCCATTTGCTGCAACTTCAGCAGGAAAGAGTTTCTCCATCAAGTCATATTTCTTTTGTTTATTTGGAGACAAGTCTCTTGTGCTGCGTAATTCTTTTGTTTTCATTGGTGTAATCTCTGATGTGCATAGAAGTCAAACAATATAGATGATGTTGTTCTGAACACATGGACTTCTCTCTCAAGATATTGTTGTCCCTTCACTGGCCTCTGTCCAGGTTTAGTACTAAAGATTTTCTTTTCTTTTTTTAAAGCAAGGAACAATAGAGACAAATTTAGCAACCGATGGGAAAAGATTCTTGCACACTGTTCATCTCCACCCTTTGAAGTTACGCCCAGAGGGCTGTTTCCTCTTGGTTTCTCAGAGATCTCCCACTAATGTACAAGGGTCTTGAAACCAGCTGATTGACATTTGGCTAACCTTTCACTATTCCTTACACATCCCAGGAACTTTGCTGAAAGCAAAGTTTATGGTTTGATAATGGGAGTACTTAGAGTTGCAATCAGAATCAGTGGCCATTTGTCTTTTGGCTTCTATGAGAACTGGATTACTCCCAGCAGTGTAGGCTGTGCAGGTTACAGCTGCCAAATCAGTTTTGTGTTAATAAGTGGGTGGGCCAAGAGTGTCGTATTACTTAGGATCTGCAATTAGGAAACTCACCAGAGAACTGGAAGTGAAAGATGTTCTAATGGTAAGACGTTTGGAGAATTCTGGAAAATACGCCATGTAATCTTATTGTGAAGCTCATCTGCTTAACACAGTTGGAACAGTAATATGCAATAGTACTATTGAAGTACTCAGTAGTGATATTTAAAATAAATGGATTGTGTGTGTGTGTGTGTGTGTGTGTGTGTGTGTGCTGATGAGAACATTTGGTTGAAGAACATTATAAATACAAATGCAATACAAATACAGATATATCAAGGGTATTTTAAATAAAATAAATATATACAATCCAAGAAGTTCATCTTTCATTACACAAGCATGGGGAATGGCTGTTGGAAGGTTTTACTTTGTTTTGGTTTTAGTGGCTTGAAAGAAACTTCCATGATTGAGGATGTATATAAATTTTATAAATAAATAAAATGATCCTGCATGCTTTAATTAAATATGTAAGAAATAGGTAAAGGTAAAGGTTCCCCCGCACATGCGTGCTAGTCGTTTCCAACTCTAGGGGCCGGTGCTCATCTCCGTTTCAAAGCCCAAGAGCCAGCATTTGTCCAAGGATGTCTCCATGGTCATGTGGCCGGCATGACTAGATGCCAAAGGCGCACAGAACGCTGTTACCTTCCCACCGTAGTGGTCCCTATTTTTCTACTTCCATTTTTTACGTGCTTTCGAACTGCTAGGTTGGCAGAAGCTGGGACGAGTAACAGGTGCTCACTCTGCTACGCGGCACTCGGGATTCGACCCGCCAAACTACCGATCTTCTGATCGACAAGCTCAACGTCCTAACCCACTGAGCCACCGCGTCCCTTATGTGAAAAATAAGAGCATGTAAAGAAATATTGGTAAAAATTCAATCATTTTATATAATATTCATTACAACATACTTTAAATTGGAAACAGCAACAGAGGAGAAGTCAGCCCAACAGCTCTTACAAACAGACAAGAGTTCAAGATTTGTACCTCACTTGTATTGTATGGCCCTTCAGGTAAGTTCAGTGTGGTGAGATACAATACATATGCTGTTTGGTTCAGAGATGAGATTCCTTTTCTGTTTAAATGAAGTGTTATACAATTTTGAATGGCTTCTCTAACCATTCTTTATCTTCATTCATTGTAGATTTAAGGTCAAATGTTTTTATGTGTGGTATCCAACAATTATTTTATTATATTATGTGGTGCAGCCGTCCTCTCATTAGTGGAGAAAAAATGAGACTGAATGTTTATCTGTAATTCTAGATTACCATGTGAGAGAATAGCTTTCACTGTCCTAGTATGCTCCAAATCTATGGAATAATATAATATAATATAAACCAGCCATTAGCCATCATGATTATAGTCTAAGATATATATATATATATATATATATATATATATATATATATATATATATATATATATATATATATATATATATATATATATATATATATATATATATGGAAGGCACAAGACTGAAGAACTTTATTTTTTTTTACCAAATCATCTTTTTCCAAAATAAAAATTGTTTATAATGTACAGAACTCTTTTTCTTTTATACTACACACCAACCAGAAATCGTACTAGCAGCCTTTATTTTCATCTCTCATAATTATAGAGAAAGGCCACCTCTGTGAGAATTGACCTGGAATCATGGCAAAGACATTCTCCATAATTACTAATACAAAACAGAGTTTATAATAGGACTGTTTATTAAATCCAGCTATATTATTAATTCTGAACAGATTCACCAGATTTTAGGAGCCTACCTCTTCTGCTTAATCTATTTGTGCATTGTATGGAGTCTGAAAGACTGAGACGCAATGTGCAATTTCCATCCAGTTGGCTGGTATATCATTTGTAGACCCCAATGACTCCATCACCATCAAATCTGGTTGCTCTTCTGATTGGATTTTTGTTGATATTTAAACTGCAGAATTATAGAAACAACAAAGTCATCCTTTTAAATCTCTGAATTATCAATTTAAAAAATCCCACATGCTTTTGGAATGTTGCCCTTGACATACCAAGCTATGCCCTCATAGCTTTTGGGCCAAAAAGAAATCAATTTTGTAACAGACTGGTAGGAAGTATTAAATTTTTAGAAGATATAGTGAATATTTATACTGTTATTACTTTGTATTTTTGCAGTTGAAATAATCAGTTAGCTTTTATATGGAATATCAAGAGATGGAGGCAGAGAAGTGACACAAGAGGAGACAAAATTAATGGGTGCTCCCCTCCCAGCAGTGGATAAGATATTTCCATCATTCCCATATTCGGTCCTTTACTCAGTGAAGGGGATGAATAAAATTATTGCCCCAAACCCTCAATCACTTCTATTTTAGTTTCTCTGTGTACCATAAACTGGTTCCTTAGTTCCTTTTTCTTGTATAGTTTCCTATGGTTGCTCACCAGGACTCCATACAGTACATGTTTGTATGAGGTAGTCTTGTCATATTAGAAGTGACAGGAAGTCAAGGACTATGGTGTCCATAGGTCCTCCTGAGATTTTCCAAACTGAGTCAAGAGTCAAATGTCAGGGTGAATGGTAGTTCAGTTTCCTGGCTATAATAGTGAATGATCAGTCTGATTCAAGAAGGGTTTTTGAAGGGAAGAATCTGGATTCCATTTGACAAAAGAAACTACTGTTACAATACAGTCCTAAGTATGTTTATTTTAACCTTAAGACATTCCCACAATATTCAATGAAGTGAACTCCCTGGTAAATATGCTTAGGAATGCAGTCTTCATCTCTTTCCACATTCTTTTCCGGACCCCCATCAGATGAACACCCAGACATCTTCCGGAGATAATACATCTTTCAAAAATTAAAGCCACAAAGATCAACCATATCCCATGAAAAAGCTTTTAGTGTGAAAGCTGAGCATTTTGACATAAAGAAATGGTGGATAGCGGTTTGCAAATATGAAAACTATGGTATGATCATCATACTGAGACCATGAAAAAGTTAGGAAATTCCTCCATCTGAAGATTCTAATGACATCTTTGCCTCCTGGACAGTTTGAGGTACTTCTGAAGTGCTTCAGTCCTATTCCAATCATCTCCTGTTTTATCACCTATCAACAAAGGATACGATATTGCAACATCCTAAAAAAAACCTGCTTGAAAGTATCCATTCAGAAAAAAGACCATCGTGAATAATCTGGGTAAGGCTGTCATCCATTTTATCTTCACCTAAAATCTGATTCTTCAACTTGAAGAAACATTATAATATTGTGGACTGCCTCTCCTTCCTTCTTAGAGTAGAAAATAAAGAAGAAATTACAAAGGCAATCTCTCTCCCCCATCAGAATATCTATGCTATGTTCATAATTGTGAATAAAAGAGAAGTAGAAATTGAGTGGAATAAGATAACAGACAAAGAGGGTGAGGATGGAAGAAGTGTTGGGATTAAATTTTGGAAAGACTAAGTGGAAGTCATGCTCAAAGGAATATATCCAAAGAAGATAGAATGAAAGCTTTTAGAATTATGTTTCTTCTGTTTCATCAAAATTAAATCAATCAGATTTGGAAGAAGAAGGAGAGGGAGGAAGGGATTAGAGTATCCCAGTTACAACACTGATAGGATTGGACTTTTGTATTCTTCATTTATGCTCTTGTTCTCTACCAGGGTCTCATGGAGGACAATTATAATAATTCTCTTTTAATACAAGTTCTTACTATTATCAAAAGACCAGTATACAGAATTCAACAAGACAAACTCAAACACCCACACCTACATTTAAAGGGGATAAAATGAATTATGTGTAATATAGAACATAAGCAAAAGTTATTTTATTGTACTAATTTGCAGTGTGCTTCAGGTATGTTGAGTTGAATTATAATAATATTAATAATAATAATAAAGTTGAAAGGTACCTTGGAGGTCATCTAGTCCAACCCCCTGCTCAGGCAGGAAACTGTATACCATTTCAGACAAATGGCTGTCCAGTCTCTTCTTAAAAACTTTCAGTGTTGGAGCATTCATCATTTCTGGAGGCAGGTTGTTCCACTGGTTAATTGTTTTAACTGTCTGGAAGTTTCTCCTTAGTTCTAGGCAACCCCTGGAATATTGGAACACTGCTATCATGTCCCTCCTAGTCCTTCTCTTCATTAAACTAGACATGGTACAAAGCTTTGGTTTGATAGATCCACAAAACATTCTGGTTCCTGGCTAGAAAATACATTAAAAGATATAATTACAAATAACAATTGACAAAATGAGGACAATTCACTATTTTCATCACACCAAAAACACAGACATTGCCTGACCATACTTTTGAGGGAAGGATATTAAATAAAGCTAGCATAATAATCTTGCAATATTTTAGCACTTCTGATACGGAAGAAGGCAATGAGATATAAAAATATTGCAATTTCCTTTCTAAAAGGAAAGGCATATAGGGGTGTGGAATAGTTTGATCCAGTTGAGCTAGCAAGAAACTACAGCTACATAGTCTCCCTTTTCTCTGCCAGAATAAAATTAATTATTTGTGGATGATCGGGGTAAGAAATAAAACTACTGAAGAAGGAAGATTTTGTCATTATGTTAACCATCATGTTAACATAAACCAGATCCTTCCAAGACAATCTTGAAAATGCCAGGAATTCATTGTTTTCAAAAGGTGGGAGGAAAAAAAGCATAGAACACAATTCCCCACCCCCACCCCACCCACCCCTGCTCTGTTCACCATGTGTCAGGCAAAGTTACTTAAATTCACTCACAGGTAGGATTCTGACCTTATTGCAGGTCCAGGAGAGATGCCTGTGAAGGAGTCTTGCCGAATGGGAATAGTTTGAATCTGTTGGGATTCAGGAAAGGGAGTTGCACTGATGGGTAATTCTATGATTTGGGCAGAGGCACACAGGTGAAACACGTTATACTTCCTTGCCATAAGTTCTTACTAAACAATAAAACAATATAGATGACACCTTTGGTTCCATTTCACTGGTCTGTGGAAATTCAGCCATTCTCTACCATTTTCAGTCTACTGAAAAGGAAACAGCTTATACTGTCACCTAAATAACTATTAAAGTTCCTTTTGGGCTCAATCGCTTCAACTGACAGATGGGAGATTGCCTTTGACTACCAATATTTGGTATGCAGATCAATCAACTTCCTATGTTTCTCTTCGTGGAGTGCTCTTTTCCTCCTCATGGGTATAATATTACATCTTGGTTTGGAAATCTGTTTCAGTTTTTGATTGTCATCCAGTGACATCAAACATTGGATGCAAAGAAGGAGGTGGTTTCCTCCTTTGAAACCAGTTGGGATTTTAAAAAAGAGAAAAGGTAGATGATAAGTCTTGTTTTTTATTTTATTTTAGTTTATTTTAAGAACACCAGGTGGGTAAAGTGAGGTGGGTAAAAGGACTGCACGTTGAAAGTTTAACTTTGCTGCCAGGTTTTTATGGCTTTAATAGATGTAATAGAATAAAGACCATGGGATCTTGCTGCGGCGCCTCAGGGGACTGGGAGTGGGAGGCACGGTTCTGCGTTGGTTCTCCTCCTTTCTCCAGGGTCGCTCGCAGTCGGTGCTGGCAGGGGGACAGAGGTCGACCCCGAGGCCTCTCGTTTGCGGAGTCCCTCAGGGGTCGGTCCTCTCGCCTCTCCTGTTCAACATCTACATGAAACCGCTGGGTGAGATCATTCGTAGCTTTGGAGTAGGGTACCATCAGTATGCTGATGACACCCAGCTTTTCATCTCAACTCCAAACAGCATCAGTGATGCCCTCGACGTGATGTCCCGCTGCCTGAAAGCGGTCCGGGAATGGATGGGGAGGAACAGACTTCAACTGAACCCGGACAAGACTGAATGGCTGTACGTTCCGGCAAGCCAGGATACTCAGAACATCCCATCCCTTAACATCGGGGATGAGTTACTACCCCCTGTTGATAGGGCCCGCAACCTGGGTGTCCTCCTAGACTCACAACTCTCCCTGGAAGATCACATAGGAGCTGTGACCAAGGGGGCCTTCTCCCGGGTTCGACTGGTGCGCCAACTACGGCCTTATCTGGACCTGGATGCCTTACGTACAGTCATCCATGCCCTTGTGACCTCTCGCCTAGACTACTGTAACGCTCTCTACATGGGGCTGCCCTTGAGATCCACTCGGAAGCTTCAACTGGTGCAAAGTGCAGCAGCACAGACGCTTTTGGGAGCCTCCCGATACTCCCATATCACACCTCTCCTCCGTGCGCTGCACTGGCTTCCAGTTGTCTTCCGAGTGAAGTTCAAGGTGCTAACAATGACATACAAAGCCCTACATGGCATGGGTCCAGACTACCTACGGGAGCACCTACTGCCAATGTCAACACCCCACCGCCCTGTGCGCTCCCACAGAGAGGGCCTCCTCAGGGTGCCACCGCTCAAGGAATGTCAGCTGGTGGCCCCCAGGGGGAGAGCATTCTCAGTGGGTGCGCCAGCCCTCTGGAACTGCTTACCAACTGAAATCCGGATGGCCCCCGACCTCCGCACCTTCCGGCGCGACTTAAAGACTTACCTATTCCAGCAGTCCGGCCTGGCCTGATAGCTCTAATTGGGGTTCCAGTTTGTTTTGATTATTGTTTTTCAGTACTGTTTCATTATGTTTGCCTACCTTACTCTGTACACCGCCCCAAGTCCCTCGGGAGAAGGGCGGTTTATAAAAACAAATAAATAAATAAATAAATAAAATATTATTGATATTGTTTGTTAATTGGGAACATCCCAGAGTTAGCTATATAATTTATTTGAATAAATAAATTGTATCAGCAGTAGGAATACATTTGGGGTACAGAAGGGAAGTTTTTTCTCTATGCAGCGGTTCAAAGGTGCAAGTATACTTTTAATCTCAACTTGAAAAGCTTCTGGATAGGCAAAAATTTATTGGATACCAATACATGTTGTCAATCTGGTTTTTTTCCCAGAATCAGAATAGGGCTGGAAGGGACCTTGGCGGTCTTCTAGTCCAACCCCCTGCTCAAGCAGGAGATCTTATATTATTTTAGACAGGCGGTTATCCAGTCTTTTCTTAAAAACCTCCAGTGATGAAGCACCTACAACTTCTGAAGGCAAGCTGTTCCACTGATTAATTGTCCTCACTGTTAGGAAGTTTCTTCTTAATTCCAGGTTGCTTCTCTCCTTGATTAGTTTCCATCCATTGTTTCTTGTCTTGCCTTCTGGTGCTTTGGAAAATAAGTTGACCCCTCTTCTTTCTGGCCTCAAATACTGGAATATTGTTATCATGTCACCTCTAGTCCTTCTTTTCTCTAGCCTGGTCATACCTAATTCCTGCAACAGTTCTTCATATTTTTTTTCCCAGGCCTTTAATCATCTTAGCTGCTCTTTTTTGCATTTTTTCCAAAGTCTCAACATCTTTTTTGTAATGCAATGACCAAAAGTAGATGCAATATTCCAGGTGTGATCTTACTAAGGATTTATAAAGCGGTACTAATTTAGCTCCCCTTCATGGATTACTGCCTTGTCATGGCAAAGGGGCTTACGTAATTCAATGAAGCTATGAGCTATGCCATGCAGGGCCACCCAAGACGGAAAGGTCATAGCAGAGAGTTCTGACAAAACGTGATCCACTGGAGAAGGAAATGGCAACCCACTCCAGTATCTTTGCCATGAAAACCCTATGGACAGTACCAAAAGGCAAAACGATATGACACTGAAAGATGAGCCCCTCAGGTTGGAAGGTGTCCAATATGTTACTGGGGAAGAGCAGAGGGCTAGTACTAGTAGCGCCAGAAAGAATGAAGTGACCTGGCCAAAGCTGAAAGGACGCTCAGCTGTGGATGTATCTGGTGGTGAAAGGAAAGTCCAATGCTGTAAAGATTTTTTCTCCATAGGACCCTGGAATATAAGATCCATGAATCAAGGCAAGCTGGACGTGGTCAAACAAGAGATGACAAGACTGAACATCGACATCTTAGGAATCAGTGAACTAAAATGGACAGGAATGGGTGAATTTAATTCAGATGACCATCAGGTATACTACTGAGGGCAAGAATCCCTCAGAAGAAATGGGGTAGCCTTCATAGTCAATAAAAGAGTAGGAAAAGCAGTACTGGGATACAATCCCCAAAATGACAGAATGATCTCTGTTCGAATCAAAGGCAAACTATTCAATATCACAGTAGCCCAAGGTCTATGCCCCAACCACCAGTGCTGAAGAGGATGTAATTGACTGGTTCTATGAAGCCTTACAGCATCTTATAGAACTAACACCAAAAAATGATGTCATTATCATCATGGGAGATTGGAATACTGAAGTAGGAAGCCAAAAGATAACCGGAATAACAGGCAAGTTTGGCCTTGGAGTACAAAATGAAGCAGGGCACAGGCTGATAGAATTTTGTCAAGAGAATATGATGGTCATAGCAAACACTATTTTCCAACAACCCAAGAGACGGCTCTACACATGGACATCACCAGATGGTCAATACAGAAATCAAATTGACTATGTGCTCTGCAGCCAAAGATGGAGAAGCTCTATACAGTCAGTAAAAACAAGACTAGGAGCTCACTGTGGCTCAGACCATGAGCTTCTCATTGCAAAATTTAGGCTTAAACTGAAGAAAATAGGGGAAAGCACTAGGCCACTCAGGTATGAACTAAATCATGTCCTGATTAATATACAGTAGAGGTGACAAATAGATTTAAGGAATTAGATCTGATAGACAGAGTGCCTGAAGAACTATGGACGGAGGTTCGCAACATTGTACAAGAGGTAGGAACTAAAACCATCCCAAAGAAAAAGAAATGCAAGAAAGCAAAATGGCTGTCTCAGGAAGCTTTGCAAATAGCTGAGGACAGGAGGGAAGCGAAAGGCAAGGGAGAAAAAGAAAGATACAGCCAACTGAATGCAGAATTCCAGAGAATAGCTAGAAGAGATAAGAATGCTTTCTTAAGTGAACAGTGCAAAGAAATAGAAGAAAACAATAGAATAGGGAGGACCAGAGATCTCTTCAAGAAAATTGTAGAGATGAAGGGAATGTTTCATGGAAAGATGGGCATGATAAAGGACCATAATGGCAGGGACCTAACAGAGGCAGAAGAGATTAAGAAGAGGTGGGAAAATTACACAGAAGACTATACAAGAACGAGCTTAACGTCCCTGATAACCAAAACCAAAATTGGGAAAGGAGTCTGGCAAGGCTGTATACTGTCACCCTGCCTGTTTAACTTATATGCAGAGCACATCATGAGAAAGGCAGGGCTAGATGAATCAAAAGTTGGAATAAAGATTGCCAGGAGAAATAACAACAACCTAAGATATGCAGATGATACCACTCTAATGGCAGAAAGTGAAGAGGAACTAAAGAGCTTCTTGTTGCGAATGAAGAAGGAGAGTGCAAAAGTTGGGTTGAAACCAAACATTAAGAAAACCAAGATCATGGCATCCGGCCCTCTCAATTCCTGGCAAATATAAGGGGAAGAAATGGAGGTAGTGACAGATTTTATTTTCCTAGGCTCCAAGATCACCGTAGACGGGAACTGGAGCCAAGAAATTAAAAGACGCTTGCTCCTGGGGAGGAAAGCCATGGCAAATCTAGACAGCACACTAAAAAGCAGAGACATCACCCTGCCAACAAAAGTGCGTATAGTCAAGGCTATGGTCTTCCCAGTTGCAATGTATGGCTGTGAAAGTTGGACCATAAGAAAGGCTGAGCGCCAAAGAATTGAGACCTTTGAACTCTGGTGCTGGAGAAGACTCCTGCGAGTCCCTTGGACTGCAAGGTGATCAAACCGGTCAGTCTTAGAGGAGATCAACCCTGACTGCTCTTTAGAAGGTCAGATCCTGAACTTGAAACTCAAATACTTTGGCCACCTAATGAGAAGGAAGGACTCACTGGAGAAGAGCCTAATGCTGGGAAAGGTTGAGGGCAATAGAAGAAGGGGATGACAGAGAATGAGGTGGCTGGATGGAGTCACTGAAGCATAGGGGTGAGCTTAAATGGACTCCAGAAGATGGTAGAGGACAGGAAGGCCTGGAGGAACATTGTCCATGTGGTCATGATGTGTCGGATATGACTTCACAAGTAACAACAACAACAACAACTAATTTAACTTATAGTACGTATGCTCATTATTTTTTCCACTGTTATTTTCTAGAATCTCAAACCAGACAGATACTAAAGATTTTCTGCAGCTCCCTCAAAGGCAGAAAAGTTGCTCCTTTTGCTTTTCTCCACTGAATCTTTATCATAGTGTGAATAACCACAGAGCAAGATGGATGGATATGCTTGTCTGTGAGACTTATTGACAGAGAAGAAGAACAAGTGAAACTTTAATTCCCCATGCTTTCCTGGGATGCAAAAGATCCTTCAGATTGTGTGAGATATTGCTCTCCAGTCTAACTGATGGAGGTCCAGCCTGTAGTGCTAGAAATCTCAGTGGAGGTGTGGGAATCTGGCAAAAAAGAATGCTTCAACAATTAGGGTAATTTTATTTCTAAGGAAAGGGGGTGGGGGCCTAGGTATATCTCTGGGAATTTGGAAGCACAATTTTGAGAAAGAGAGAAAAAAGTATACTCCATGCAAAAACATAATCTGTATTTTAAATGATTGCCTTTTCTCCATTGCCTAGAACAGGGGTGTCAAACTCAATTTCATTGAGGGCCGCATCAGCATTGCGGTTGCCCTCGGGGCCGGGTGGCTGTGGCCTGGGTGGGTGTGGCCTACTGGGTGGGCGTGGCTAGACTACGTATGGCCTACTGAGTGGGCGTGGTCAGCTCTACATCGTTGGCATCAAGGGTGCCCATGGGGGCCTGGGCAGGAGTGGGACAGATCTGAGGGTCTCTGGCAGAAGGAGGGTCTCTGGGCCAGGGCCAAGGCAGTGGGGGCCGTTCCCTCACTGTTTCCAGGATGGCTTTGCGGGCCACATAAAACCACTTCATGGGCCGGATCTGGCCCCCGGGCCTTGTGTTTTACATGTCTGGCCTAGAAACATGATATTTAAGGATGTGTCCTTTAAATTCTAATTGGCCCAAAGTGAAACAGTTAAAATTTTTGATTTTGATAAAATCCTGTAGCCAAGATGCAGGTTTCAGTGCAGTCATGAGTATAATCAGAAACTCTACCAAGTAAAATTGTCTTGCTTTATTGATGTGCACATGTACGTGCTCTCTTTTGTCACAGAGTTCCCACAGCCCTTCTCTTCTGTTCTTCAATATATCATCTTAATAGCAGTAGTAAAACACCATGAGAAGGTAATGTACATCCAGTATTATCAGCATATCACATTTTTAGCATTGAATGACCACCCACCCAAAGGGCCAATAGAAATGTTACTTAGTGTAAGCTTCTCCAACCTGATGTATTTCAAAGTGTTTCAATAATGGATGTTTGTATTATATACAGTAGACTACTAGATTGGGGGAAAAACTGTCTTAGACATCCCATTTGTGTTAACTATTTTCTACCATTATGGTCATAAATAATGATCTCCATAGAATATTATCACCAACTTCCTTATTCAAATAGAATCCAGTCCTCAAAAATCTCCAAATATGTTTTTTCCCTGACAAATTCAGCATGCATATATTATTTTATATCCTTCAGTATTTTATTATTTATGTAATTTCTTACACACACGCACACACACAAACACACTTTTTGTCCTTGTTCTAGCTTGGAGTGGATTCTTTTATGTTTTATGACATAAAAGCTTAATAAATCTGCCGTAATTTATTTCTTTTTTTGACACCAATAACTAACTGATGACAACTGGTTATTATTCTGTCCAAGATCCTTCAACATCAGGAGGTTTATGTTCTGGCATAAAGAGCAAAGCTATTTTTTCTTATTACTGTATTAATGCAACAGATGGATAGAAGCTCTGTTGTGGAATCATGTAGGCATTGTTTACATTCTATCACATATCTGTCTTTCTGTCTATGTATCCATCTATCCATCTATCATCTGTCTATCTATCTATCTATCTATCTATCTATCTATCTATCTATCTATCTATCTATCTATCTATCACTGTGCAAAGCATTCAAAAAGAACACATCATTGCAAAACATCTCTTTGAACTTTAAAGTTGTTTTTTTTAATCCCATTTATATCCTGCCCTTCTCTGAAGACTCAGGGCGGCTTACAATCTAAGCACAAATCAATGTGCTCAGCAATAGCCTTCATTCTATGTATATGCCTGCTTATTAGGGCTTTTGGGGGCCCCCAAGCAGCATTATTACAAAGTCAGCTTATTGCCCCCAACAATCTGGGTCCTCAATCTGGGTCCTCATTGCCCCGTTGGCCCCATGCCTGATTCATAAAGCTACTTTTTGTTTTGTTGCTGATCTGTGTTGACAATCTGTAGATAGCTCTATTATGAACATGAAATGTCAAGTCATTGAATACACTTATATTATCTTTGTGGACAATGGAGGTAGACCAAACATGTTTTATATTTCAGGGGTCTGGGTTTTGAATCAAACCTTTTCTTCCCTGTGACATTAAACAGAAAGTTGCAGCATTCTTCAATTGCATCAAAGAAACAGTCTGAAATGCTTCCTGAATAGACAGGTAGAACAGAAGGAGAAATAGTATACTAGTCTCATAGCAAGATATTGTCTATTGAATATTCCTAGTAGACCAGAGTTAATTTAATTTAAAAAGACATTCAGAACAAATAGATATTACAGAACATGTCCTTTTTTATTTTCTTCACAAAACCACACACAAATACGTAGCTAAAATATTCCAGGACATTCAATTCCAAATTATCACATCTGGATGGAATAATCATCCAAAGTGCTAATATCTTAACCTAAGTTTGTATGGTGTTTGCTGGGAAAACATGAAGCTTTAGTTCATATAATGCATTCTAATGTTACATCTATCATTTAAATCACCTCCAGCAATTTTCACAGTCTCAAGGCATTAAAAGAAAATAAGCAAATGAATGTATATTTCTGTCCCAGTGCTCTAAGAACTTGGAAGTATAACAAAACTTTTCAAACCTGGCAATATAACAGCTGAACCAAACAGCATTGTGAAATCAGCCATATGCACAGTAATTCCCAGATTTGCATTGGCCAAGATATTTGGAATGTAGGGTCAGAATTGGAATGAAGAGGATAACTCAGGAGGGAAGAGCAAAGAGTGCTTAAATGTCTTGAATATCTGGTGATTCTTTCCACTAATCTAGGTTGAATTCGTGGTTGAGAGCTTAGTTGAAAGAATGCTTTGGATATCCTTCTTAAACGATCTGGACCATTTGCAAAGCAAATGATGGTGAATTGATTGATCGTACAGCATTCTTCTGTGTCACTTGCGCTACATGTTAAGTGGTATGAACAAGGCAATCAACAGTAAAATCACTCAGTGGAACAAGACTTGAAAGAAAATGTTTCCCATTTACTGGTCTTCTCAGTATCATCCTGATCCAGAGAACCATTCAACAGGGTCCTTAGAGAGGGACCTTTGCTGTTTATCTTCCATTGCTTCCTATTACTCATGACCTCACATGTCTCCCCTCACCTGCTTTTCCCCCCCTCTTCTGCCATCCATTATTTCCATAGATGGAGTTATTTTTTTTAAATCAAATCTAAGTGGTAGGAATTTAAGAAATAAAAGCTATCTTTGGAAATGGAGCTGTAGAGCAAAAGGGGCCAATGGCAACATAAAATGACAATAGGTCAGGCTGATACCAGCTCCTGTGGCCTTACTTATGACACCCTCAAAAAGATAGTTCCTGCTTGTTCAGTCGTTCAATGCTTAGGTATCAGGTTTTTTAAACTTCAATTCAAAGCAGCTTGGCCTAATTCCAGTATTTTGAAAGGGAGACAATGTCTGGCCAGATGAAGAATACTATATTTCAAGCTGCTGCTATCTATCTATCTATCTATCTATCTATCTATCTATCTATCTATCTATCTATCATCATCATTGTTGTTGTTCAATCACTAAGTTGTAACACTCACAACCACATGGACCATAGCATGCCAGGTCCCCCTGTCCTCCACTGTCTCCAATTCACATTCATTGCACTGATGACACTATATATCCATCTCATCCACTGCTGTCCCCTTCTCCATTTCTCTTTAATCTTTCCCAACAGGGTCTTTTCCAATGAGTCCTCTTTTCTCATTAGGTGGCCAAAGTATTTGGCTTGAGCTTCAGTATCTGTCCTTCTAAAGAACAATCTGTTCTTCTAAACAAACAATCAGGGTTGATTTTCTTTAGGACTGACTGATTTGATCTTGCAGTCCAAAAGACTCTCAGGAGTCTTCTCCAGCACCACAATTCAAAAGCATCAATTCTTCAGTGCTTAGTCTTCCTTATGGTCCAACTCTCATAGCTATATACTGTATTACTACTACTATATACTATCTGTCTGTCTGTCTGTCTGTCTATCTATCTATCTATCTATCTATCTATCTATCTATCTATCTATCTATCTATCTATCTATCTATCTATCTATCTATCTATCATCTATCATCATCTATCCATTTTTAGGCCCAAGACCAAAAAGAGTCTGGTCATCTGGACTCAGTAGAAGAATAGTAGTGTATAAACCTTGGGAAATGGTGTTTTAGTGGATAAGCACTGCAACACAGAAATCATGCTTTTGGGTATCCTATCAAACAGCACTCCTTCAGTGATAGGGTTCAGAGCAAACTGACTCTGTTATAATGAAAGGATTGGCAGAAACTATGAGGAACAGACAATTCCTTAGATAACCCTATGCCATGTAGGGTTTTATAAATTATAACCAGCACCTTGAATTGCATCCAGAAGCTTGCTGGCAACCCGTGTGGCTTGAGCATAGAACTAGTATTTGCCGTAGCAAAGTGTGCCTGTTATTGTCATATGATGGACAGTGATAGCAGCAACAGTAAACTTTATTATGGTAACTGACCAATTCAAAAGTAAAAATAAAATGACACTGACCAGGCAGTAACAGTTATAAATAAAATAGATCCAAGTCGCCTGAAAATCTGACTAGATGGAAAAATTCTGGACCAGTTGCAGCTTCTAAATGGTTTTCAAGGGCATCCCTATGCAAAGTGACCCAGGCATGAATGACCATGAGGACGGTCTTCCACTTTGCTTGCTGGCTGACTGCGTTCTTCTTCAGCCAAACCTGTTTCACAGAATTGTTCAGAATTAAAAAATATATGTGGCACCATATATGTGGCATACAAGGATTCTGAAGAAAACTTGCACTATTGTATTAAAAATAAATTACAGCTGCTAGATTAAAATGATTAAAAGTGTTTCATTGTCAACTTCAAGGAAGATTGAGAAACTATATATTTTTTAATTAGTTCATGATTCATTTAACTTCAGGGTAGGCAGCTTAAAAATATACTTTAATGACATTAGTTGGCAAGTAAGTTGCAAAATTAGTATTTTCAAACATATATCTTAAGAACAATTCTAATAAGGGATTCAGTGGTGGTATGCAGTAAACTATGGTAACAGTAATGAAAATTATATCAATAAGAGATAAAATCAATCAGAAATAAATTTAAATCTAACTATTAAGAATTTAAACCAGAATCATTTACTTTTGTACCAAAATGAAAGCCAAATATAGTTATATAGTTAGTGGGAAATAACAACTGAAAGGTGATAAAACACAGTCAAATAGTCTACCAATAGGAGAAGACTTGATGGCTTTTTCTAACCTGAAGTAGTACTGTTTTGCAACTTTTATAATGGGGAAAAACAATACTTTTTTATTTTGTACTGGATTTGAATGCAGTCCTTTGAAGGGTGCATACAAGATGAAATGGAAACTTTAACTTAAAGAGTGTTCCATATCATTAATGTTTTTAATTTGGCATTCATTATCAGTTATACACACGCACACACAAACATACATATATACATTATACACAGACACACAGAGATACACACACACAAAGAGAGTATTCATTGAATTGTCCATTTGGGAAGCTTTTATTCCTAGTGTAATAGTGGATAGCTTTGGGGGCTTTTTCATACAAATGGTTTTTAGATGCCAGTACCTTTTGATAATGAGTTATTTGAAAAGAGAGAGATTGTTAGCATAAAGGCTGAGATTTTAGTATGCCTTGGTAAAACAAATGCAACGATATACCTTAGTTTGTGATAGTGAGATAGATTCCTCACTGTGATAGCCAGGCCTTCTTCTTGTCAGCCCTTTAAGGTAGGCAAAGTCAACAAAATCACGAGTGTGATTAGAACTCTACTTTATTGTTGCAGGGTATAATAACAGAATCTTTTGTATATTCTCTCTCTCTCTCTCTCTCTCTCTCTCTCTCTCTCTAACACACACACACAAACACACACACACACACACACACACACACAAACAAGGCTTTCATCACATTCTGGTAGGCAGATGTCTTCAAGTACAGAAGTCTCTATCCATTTAGAATTTAACTAGCTCTTAATGAGTCATTTCCTGCTTTTTCTTTAAGAACTTCCTGCTAAAAGCAGAACAATCAGTTTGCATTATAATAGACTATTTAGAGGGGAAAAAAGAAAAGCAGTGTATGTGTGTGTGTGATATTTTGGTTTATTTTATTTTTTTAAAAAAATTCATCTCCAGTAAAATCTGTGTGATAATTTAAAAAAAATCTGCCTAACCTTTCATTGAAAGAAGAAAACAAGATATTTTCATGAGAGCCATAGCTGAGTAATATTTTTATTGAGACTAACGATAAATTATATAGAAGATTGGGTAAGCTGAGATGCCTTGACAGCCTTATCAATTAGGAACATTTCAACCAGGGCATCTGAAATTATATCTCTGGGCCTTGAATGTATTCCTCTCCATGTCTGTCAGTAGTAAACATTTTAAACAATCATAGCTCTTAGTCATTCTGTCTCCAGATTTCATGGATGCAACATTAAAAATGCCATTTGATACACATTTTATAGAATAACTATAGTATATTTTATACACAAGGGGAGCAAAAGGAAATGGAAAAAACTAAATATAGGGCAGCAAAATATCTGATAATAATACCTTCTTTTTATTGAATACTTTTCCTTGTGAAATTGTAATCCAATAGACCTTGCAAAGGACAGCGCAGACCAAGTCAATTCAAAGGTAAAGGTCTTGTCCACTACGAAGAGGTAAATGGTAGGATATACCGTATTTCTATTTAAATTGCTAAATTTACATGTATGTATAAAAATTTACAAGTGTTATGCAAATCTTTGTTTCTTCCTGATTGGTGATGCGAATTCGAGAATACATTTGTTTTGCAATCTACGATACTGTGTTGCCCTGCTCCACATGCACGCACACACACCACACAGAGTCAAAGGTTTTATTACAAACTCCCAGCAGTTCAAAGGTATTTTCACATGACAGGCAGGTCCAGTTGCCACCCTCAGCCAAACTGGTGAGAAACAGGAGTTCTTGACCAGGCTCAGGATACAAAATGCAATTTGCAGTCCCAAGTCAGTCCGAAGTCCAAACACGAGGTCAAAATCAAGATGCATGAAACACGAGCATGGGTCAAAGAAGTGGACACGTTGTTCCAGGAATGCCCACTACTTTGGGTGGGATTAAATAGGCAATGCCATTGCCTCACAATCCCTGATCCACAGCTCTCTGTGCCTCCATGCTTTCTCCCCCCCACCCCCACAAGATGCAAGGATCTGGCTTATCCTCCACCACCTCCTCCAAACACGCATCCAGAGAGGAGTCTGGAGGCAGGCCCATGACAGATAGTGGGGCAGGTTTTATGATTCTCCAGTTCTTTTTAAATTTCTATGCTTTTTATATTGCTTTTTTTAAAAAAATACTCTCTACTGTGGGAAATATTATTTTAATTTTCCCTGCGACCATTTTGTTATGGAACGTCTACTTCTTTTGAAGAGTTCTCCACATTTTTTGTGAAAATCCAGCTATAAAAGTAATTTAGATTATATTAAAAAGGAAAACAACAATAAATCATGGATTTTAAATATTATACATTACATACTTTTTACAATGCCCACATAAAAAGATACAAAAGAAAGGCAGAGCCAGATCAATGTATGTCAAGCCTTCCTGAAAGCCTTTGGAAAAAACTGCTTTTCAATTTATATGCTCTGAATGAAAATTCACATAAAAGGTTTGATGATTTAACAACAGTTATAAGTCAACCTAACGAAGATATTCAGATCCAGGTAACAACAGCTAAATCAGACTTCTAATTGGGTGGATTGGAAGTCAATTTATTGCTGACAGAATTGAAGGAGGAGTTTTGTTTGAAAATTGCAGGCTTGTTTTGAGAAGGCTGAAAGGGGCATGGATTTAAAAGGTCCCCACTGATAAACTGGACTTTCATAAGAAAACTGATGGAGATTGTGGATTAGACTTATTATATTCAATGAAAATACAATTATTAAGAAATGTTGTGGTTCAACTTGTAAGAAAACCTTCTGAACAACAAGTACTGTGGAGATATTGATAATGAGGTGCAACTGAATGAGGTGCAATTATTTGAAAAGACTCCACTTATAATTTTAAGGAAAAGTTTTATTAAGAATCGGCCCAACATATTTGATCAAAGATAAGGACTGCAGCGATTTTTGGTAGATTAATAATAATAACAAACCTTTATTGTCAAAGTACAACATGTGTACATTGGGATTAGCTGAGCCTCCCCCCGTGCTCTCTCCCCCCAACACACAGTGACAACAAACCCTCCATCCCACCACACCATGTGAACCAACTACACCACACACCGGCCTCCCAAGTCAATTCTGCATAAGATTATGTCCCATTTAAAAGCCTAACAGCCCACGGATAAAAGCTATTTTTCAGCCTGTTGGTACGGCTGGCTATATTCCTATATCTCCTACCGGATGGTAGGAGAGTAAAGAGATACCGTCCAGGGTGTGAGTCATCCCTGAGAATCTTCCTCACTCTTAGAAGCCATTGTGGACTTTCTGCATGTGAAATACATCAATCTATTGTATTTTAACTTTGGAAATAAAATAAGAAAATTGTTAAATAAAAAGTTGTGTGAAATCAACATAAATTTTCATCCACTATTTTCTTCGATACAGATTATAGTTTTTGTAACTTCTAATACTATAGGTATAGTTGTGAGATTTTTCTTTAAAAAGCAATCTTTTGTATACCATTCAGAAGCATTTGTGGATGATATCAGTGCAAATTGATTTTTTAAAGTCAATTTATATTCTCCATAATTCCTTGCCACCAGTACTTTTTCCTAAAGTCAACTGTTGCATCAGAGTTTAATCAAAATATATATACAGTCTTTATGAACATAAGAAGAATCCTGCTGGTTAGGCCAAGGCCCATCTTAATTCAGCATCTTGTTTCTCACAACAGCCAACTAAATCCTTTTGAGATGTTTTTAAGTTTCAATGGATGCTTTTCCATTTTAGTACCTGCATCTAGTACCAGTAAATCAATCCATGGGTAACATTGAGTTTCAACACCAATAGGCCTCAATAGACCTATTTTCCATGCATTAATTTCACTTAATCACTTAATTTCATGTCACACAATGACAAAGCTATTCTATTCTATTCTATTCTATTCTATTCTATTCTATTCTATTCTATTCTATTCTATTCTATTCTATTCTATTCTATTCTATTCTATTCTATTCTATTCTATTCTATTCTATTCTATTCTTTAAAACCTTTTAAAGCCATCCAGGTTAGTGAGATCCACCATAGTTTGTACTAACAAACAAATTCTCTTGTAATTATGGTCTGTAACCAGAAGGACTTTCTTTCTCTTTTTCTGTGTTCTTCCACTCAACTTCACTAGATGATTTCTGGTCCTCATGTATTGTGGACCATCCACAATTATAAAATGTTATTGTTTTTGGAAAATACAAAAGCTGGCCTTCTTCAGCAGGCAGACTACTTATTATCAGAGGCTAAACATTACAGGCTACTATTGTGGATAACAAAAATGAGATTCAAATAAAAGCCAACTTAATTGTATCACTTTTGAAATATATCCCCCTTCTTGTTAGTGGGCCAGGGGATGGAGATATATATATATTGACAGCAAACAAGTTCCAAAAAAACAAAATCACCAATGTGATTCAGCAGGAGACTCCGAAACAGAAAAACATCCAAGAAGAAGAACAGAACAATGGACGAGCCATCTTGCCCTACATAAAAGGAACAACCGACAAAATCAGTAAAGTACTACGCAAACATAACATCAAAACCGCATTTAACACTGACAGAAAGATATCAACCATCCTGAGAAATCCCAAAGACAAAATAGAACTGGAAAACCAGGGCATATACCAAATCCCATGCGCCTCCTGTCCAGCAACATACATCGGACAGACTAACAGAAGAATAGAGGTACGTGTAGAAGAACATAAGAACTCAGTACAGAAGAAAGATCACACATCTTCACTAGTACAACACATAAACACTATGGGACACAACATCAATTTTGAAGGTACAAAAACAATCGCCAAAATAGAACATCTCAATAGCAGAATAATCAGAGAAGCCATTGAAATAGAAAAACACCCAGACAGTATGAACAAGCGAGACGACACCTCCCGCCTACATGCCATTTGGAAACCAGCATTGATAGAGAAACGAATTTCAGCAAACAAGGATTTAAAAAACCAACAAACAACCCCAAATGCCACCAGCCCCAGCAAGACTCATCCACACCCAGAACAAAAACTCTCCCACACAGAAGACAGAACAAGTCAAGCAAAAGTGCCATCACCCAAGCAGAAGAACGCACACACGAACCTGACTGACCCATACCAGAGATACATAGCAGGTCCTCGAACTCGGAGCCAAGCCAAGGCTCTGGAGGCCACTGCGCAGCCCACTCCTCAGGACACCAAATCACAACACTCAGGATATTACAACACAACAAAAAACCCCACCCATTCAGAACACACCCCACCCAATCAGAAGACAGCCACACCTCCAACCAATCAGAAGACAACCACGCATCCACCCAATCAGAAGACAGCCACGCCTCCACTCAATCAGAAGACAACCACGCCTCCACCCAGTCGGAGGACACCCCCACCCAATCAGAAAGCAGCCACGCCTCCACCCAGTCAGAACACAGCCCCACCGGCAGTTGGAAGGAAAGGAACTGCCAGACCACGCATTGCTCCTGGAAGCAGCAGGAGGAACACTCCGGCCTGATGATGACGGATGGGATTTCGTCGAAACGTCTCCACAACTTTCTGAAGATGAAAGGAACGCGGGAAGAAACCCGAGACTCTAGATCTACACATACAGACACCCGCGAGAATCTACGAAAACATATATATATATATATATATATATATATATATATATATATATATATATATATATATATATATATATATATATATATATATATATATATATATAATTTAAAGAAATGTCAAAATGTTATTCTATGAGAAACACCCTCACTTTAGGTTACACTCATTCATCATATTGAGACCTCAATTTTATTTTTACTGGCATTCCAAATTCCTACTATTTAAGGTTTACATAAGCCAATAGTTTTATGGCAGCTAAACTAGCTAACTCAGTTAAGCCCATATTACCAGGTCATAGAGAAAACTCTGTCTGATTCCTAGACGGGTCATGTCTCATAATGCTAAAGATATATCTGTATGCAAGGACTACAGAGAGCAACTGATTTCAGGTGACTTCATCCAAACCCCTCTCAGGTGAATAATATTTATTCAGTTCCTTTCCCCCTGCTTTGCAATCATAGAAAAGTGAGACTGAAGTCTGGATGAGGAGCTGGATAAGTTGTCTACAAATAAACAGGCTCTCTGCCAAGTGAAGGGATCTTGCACTTGCTAAAGGAAAAACATTGTTCACAAAAATAGTTTTCCTTTTCAGTGCCAAAGGAAATCAAATTGTAATCAAGGGCTGAGAATGGACTGAAGTCATGCAGACTGGCTTGACTCAGTTTTTGGCAGTCTTAAATGTTCCCAGGAATATTAAATTTAATTTATGTTTGCAAAGGGAAAAGGTTTTACTGAGCTGGAAGTTTGTTTTCAATAACACTTAAGCAAGCCACTGATAAGCTAAAGATGTAGGGACACAGAAAAGTAAAGAAAAGTACCACATTCTGGTTTCATTGTATCAGCAGCACTGTTTACTTTTGCTTAATAGATTGCTTCACCATCTTTCAAGACTGCAGAACTCCATGGCTCTGTAAGATAAAACATGTAACTCAGAATCAACATGACAAATTTATGAACTCATAAATCACATTTCAGCAAATGTAAAAGACCAAGTTATATTGTCATTATTGTTAAGTCCTGCTGATTTTAATGAGGTGCGTCTTCAGATAATTACAGATAGAACAATGGAATTATTGCATCTGTATGATAATATATAAAGCTGAAGGAATGGACCTTGAAATTAACAAAAATTATATACAAACCAGAATAAGAAATGTGGAGAAAGTGATATTTTATTTATTTATTTATTTGTTTGTTTGTTTGTTTTTATATACCGCCCTTCTCCCAAGGGACTCGGGGCGGTGTACAGAGCAAGGTAACTATACAGTAAAACAATAGTAAAAACAAATGAAACCCCAAAATCTATCAGGCCAGGCCGGCTTGCTGGAATAGGAAGGTTTTTAAGTCACGCCGGAAGGTGCGAAGGTCGGGGGCCATCCGGATTTCGGCAGGCAAGCAGTTCCAGAGTGTTGGCGCACCCACTGAGAATGCTCTCCCCCTGGGGGCCACCAGCCGGCATTCTCTGACAGGTGGCACCCTGAGGAGGCCCTCTCTGTGGGAGCGCACAGGAAGGAGGGGTGTTGATGCTGGCAGTAGGTGCTCCCGTAGGTAATACGGACCCATGCCATGTAGGGCTTTGTATGTCATCACTAGCACCTTGAATTTCACTCGGAAGGCAACTGGAAGCCAGTGCAGTGCACGGAGGAGAGGTGTGATATGGGAGTATCGGGAAGCCCCCAAAAGTGTTCGTGCAGCTGCACTCTGCACCAGCTGAAGCATCCGAGTGGCTCTCAAGGGCAGCCCCATGTAGAGAGCGTTGCAGTAGTCAAGGCGAGAGGTCACAAGTGCATGGGTGACTGTACGTAAGGTATCCAGGTCCAGATAGGGTCGTAGTTGGGGCACCAGGCGAACCCAAGTGAAGGCCCCCCTGGTCACAGCTCCAATGTGATCTTCCAAGGATAGCTGTGAATCTAGAAGGATGCCCAGGTTGCGGGCCCTATCAACAGGGGGTAATAACTCACCCCCGATGTTAAGGGATGGAATACTCTGAGTATCCTGGCATGCCAGTATGTACAGCCATTCAGTCTTGTCTGGGTTGAGTTGAAGCCTGTTCCTCCCCATCCATTCCCGAACCGCTTCCAGGCAACGGGACATCACGTCGAGGGCATCACTGATGCAGTTTGGAGTCGAGATGAAAAGCTGGGTGTCATCAACATACTGATGGTATCCTACTCCAAAACCACGAATGATCTCACCTAGCGGTTTCATGTAGATGTTGAACAGGAGAGGCGAGAGGACTGACCCCTGAGGAACTCCACAAACGAGAGGCCTTGGAGTCGACCTCTGTCCCCCTGCCAACACCGACTGCGAGCGTCCCAGGAGAAAGGAGGAGAACCACCGAAGAACCGTGCCTCCCACTCCCAATCCCCTGAGGCGCCGCAGCAAGATACCATGGTCGATGGTATCGAAAGCCGCCGAGAGGTCTAATAAGACTAGGACAGAGGAATGACCCCTGTCCCGGGCCCTCCAGAGATCATTCATCAGAGTGACCAATGCCGTCTCCGTGCTGTAGCCCGGCCTGAAACCCGATTGGCACGGGTCTAGATAATCCGCTTCATCCAGGACCTGAGGAAGCTGATGCGCCACCACACTCTCAACAACCTTCGCAAGGAAGCGAAGGTTGGAGACCGGATGAAAGTTATTCAATGATATTATTTTTGTTTTTTAATATGACTGAGTCACATACAACTGTGCTGTTTCTACTGAAGAAAAAAAAAGCTTGCTTATGATCTGACTAAAATGCTTTGATTTGATTTGACTAATAACTCATATTTCCTGTAGAATTTTCAGAAATGATTACATGGCAACCTCTCTTCATTTTATGGCATGAGTATTCTTAATTGCAGAATGTACCTCCAGTTATAGTATTGGCCCACATTTCATAGGTGAAACTGCAGTGCTTAATATTCAGAACATCCTCTCTCAATCTGGTGTCCTTCTAATATGTAGGACAACCCTCATCACCTCAATGTATTCCTACCAACTGGGAAACATGGAGTTGGAGAAAATCTATTCTAGAAAGTCAGATACCAAAGCCATAGACTGGAAACATTATGTCCAGGATGTTCATCCAGTGGTGGGATTCAGCTGGTTCACACCACTTCAGCAGAAACAGTAGGTAATTTTTTGTTGCCCGGGCCCAAAATGGACTTCCAGAAGTGGCATCCACCCAGAAAACTGGTTGTTCACATATTTGAATCCCACCACTGCATACATCTCTTTTATCTCTGCTTTATAGAGACTTGCCAATGGTTTGCCAAGGGTGAAGAAAACTCAGTAGTTTGTTCAGGAAACCTTTACTGAAGTTGAGACAAGACATTAAGAACAGAGACTGAAGTTGTGCTGAGCCAAGCCATGAAGTCCTAGCATAAATAAAGGCCCAAAGCAATTGCTCAGAGGTTGGCAAGTATGTCAGGGTTTGTTTGTTTGTTTTCTTCCTTGATTGTTCATGTTAATACTGTAAGAGAGAGATTTTGGGAAGTAAAAGCTTAGTTATTTACTGTTGTGGTTATCCTTCTCCCCTATTATTGAACAATGTATTAAAACAAGCTCAGTATGCCTAACCTTCATCAAATGGCAAAGACATGATTTAAAGTAAAATAAATTTTATTTATTAAACAAGACAACCATATTTACATAGAATAATATGACATAAGTAAAATGTGGTGAAGCCTTGTTCTGCATTGAAGTAGAGGTATATCAAAAACAGTATGTTTGTTAAGAAGCAGAAAGCTCTGAATCAGAGTTACTATATAAAACAATCAAAGACATTAGTATGTTTGTTAAGAAGCAGAAAGCTCTGAATCAGAGTTACTATATAAAACAATAACAGTTCACTGATGCACCTATTGAAATGAGATGTAAGGGAGAAAGTCAATAAGCCATCAGAGTAGGCAGAAATTGTGATGTAAATCATGGTCTATACGAAGGTATAGGTAGTCCTTGCTTTGTGACCACAAATGTGACTGGCAACTCTGTTGCTATATGCCACAGTCATCCAGTGGAAAATCCCATGAGTGTGATCGGCTGATGACATTATTTCCCATTCAATTGTTAAGTATGTCACTACAGTTGTTAAGCAACAATTTGCAATTTAACTTCTGTGTTTTCCATTAACTCTGTTGGAAACCAATTCGAAAGTGTTAAATGGCAATCACATGACCACAGGATGCTCCAATGGTCATAAATGTGAGTATTAGTTACAAGGCTGGTTTTTTTTTAATATGATCATAACTTTGAATGGTCATTAAATGAGGGAGTTGGTAAACAAGGACTATCTGATATTTTGACATACACATCCTATGGATGTTTATGGAGGGAGGGAGGGAGGGAAAGAGAGAGATGGTAATAAGTAAATAGTTGTACCATATTCATTTTCTGCTTTTTGGCTGCAATGCCACACACATTTGTTTTGCAGCATTTATCATTGGCAAAATTCTCTAGCTCAAAAGATAAGAGGCAAGAAGAAAACAGAGTCATAATACTGAATATGTCTTTATATGTCTCCACTGAATGTGGAGTGACCAAGAGTAGTCCAATCCAAAGGGATATTCTAATGGCCAGACTTGCCAGTCACTAAAACCAACATTCCCCCATCCCTTCTGTAGCTTGATGGTTTAAAAAAAACAATGAAAGAGGTTTTTCCCCTTCCTCATGATTGCCTTGTCATTGCCTCTCCCCACCCCATGCAACATATTGGGACTACCCTTTTTAGGAAACCTGGGATCAGAATGCAGTAGATCACCCTCTACCTCCCAAATGAAAATCTGTTCCAAATTACTCAACTTCCCCTGAAAATTCAATTTAATCTCTATATAAACTCACATTTTTCTCAGTTTGCAACCAATTTCAAATAGGTTTGGGCAAAATGTGGCAAAGATCAGTAGTAGAAATTTTGCCTTCTGTTTGATTATTGGGAAAAAATAATAAATTGCATATACCATAGAGAAGAAACAGAAAGAAAGAAAAAAAAACCCTTCTCTGTATATATTTTTTAAAACACCAATTCTTCTCTTAATGAACCTGCAAACAATGTCATACAAAACATTGTCATTTACTGTTTATTCTCTTTGTCACTTGATCCATTTAGCTCTTCCCAGGGTTCCTGTAAATATATGGAGCCTCCTTGCTCTCCACTTTGTTGACTTCCACTCCTGCTGTGAAATCTCCATCTGGCTTTTCAGCCCATAACTTTCTCCCCAAACTTTCACTAATTTAAGAGACAGCCTCATGGAAATGGAACAGCTTCATTTGTTACTGTGACAGGGAAGATGGCAATGAGTTTTTAAGAGACTGTAAGATTAGTGGCGAAAGACTTTGTAGAATATTGGTGCTTGGTTTGGGTGAGGGGAGAGGTTCTGACACAGGCAATTAAACATTCAAGCATTCAACACTGAGAGATGAAGCAAGAATCTGAAGCTTCTCATGTAACATTGCAACCTCTTCATCAAGAGATGAAATAGGGATTTTAATAAGAGTTACAGGGAAGCATTTGGGTACAATTATGAGTTAATAATTTTCCAGTAGCATGAATCAATGAAATACTTCTGTACTTCTTAAGTGTATTAGTGAAAATTATGCAAAATCTAATATATTTTTAATGCATTGATTTACTTGTATATTGGAAGAAATGGATATTTATAGTCAAGATTAAAGTGATTTAAAATGTATTAAAGTATGATTCCTACAATGCGGAATCATGCTACAGTTGAAAAGCAGGTGAACTATTGTTCATCATGCCATTATCTGTAAATACTAAATGGCATAACTAGAGAATATGCATTTCAAACTCTTGCATCAACGATATGTACATGATTGTTGATAATGACACAATAGCAAAATCAAGCACTTTAGTAGTCATCAATTATCATTAATATGATTAATGGTCTGATTGTGTATTTAAATATTACAAATATGGGTTGCCTATCACTATTCTTCACTCCTCTAATGCTCACTTAACTTCAGTCTTCACTTCTCACTTATTCTGCTTCAATGGATATATTAAGAAGAAATTATAATACTAATAATACTCCAGTATAATCAGATGAAACAAATTTATAGACTTGCTTTCTACAAATTCATGTACTGGATACTATAGACAACATCACTATTAAAAAATATGTGCAAGGGTTAATCAACTGTAAACATTTCTAAAAAGCTTTTCTTTCTTTCACTAGGAGAATACAGGATTGATTTTATCCAATTGAGAGCAGTGAGATTTACAAACTGTTATTTACGGGGAAACTGCAATCATTATATTCTCAATTGTCAAAGGCTTCAGGTCCATAGTTCCTGCATAATGAATGGAAATATGCAGGCGAATTTTTACCCCTTTGTAAGATTTTCTGTGGTAAGGAAGAAAATATTTAAAAATGGTGTGAAAGCATAGGTATGCTACAAATAAAATGTTTCACCTGAATACCCCACAAAATAATAGAATAAGGTAGGGGAATTTGCCCAGAAGTTTTTTCTGAACATTTGTCTTGTGTATAAGAAACATGGTACATTCAATTATTCTGACATTTATAAGGAGACATAACTTAACTCCACATTGTGAGCTGTGGAGTCTGAACAAGTGTAACATTTATATATCATATTAAAATTCAACATCACTAAGGCAGCACAGTCTTAAACCCCCAAAATGCTCTATCTGTCCATCAACTGGTACCATACCACCAGCAGCGTTCCATTTATTCAAGCCACTCCCAGGGGTTACCTCCTGATTCTTTTGCAAATCTCTCTCCTCTTACTGATTTATGGCCCATTGATTAGTATCTGTGGGTGGCTTCAAGCATCTGGGCTACAGCCCTTCTCTGCATGTCCTAAATTCTTTTTAAAAAAACACAATGGAACCTAGATCAAAAACATCAGGGTTGTGTCCAACCCCCCAAAATCATCAGCAAAAGAATAACTGAGTTCTTTCACATGCACCATCCACACTCACAGTCAGTTAACTTTCTCTACCACTGCAAAAGAAGATATAGAATTGCTCAAGGGAATTGTTCTTCTGACTCTAGAAAGATGGGGGGCAGGGGACAGCATTCATGTGATTTCTACATTTGCCTCATCCAATTCAGGTAATGCTAATGTCCAGCAGCTGACAAGCCTATCACAGCCAGCTATCAGCTTTCTAATCTTCTGTTTGGAGAATTAACAAATCCAAATACTTTTTATACTGAGAACTATGCGGATGTTTAGTTGGGGCAAAACAACTTTGGAATTATTTTAAAATAAGCCTTGTGAATTTCTTCATTTTTTTTCCATTTAGTGTTGTGAATTGTCGGGGAAACCAATTCACTGAAGAGAGATGAGGTGGG
This sequence comes from Vipera ursinii, assembly GCF_947247035.1. Lineage (NCBI taxonomy): Eukaryota > Metazoa > Chordata > Lepidosauria > Squamata > Viperidae > Vipera > Vipera ursinii. Next base: position 93,063,415 of record NC_139514.1, on the reverse strand, counting down.
GGTAGGTAAATTATCCCCAAAGCAAAGAACTCTTAATAACCACGTAGATATGTCTCCATTTCCAACAAGATGGAAATAGTTTGTCACTGGCTTATTCTAGGATTTTTCTTCCTGTTACATAGCCCTCCTGAGGTAAAAATGTAGAATTTTCTGTGGTCTCTTGTTCAAGTAGTAAACAAGCCCAAACCTTATTTATTTTTTTGAAGACAAGCAAAATCAGCTAAGTGCATTCCCTTGCTGTAAGAATTTCATTATATAATGAAATAAACTTTAAGAGCATCCTAAATTTCTGCTTTGCCTACCCTAATCTAAGGCTATCTTAATATAATGGGATATGTTAACTAGGAATTAGGAATTGTAGTCCTAATGCCCTCCAGATGCTCTAGACCCGGGGTGCCCAACCCCCGGTCCTTGGACCGGCACCGGGCTGCAGCATCCTAGAAACGAGGCTGCACAAACAAGTGAAGCCCCATCGTTGGGATGCAGGCAGCATGTGAAACCACACACACCCTTCCAGTCCTCTGAAACCTCTCTCTACAGAACCGATCCCTGGTGTCCAAAAGACTGAAGGGCCACTGTTTTAGATAAGTTTAATCATTACAGCAAAAAACGCCATTTAATAGAATATATAGCCCGGATTATTAACAGAGATGATATCAGCAATATGGTGTATTGGGTAATTTGAGTGGTTAGGTTGAAATTATTCCGTGGATTGATGTATTTCACTAAAGGTAAAGGTTCCCCCGCACATGCGTGTAGTCATTTCCAACTCTAGGGGCCAGTGCTCATCTCCGTTTCAAAGCCAAAGAGCCAGCGCTTGTCCAAGGACGTCTCCGTGGTCATGTGGCCGGCATGACTAGATGCCAAAGGCGCACGGAACGCTGTTACCTTCCCACTGTAGTGGTCCTTATTTTTCTACTTGCATTTTACGAGCTTTCGAACTGCTAGGTTGGCAGAAGCTGGGACGAGTAACAGGCACTCACTCTGTTATGCAGCACTCGGGATTTGACCCTCCAAACTGCCGACCTTCTGATCGACAAGCTCAGCGTCCTAACCCACTGAGCCACCGCATCCCTCTGTATTTCACTACTACTCTATAATATATTTATAGCCTATTAGATGTTCCACAATTGCAAAGGTCCCTTTCTTTCAGTCTTAGAATGAGTAACATGGTTAGTCTTGAAATTTCACATTGGAACCTTGCTGAGGGCAGAAAACATAAATGACACACCTGGTTTCATGCCTTTCAAAATAAACTCCGAAATGAACTTTTCCAATACTTTTCTTCTGTTGTCTTTAAACCCTTTGTAGGAAACATTCAGCTGACATATGTTCAGTAATAAAAGGAAAACTTTTCAATTCCAGAGCTATATATACTAAGTAATAGGTTAGGGAGGCTGCAGTACAAACATGGAAACTCACAATATGTATGTGCAGGCCGACAGACTGAGGCAATGTGCATTGGGAACATACACTCGCAGATTTTCCCATCCTCAGTGGGTTTTGGATAGTTTGAGATGATTAAGGAAAAGTTAAAATGTTGTCTCCATTCACCAGGCAATGTTAGTAAACTTGAGATGTTTTTGGATTATTATTATTAGTATAGTAGTAGTGGTAGCAGCAACAGCATGTGCCATCAGATTGTTGTCTACTTTTAATGACATATGGTGAAATGCAGTTGGGCGACTCTAGACTCTCTCTCATTTTATTCCATGCTATTCCAATTAGCCAATTAGGTAGAATGTTTATGCATTTGTTTGTTTCTTTGCCATCAGTCTAGTGGTCTCCTATAATGTCTTGCCTGAATAAAAAGGAGGGAAACGTCTATCATTTGAAATGAATCATATATGTAGGTCAATCATAAATTGTGTTTCTAATAGTAGATAGTTTCAGAGAACTATCAGTTCTTTATTTATTATAGCCGTCCATCTTTTAGTCATCTCTGGGCAGCTCTCTATCAAATTCTTCCCTATCCTGAGTAATCCCAACCAAGAGATCTTTTCTGTGGAAACCAAGCATTTGGATTAAGGCAGCTCAAACCAAAATGAATTTAGAGAACAAGAGAGTAATATTTCCATGTTAATAAATAAATCAGTCTTTTGAGAGATTGATAGATCTGCGTAAAAGTCAGCAAACTTCAACCTTTCAATTGGGATGCAGCTTGCAGACAAATTGATGGATAGTATTTTCTGTTTGATTTTGACAGGGATGTTTTTTCCCCTTAAGAGATTGCTATACCTGTGTCAAAGACTATATACCGGTATGTCTGTAGAAACAGCCCGATACAAAATACCCATAGAAGAAAGTGGCCAACAAGTAGGCAGGGGAGGGGAGTGAATTCCCTCATGGCACATTTAAATTGCCATTAGGATCTAAGCAAATCCCTGTCCACACTCTAATGGCAACAGATCACATAGATGTCAGGATGTTTCTCCTGAGTTCAAGGTTGCTTCTCTCCTTGATTAGTTTGATCGAACTACTTTTGATTCATACAATAGGTATGACCAACCACAGGTAGTCTGACAAAGTTGGAAGGGACCTTGGAGGTCATCTAGTCCAATCCCCTGCTAAGGCAGGAAACCCTATACCGTTTCAGACAAATGGCTGTCCAGTCTCTTCTTAAAAACTTCCAGTGTTGGAGCATTTACCACTTCTGGAGGCAGGTTGTTCCACTGGTTAGTTGTTCTAACTGTCAGGAAGTTTCTCCTTAGTTCTAGGTTGCTTCTCTCCTTGACAAGTTTCCATCCGTTGCTTCTTGTCCTGCTTTCAGGTGCTTTGGAAAATAGCTTGACTCCCTCTTCTTTGTGGCAGCCCCTGAGATATTGGAACACTACTATCATGTCACCCCTAGTCCTTCTCTTCATTAAACTAGACTCACCAAATTCCAGCAGCCGTTCCTTATATGTTTTAGCCTCCAGTCCCCTAATGGAACTTGTAATGGAACCACTGAACAAGCAAGCTTCTGCAGAAGGAGGTGATGACATGAGGACACATCTCTTTAAATAACTTAGCAAGATATTTTCACACTGCAGTGAGAGGCACATAAGGATATCTGGAGATCTGAACCACCTTCAAGGACAGTCTGATGTGAATCAAACTGCAATAATCTAAAATGAAAAATTTGTGTATGATCATAGTAAGATCTCCTTTTTAGCATAGGACCTGTATCTGATTCCCAAAATGAAACTAATAAAGGTCATCACATAAACATGTCTGGTCTGGCCATTTTCCTTGCCCCTCCCCTTTCCCAGGCTTATTATGAAGAACAAGAAACATTCTCTCACTTCCCTTACTTGTTCAAAACCTGGCTTTTCAGGATCCAGTTTCAGTCTATTTCTCTGAAACTAATATACAACTTTAAGGTAGTGTCTGCAAAGCTCACTGATTCCAATAATTAGCCAGGTGAAAGAATAGAAGGCTAATATAGGGTTTGAAATGTACTCAGAGCACTAACACATTGCCATGGTTTCCACTCCCTAGTCCTTCAGAAGTGCTTTGAAGATGGTCTGAGATCAAATTGCTAACGTCAAACTGCCAAGAACTAGGAGCAAAACAAAAAACAAAAAACCCTTTACTCTAAGCTGCCACAGATCCTGCAATAATATTTTTTTCTCACCTCACTAGAGGTCAAAGAAAAATAAAATGAATTCCTTACGTACACATAAGCAGGTCACGTGCAAAAAGATCTCTGCAGTTTCCATGGGGAAGATCTGAGAAGTCAACTCTCTTCCCCTTGAAAATCCTGCAGGCACAGAAGCAAGCATTTTAACAGATGAAAAAAATGGATTGTCATAAAACTGCAGTGTTGTTATTGTTGCTGTTTTTAAAAAAGTAGAGATGGGACTAGAAATGCTATTGTTACTGTGTCTTCATTTGCTTCACACATGACAGCTTCATATTGTCAGAAATATCCACAACTCTCAAACTCAGTTAGCTATCAAGGATCTCAGAATTCTGGAATGGTTGAACTGGATTTAATTCTGCCATTTTCTGGAGTCAACCATAACTATAACCATCATGTTGTTATGAAAGAATTTCACAATGAAATGTTACAGGCTGGACTGCTCGTATATTGGCATGTAGCTGAGTAGTCATGCCCTCTTCCAGAACATTCTATTCAGTTCTTTGTTCCAGTTTTCATTTCCTCAACTGTCAACATTCAATACTCACTGAGCATATTTCATCCTTCCTGGTCATTTTTGAATTCTTCACCAGTTATGTTTTCTTGTAGATTTGGGTTCACCTCAAATATGCTGGCATTCCCCCCACCCCGCTCCTTCTCTGAGTGTGCATTGTTTGCTTTGGCTTTATTAAGCATTCATATTCTGCAAATAAGTTCAGGGTTAAACATATTGTAAGACTGGGTCAAAATATATCTTAAGTAAGTAAATATACTAAAACTCAAATACTTTGGCCTCCTAATGAGAAGGAAGGACTCACTGGAGAAGAGCCAAATGCTGGGAAAGATTGAGGGCAATAGAAGAAGGGGACGACAGAGAATGAGGTGGCTGGATGGAGTCACTGAAGCAGTAGGCGTGAGCTTAAATGGACTCCAGAAGATGGTAGAGGACATGAAGGCCTGGAGGAACGTTGCCCATAGGGTTGCAATGGGTCAGACACGACTTCGCAGCTAACAACAACAAAAGTAAATATATCTTATGGAGCTTTCCCTAATCAGATGACATTCTGATATGTTGAACTGTAAATTATGGGAATTGTAGTCCCATTCCCACAGGGAAACATGGGAGCCATTCTGTCTGAAAACTATGGAACCTGCAGTTCTACGCTTCTGGGAGGTGCAAGGCTGATGTACCCCATACAATTAAAACAGATGATATGATCTTCTTCAGTACTGTCCTTTTGTATCCACTTTTATTAATTTTTAATTTCTCTAGTGTTTCTGTTTGATAATTGTCTGTTTCCTGTTTTAGCTATAAAAGCCTGATTACAATACATATGCCATTTATTTTCAGCACTAATTGAATAACAAAACAAAATCAATACCAGTATTCACTGGCAGCTAAATAAATTCACTTTCAAACCACTTCAGCTCTGCATGAGCTGTAGACCATTAAAGCACTAATGCTAAGCTAATGTTTAGAAAGGAATAAATCCCCAAAGAATTCATATTTCATTGGTGGCAGAGTTTGCACACATAAAGTAGTGGATGTTAGGTTTCCCATTTGGACAGATCTTTGACTGAGAGCAAAGTGTGTTTATCCTAACAGTAGGGTAAATTAAAATATCCCCTTCTTTTCTGAAGGTAAAGGGTTCTGTCTGAACAAAATGCCCTTTTGCCCTTATTACATCCCAGCATTAATCAGAAATAAATTTCTTAAAGAAAGGCTGTTTATCTTATTCCACTTTGAAGCCAGTTCAAAAGACAGAACGAAGATAACAAGTTCAGCTTAGTTTGTTCCATACTGCAGGAATATACTATGAACTTCTTTCTATAGTAGTCCTTAAAATGTTAATTGAGAGTATAGGATAGTGTATTTACTCTCTCTTCAGTGAAATTTGGCTAAGTATCTCAACATGATATTCAAAGTCACAGAAATAATTCAAGTCTGGTGCTTAGTTAAGCAGACTCTTGTTTGACAGGATGCTGAGTACTTATCAGTTCTTAAAAAGAGATGGTAAGCACCTGGTGACCAGGAGCTAAAGCAAAAGTGAAGTGCAAATAGAGGAAATGTCAAGATATTTATTATCAAAGTTTGCAAAGAGTCCAAACAATGTGATTCCTTTAACTGGCCAGTCAATGTTTCTACCACAGCACACATAATGTACACACCCACACCAACACACAAGAATGAGCAGAAAGGTAATGGGGCAATGCTGCAGAAAATCAAATAATACACATCATATTCTAAAACAATAACTACAAAAAAGTAAGTATGTTTTTAAATGTTTTTCATAATAATACAGGTGCCTAGAGGTAATATTATTGGAATATACCTTATAATATAAGTGTCATATAGCTGTATTTCTATGCCCAATTTCATTGGAATACTTGAATTCAGCATTTTTGAGAGATATAATCACTTCTGCAAAACTTTATTTTGTCCATTATGTCTTGCAATATAATATGGAGCTATAGGATGCTGTTGCAAGTAATTAAATATTGTACCAGTCATACTTGGGTTGAGAGTATTTTTTTATTTTGTTCATAATTCATAATTCTATTTTACAGGGGGGGGAAATCATGTCAGTCTGAAAAGCTCATAGTGACTTAATGGGATTGACATATGTAAGTAACTTCAAATCTTGATTATAGGAATGGACTTACAGTATTGTTGGGCAAATCTTGAAAAAGCCTCCAAACTACAGTTATTCTAGAATGCAATAGAACAAGTGATCAAGGAGGTCTCTTGGGGTATCATAGCACATCAAAGTTAAAATAATGCTTTCTCAGTCCAGTTCAAGGTGATTTTTTTCAGATGATAAAGCTTTGATCCAAAGTACCTGCAGGATCACCTACTACTGTTTTTCCCCAAGTAATTATTAACTAGTCCTGACCCTGTTCAACTATCAAGCCCAAGCAAGATGTGCCAAGTGCTGCATGATAGGATTCACTGTCTATGCCAGAAGTATTTGGAATGAGACTTGCAAAAGATCCTTGTTAATGATGGATGGAGCAGATGGTATGAATGTAAGTCATTTTGTAGGAAATTTAGGCTTAAAGCTGTTTGTATGTATCTGAATATATTTATAAATGAATAAAATCTCTTAATGAGAGAATGGAAAAGGTGGAACAGGATAACAGATAAGTGTCACCAAACAGTATCCAGTTATTTGGGCTTCATTCTACCTTTAATCTTTGCATATTATTTATTTAATGTATTCATCTAGTTTATTAGCTGCCAATCTTATAAAAGTGACTCTGGGTGGTATATAATAAAATTAGAAATGATGAATACATAAAACCTGTATTATTATGAAAAACATTTTTAAAAATATAAAAAACTAAACAATGAAATAACAAACAAAGGGATCTTAAGGGATGTATAATAATAATGGAGCCACCTCACAAGTTTATTCATGTCCTGGGATTTCCAGGCTTGTGGCACAACCAGATCTTAAGGGACCATCAGAAGCTCAAAAGTGATGAGGCCAACTTGGGCTGGGGAAGAGAAGTTTCCACAATGTGGTCACCACCACAGAAAAGACTGTCAAATGTTGCTTCCTAGCCAATGACCCATAGCATGCCCTATCTTCTAGATCTGGTAAGACGAACAAATGGAATCTGGGAGAGACAATCCCTCAAGTAACTCAGTCCTATGTCATGAAGGGCTTTAAAGGTCAACACCAACACCTTGAATTGGCCAAGAAAGAGACTGGTAACCAATGCAGCTCTAGGTACTCTTTGGGAGCAGCCCCATTGCATAGGAAGTAGCACTAGATTTTGGTTTCAACAGAGAGGAAAACACTCCTCGGGCAGGTCCTGAATACATTACTGCCAGGGCTGTGCATATTTCAAAAATATTTAAAAATGTTGCAAATTGAACATTTTTATATAGCTACTCCTCTGTTAATTAAATCAGCAACATCCTTTTTAAGACTTCCTTAACAGTCTGAAAAAAGATGGCATGAGATGGTTCCTTAAAACTACAGTATCTTTCTCAGATTCATGCATAAGTTGAAAAAGAATGAAGCTTCTTCAATTAGTAATAGAAGAACGCTCCGTCTTCATCTCCATTGGATTTCAGCCCAATTCAGTTTTTGGTTGTTTATGTTCTCTACTTCATATTATACTGAATGGCTTATACAAACCATCTTAAAAATGGGGTTACTTTAATGTTATTGCAGCAGGACTAAACCATTATATAGATAATAGATAAATTGTGAATTGTGAATTTCTTAATTCAGATCTTACTTGGACCATGACTTCCCTTCACATATGCTAGGCAAGCCACAACTGTGTAGTTTCATTTTCCTCTATCATGAAGATAGTAAGACTGTGTAATGACTGATATTCCATTTCAAGGACATTGTACTTAGTGATATAAAGTGTAAGTAGTGTGTAACTCAAAAGACTACCCTATCCAATATGATTCTAAGCATTAATTGAATCATATCTTTATACATCAGTATGGACAAAACATACTGGAGAAATGCTAACAGAACTTTCACCAGACTGAATTCAGCCATTAACACACCTCACAAAAACACAATGATCAGGGGTGGCAGGGGGAGAAACAACACCTTTGAGGTCAATATTGAGATTCAGAAGCTCTTGTCAAGCAGAACATTGGGCAAAACCACCAAGATTAATTTCAGTATCTGAGTAAGAAAAATTAAAGTCATGAATATTAGATGGAAGTGTGGGTGAGGAGAGAAATATTGGACACTAGTATTTGCAAAAAGAAACTGGATGTCTTGATGGATTATACCAATATGAGGCACTAGTGTGATTAGTTTCAATAAAAGCAAATGTAGTCATAATCTGCATCAACAGATGTATAGTGTCTGCAACCCGCGGCTCCGGAGCCGCATGCGGCTCTTTCAGCTGTCTCCTGTGGCTCCTAGTCCTCTGCCATGTGCAGTCCAAAAAAACAAAGTGGGACTAAAAAAGTTCAACCAATCAATTCAAATATGTAGGGTAGGTGCATATCTCACCTTGGCTCCACTCTTCAGTCAAACCCTGTTCTGCGCATGCATGCATGTACGCGCATGTGCACACATTGTTTGCGGCTCCCAGTTTTTCCTTTTGTGAGGGAACCGGTTCCGAGTGGCTCTTTCACTGTTTCAGGTTGCTGACCCCTGCACTAGAGTATGTTCAGAGGAAAGCAAACAAAATAAGAGGCATGGAAGAAAGAACCTATGAGAAAAGGTTCAAGATGTGAGGTAGTAGTAGTAGTACTCAATCTATAGGATGAAACGTTCCTTCTTTTTCCAAAAGTCCTCTTGTTTTTACACAACTGGTCCTGCCCTTCTGCCTTGCTGTAGCATTTGATAGTTAACCTCATCATTACTTATCTTTTTGGGTGATATTTAGGTCTCCTCCAGTTCTGCTCCTGTGAGAGATAGAAATCTCACAGCCTCATTACCTTCTGGCAATTACCATGGATTTTTTAAAATAAACAAATCCTGTAGCACTACTGCATAATCTACATAGCTTTGAAGCAAGTAACCAGGCAATTCCTTTGAGGAATTAGGCTGAGATCAGAAGTGATAATTTTTTACAAAAAATATTTCTTTAAAAGTAAGGGGGAGGGGGAGAAAAATTAATCTTGCTTTATCAGTCAAGCATTCTAGGGCAAAGGATATAAAATATACAGTGCTACAGAAATCACAAAAAGACCTGGGTAGGTCATAAGAGCATATTGACATTAATATTCTTCAAGCAACTTTCTGAAAAGAAGTGCCAATTCAGAATTATTAGGACACATAAAGATTTTAACTAGTATATACACATGGCCCATACACATGGTATCACAATCCAAGCCTGGTCTCTTTTCTAAATGTGTTACGATGTTGCAAGGAATTCTGAAGGAACAGAACTAATATCACGATGCCTTTCCCTCATTCTGAAGAAAGGGGTGGCTTCCTTCTGACACCATTATTCCTACTTGCTTCTCCTAGATTTTTCCAGATTTTTATACATTACAGGTATATATAAATTATAATACTTAGCTCTTTTTCTTGCCTCAGCCTCCTAACATCTGAGGCATAGATTTTACATAACAAAGAGTTTCTAAAAAGAAAAGGGGCTTTCATGGCCTACATACACGTAAATATTAACTCCCTTGCTTGAGAGAAAGGCACAATAAAGCTATTCCAGAAGGTAGGACAAGAAGTAAACTGCAAGGAAATAAAATGAAATGAATGAAATATCAGAGAAAAATCCCCTAATGGTAAGAGCAATTGAAGTGCAATTGTTTTGGGCCCGTTGGCATTGTCATCGGGCTGCCTCCTCCCCCCCTCTTCTGGACTTGTCATCTCTACCTCATTATGGCTTTTGCTGTCACCGCCGTTGATTATTCCATTATCATCATGTTTGTGGCTTTGGGACCTGCCACCGGCCGACTGAACTTTTCTGAACTTTTCAACTTTTCATTGATTCCATCTATTGGCACCCTCCATTGCCCGATGTTACTGTTACCGTCTCCCTTTATATGCCAGTGTATACCTTAGAGGAACTTTACTCGCTGCGAGATTCCTCCCTCTTGCAGAAGCGTCCATCTGTTTTGCAGAAGATCTTTCTTGATGACGGGTTGTGGGACCCTGAGAGATGGCATGCTGCAAAGAGGAGTTTGAGGGGTTTTTTATTGAGATTTTTAAATAAAATTTTAAGGGGATCCGGGAGGGGGGAGGCCAAAGGGATCTGGAATGAACTTGGGGGAGTTCGACCCAGACAGCAGTCCAGACCATCGGATGGTCATGGGGGGGTAGGGATTTGGGGGTGGACTCAGCTCCGAGTGAGGAGGGGCTTCCTATTTTGATGGTGATTGGGAGGGGCAGAGAGTGTGGGAGCAGAGGACTCTATCGTAATTGGGGAATGAACCACTGCTGTCTTCAAGTGGTTGCCTGTTCCCGCCCTCATTGCTCTTCTTGCTCCCCCAGGGGCATAGGATTGCAGGACCCTGGGCTTAGGCTGGTTTATTTCAATGCCAGGTCCATGGTGAACAAGGCTCCCCTCATACACGATCTCATTTAGGAGGAGAACGCGGACCTGGCCTGCATCATGGAGACCTGGTTGGGCCAAGAGGGGGGTGTCCCCCTCTCGGAATTATGCCCACCAGGCTTCCGAGTGCTTCACCAGCCATTGGCCCAGGGCACGGGTGGGGGGGTGGCAGTTATTATTAGGGAGAGTCAGATAGGCGGGTGTGAGTCTCTCCTTTTGAAGTGGGGTCCTGGAGTTCAGTTGGGCCTATTGATTACGTACCTGTCTCCCAGCTGTGTGTCAGTGGCCCTGCCCAAACTTCTCGATGTCTTGTCCAGGTTGGCGATTGAGTTCCCCAGGCTCATAGTTCTGGGGGACTTCAATCTGCCTTCCATGGGTGAGGCATCTGAGTTGCCTCGGGAGTTCATGTCCTCCATGACGGCCATGGACCTGACTCAAATAATTCAGGACCCGAGTCATAATGGAGGGCACACAATTGACCTGGTTTTTATCTCTGGGCAGTGGATTAATGGTCTGGGTAGGGGAGATTTAACTATCCAACCCCTGTCATGGTCCGATCATTTCCTTCTCTGGCTAGACTTTCAGTATGCCACGCCATGCCTCTGGGAGGTGGAACTGACTAGTTGGTTCCACCCCAAGCACCTGATGGACCCTGAGTGGTTCCAGACGGAGCTTGGGACATTTCCTGCTTCCCTTGCCCACGACTCTGCCGAGGCCCTAGTAGCGGCCTGGGAGAGAGCGGCTGCTGGGGCCTTGGATCGAGTTGTGCCTTTGCGGCCTCTGACCCATCGCAGATCCCAAGTGTCCCCCTGGTTTACCGAGCGACGCCGAGAGATGAAGCACCAGAAAAGATGCCTAGAGAGCTGTTGGAGGTCCAGCAGATCCAAATCTGATTGAACACAGCTAAGAACTTATCTTAAGTCTTACCTAGTGGCAATGGAAGCGGCAAAGTGTGTTTACTTTTCCGCTCTCATTGCGTCTGCAGATAACCATCCAGCCACCTTGTTTAGAGTGACCCACTCACTGCTTAATCCGCAACCGAGGGATGACCCCTTGCAAGGTAGGGCTGAGGAATTTGTACAGTATCTGCAGGACAAAATAGCTCAGATCCGGACTGGTTTGGACTCCGACTGGGCAGAATCCGGTGGGGTGCAGAGGTCTTGGTTTTACCATTTGGGGTGAGTTTGACCCTGTGTCTTTGGATGATGTGGACAGGATTACATGTAGACTGAGCACTGCAACCTGTTTATTGGACCCATGTCCCTCCTGGCTAGTTTTGGCTGCTGGGGAGGTGACAGGAGACTGGCTCCAGGCAGTTGTCAATGTTTCATTGACAGAGGGTGTCTTCCCCTCCACCTTAAAAGAGGCGGTGGTGAGGCCCCTCCTCAAGAAGCCTGCTCTGGACGCGGCCTCATTAAATAACTATCGTCCTGTCTCCAAACTTTGCTTTGTAGTGAAGGTTGTTGAAAGTGTTGTGGCGCATCAGCTTCCACATTTCCTGGATGAAGAGGACTATCTGGACCTGTACCAGTCCGGTTTCAGACCTGGTTACAGCATGGAAATGGCATTGGTCGCACTGGTAGATGATCTCTGGCAGGCCTGGGACAGGGGTTGCTCCTCTGTCCTGGTCCTACTTGACCTCTCAGCAGCTTTTAATACCATCGACCATGGTATCCTGCTGCGACGGCTCGAGGGGTTGGGAGTGGGAGGCACTGTTTTACGGTGGTTCTCATCCTACCTCTCGGGCTGTTCGCACTTTGTAGTGGCAGGGGTGCAGAGATCTACCCCAAGGCCCCTTTCCTGTGGGGTACCTCAGGAGTCAGTTCTCTCCCCCCTCTTGTTTAACATCTATATGAAGCCGTTGGGTGAGATCATCCGTGGCTTTGGGGTGAGGTATCACCAATATGTGGATGATACCCAGTTGTTTATCTCCACCCCGAGCCAACCCAGTGATGCCCTTGACATGATGTCCCGGTGCCTGGAGGCGGTGCGGGTCTGGATGGGAAGGAACAGGCTCAGGCTGAACCCCTCCAAGACCGAGTGGCTGTGGATACCAGCATCTTGTACTGTCCAACATGTTCCATCTCTTTTGATGGGGAGAGAGCTCTTGCCCCCCTCAGAAAGGGCCCACAACTTGGGTGTCCTTCTGGATTCACGGCTTAACCTGGAAGATCATCTAACCACCGTGACCAGGGGGGCCTTTGCACAGGTTCGCCTGGTGCGCCAGTTGCGCCCCTTTTTGGACCAAGATGCCCTATGCACGGTCACCCACGCCCTTGTCACTTCTCGCCTGGATTACTTCAATGCTCTCTACATGGGGCTGCCTTTGAAGTGCACCCGGAGGCTTCAGCTGGTGCAAAATGTAGCTGCGCAGGTGTTTATGGGAGTATCTCGATACTCCTATGTTACACCTCTCCTGCGCGAGCTGCATTGGCTTCCGGTTGCCCTCCGGGTGCGATTCAAGGTGCTGGTAATTACCTTTAAAGCCCTACATGGCTTAGGCCCGGGGTACTTGCGAGACCACCTGCTGCCAATGTCAACCTCCCATCGCCCGGTTCGCTCCCACAGAGTCAGCCTCCTCAGGGTTCTATCGGCCAGGCAACGCCGGCTGGCGACCCCCAGGGCGAGAGCCTTCTCTGTGGGTGCACCGACCCTCTGGAATGAACTGCCCAATTTCTTATATTTATTGTTTAATTCTTTTTTTAATTTTTGTATTTTATGTCTCTTAATTTTTATTGTTGTGAGCCACCCTGAGTCCTTGGGGAGAAGGGCGGCACATAAATTTAATAAATCCTAATCCTAAGAGTGGAACAGCTCTCTTGAAACTCTGCTTTGTTGGAGATGTTTAAACAGAAGCTGGATGACCATCTGTTGGAGAACTTCTGCATGTGGGTTCTTGCACCGGACAAGCATTTAGATCCAATGATTTAGATTCAGTGATCTAAGGTCCTTTCTAATCCTTTCTGTTAATATGCTCATAGGGAATGAAATTTTGGACATGCTTGTGGACTGAGCATGTTGCTTACGACTAGTTTGGTTTATGCATAAGGCTAAGCCAGGTTTGTTTGAACCATGTTTTGTTGGACAAAGTATAGTGAGCTCTGTTTATCGCAGCTGGAATGATCTTCACATTAATTTAAAGCAGGGATGTCAAACTACCAGCCCATGGGCCATATGCATCCTGCTGAAACCGCGCCCACCCCATTGCCAGTAATGGAAAAAAAAGTCACGATATGTTGCAACATGTCACGTGACGTTGCAAGTTTGACACCCCTGATCTAAAGCCACATGCAGAATGCTATGACTTACAGCTATTTGAAGAATCAAGCTATTAGAAGACAGTAACATTAAAAATCAATTGCATTTGTAAGTTGCCCATTGCTGCTTCTTGGAATTACTATAATGTATCATTCCATGGTGATGATTAAACCACTGACAGTGACCAATTTAATTGCCTAAAATGGATGAATTAGAGAGCACCCAACTAATAATTTTACTGTTGGCTTGGCCCTTTTATCTTGGAGTAGAATCACAGCCAGAAGTTTTTAAAAGAACTATTTTAAGGAAATGAGGAGAAGAAAAGATGTAAAAGAGGGAGAAAAAGAAACTGGAGAGAGAACAGAGGAACGTGGTTCAAAGATCAATCACATTCTGTGGTTATGTTTACAAAACATATTAACCCGTGGTTTACATAAATACTGGCTATGTTTACAGAACATACTAATTCATACTTTACTTGAAAATTACTAGTGCAGTAGCCAATTCTTTAAGTTCACATAACTATCCATGTTTGTTCAATCTGAACAACACACTGAAGCCAAAGCTAACAACTGTATTTTAGTCTAGTGTGTTGCTGAAACCAGCCATGATTTTATGCAATCTTCTAGACTTTTCTGCTCTAGAACTAAGGTCCTCTTACAGCCCATATTTACGTCCCCATTAGATTGTTCTGTATCACTAAATTATATTGCAGGATCTTTCTAGTTCCTGACTAAGCAAGCAAGATTTAATGGACAAAATAAAGTTCTGCAGAAGTGAGTCAGGCCAAACTGCAATTGAAATGAAATAAAGAAATATTTGGCTCTTTTAAAACAAGCCAGAAAAATAAATATGCAACTGATCTATCAGCCAAGTATTCCACTGTGCTTTTGAACTTCTGTTTATTCACGGCAGGATCTCTTTCCTCATCTAACTCTTTGAATTCTTCCTTTATTTTGCCTTACATAGTTTTTCATAATACATCTCTGAACAGACTCTCAGCTGTGTCAGTCTTCAGGTAACAGCTTATGATAGGCTGGAACAGACCCATAAAAATACAATGTGTAATCTTGAGAACTTCCTGTACAGGAAGGCATACGTTCAGACCAAATGGCACCAGGCAAACAATGTGTCCTACAATGACTTCATGAGAACAAACAAATCAGGTGAAGAGTTAACGTTCTACTACAAATGTTCTCATCGGTTCTGAAAGGATTAAGAGTTAGGTCTGAAGAAAATGGAAAAAAAAAACTTTTCTTCCCCATGAATTAAATAAATCTGTTCACAGGGGTGTTAAAGAAAGTGTTGGATTTCCTTCCCGAGGTTAGAGAAACACTGAAATAATGTACTTCTACCTTCACTTTGAAACGGGTAATTGCAGCATTGCTGTTAGCCTTGATTTCAAAGCTTAAAGTATTTCTAAGTATTGGAGTTTCCCTTTTGGTTAAGTAGTAGTCACCCTGAGCTTTTAGCAAGATATTTAAGAACTGTTTGTACTGTGCCATGAGTTGTATATTACTTTGTTTGGAAACTGTTGGTGTGGGAAAGTCCTGCTGTTAGTTCATCTTCAGCTCCAAATTTACTCTCACTGCTCAGTGGATAACCGGCGAACATGTGTGATTCAAAAATAAGTTTTTCTGAAAGGGTGTTTTCAATGTAGCATAGTCCTTCAAGTACAACAAAAACTCAGGACTGTCTTTGTTATACTTTGTCAAGTCAATGATACATCTGATCTGTATCTATACTCAGCAAACAGTCTGACCTAAACATTTCAAGGTACTTAAAGAAAATTATAAAGCAAGGTACTGATGTTTGACATTATCGGTAGTCTTCTCTTTTCTGAGCTCCCCTAATTCAATTGGGTGCCTTCACACATGATGGCTTCTGAGTGGTCTGTACTCCCACTCCCACTCCCCAAGATCTCCACTGCCTTTATCTTGTTGATTTTTCACAAATTGTTAAAAACTAAGTTATTCTTCCAGGCTTGGGATTAGAATGTTGGTCTTTTAATTTATCGTTTATGTTTTGATAGATTGCCTAGAGGTATTGTGGAGTTCAAATTAAAAAAAACTCCCATAATCCACAATCAGCATAGTTTAAGGGTGCAATAGCTGGATATTATACTTTATGTTGTATGTACACGACTGAAGGGAACTACATTGAAAAAGGGGTAGAACAGTTATTCAAGGTGCCTATAGAATAATGCACTGCTATTTCTATGGGCCCTATACTTACACTTGAAAGTATTCAGACTAAAACAAAGTGGACTTGTGGGATCAGGATTTCTCATGCTTGAGCCATTTTGAATGGCAACCCATTCAACTGCCCTCTGGGATTGCAAATACTGTACCAGAAGCAGGTTTCTTAAAAAACAATTCATGTTCAATTACTTACAACTGTTTTGGCAGAAATGGTCATGAGTAATAAAACATTATTACTGGTTGTACAACATTCCTTTAACTCCTAAAGCTGCACTTCTTGATCTTTACAGAGGAGGAAGGGGATAGAATTGTTTTTGAAATTGTTAGGTATTGCAATAGAAAAACTACACCATCATTTTTCTAAGATTCCCTTTGATCTTTAGTTGATAAAATCATGTTGAGCCTTTCAGAAAAAACTACTCCCAAATCTCCTTATAATTCTGGCATTATGTCAAATTGCAAATTAATCTTCTCAATTCTTTTTCTTTCAACTTGCTCAGTTTTATATATTTCAATCATTTTCCTTCTTTATTAACTTTTGTTTAAGACTCCTAATATCTTTTCCCATCTAGAGGGCAATGACACTCCACTAAACTAATCAAAATATGTTTCAAAATATCATGTGAGCAGCATTCTTCTCTAGAGTGCCTGTATGTCCAAATTAGGAATGTATTTGTTTTATTAATTTTTAGGGCTTGTAAACTGCTGCAAACAAACAAATTCTGAGCAGCAAACAATTTCCCAAATCCATAATGTGGGTATATAAGCCAGACAAGATAAATGACATCAGTAATACATTTAAAGTCAAATGAAAAACAATGCAATTATGCATAAACTGGGAATATGAACATTCTAAACTAAATAATCATTCAATGAATAGGTGCAATGATTCTGTCTCACAAGGTTTAATGGAACAATCAAATATTTACACACTTTCTCAATGGAAGATATGATATAAAATAATATCAAGATTGTAATTATTCAGGTTATATATATTTATCCAAGTTTTTGAAGATGTTTTCTGTACAAAGTAAAAATTGCAATTTGTTGCATTTAGGCTGATCCAAGAAACTTTGTGTTTCTAAACTCCCTTTTCAATGTTGGTGAATATAACTAGATAGAAAAGTCTGTTAGTGAATAGCTGTGATTCTTTGTCTTTGTTTTCCATTATATTTGATTTCTTCCATGTGGTAAGATTATTTTTCTTTTCCCACAAAAGCCTCCCACAACTGACTAACCTCGCCTCCATCTCCTTTTAATTTTTGTCACTGTCAGCTCTTGGGGCTATCTGATTAAACATCATTTCCAGTCCAAAACAATCAAGATTCTACAATATCAAGTCACAGTGATCTAATCTCAGCTATGTTACCAATAAGTGGAGATAAAATGAAAAAGGTAGCAGACAAGTTACAATGATTGTCTTGATTTGTCATCTGCTTGATATTGTTGAATCTAAACTTAATTAGACTTGTCTAAAATGATCAGATAATGTTCAGAAATACTGGATATCAGTACTCCCAGCCAGCATTTGAAAGATAAAGTAATTTAGAACAAAAGGCAAAAGGATGATCCCATCTTATAAAATAACATAGACATTTTAAAATTGATACTGGGCTAATGTAGATTCAGCTTTTATTTGAATTTGATATCATGATGGAGCTATGTCATTTGATTCGTAATAGAATACTCATTCTATAGTTTGCACAAGGGGGCAATTATTACTACGGTTCATTACACAGTCAGCCAGATGGTCAGACTGGATTTGGCATTTGTCTTGATGTCCACCTATCCAGTGTTTCCCAAGGACTGGGATCAGTAGATATGGATGTTTGATGGTGTTACAGATAGTGTCACATGATGTACTGTAAGCTGTTCTGAATAAAGTTGCCTTTTGCAGTTGACTAATGGTGAATTTGTCAATACTGATGATGCTCCAGTTGTTTTGGGATTGCATCTCAGGTGCCTATTACTATTGGTACTGCCTTTGCTTTCCTTTGCCACAGTTAATCTATTTCTATTTTCAGGATTTGTATTTTGTTATCTTCTCCAGTTCCTTCTCTTCTATTCTGCTACTTCCAGGTAATTATGTCCACTATCCAGACTTTTTGTCTTTCTTATCAACAATTGTTAATTAACAATTGTTAAGTCTTATTAACAACTGTTAAGTCTTATCAACAATTGTTAACTTAACAATTGCTTGAATTCTAAAATTCCAGACAGGCACCTGCCACATAACATGCCAGACTTATTATTATTGTTGTTGTTATTATTATTATTATTATTATTATTATTATTATTATTATTATTATTGTTGTTGTTGTTGTTGTTGTTGTTGTTGTTATTATTATTATTTTAATTGATGTAACATTTTAGAAGCCTTAACACAAAAGCTTTTTGTTCAAAGTCAGGAGAAACATTTCTAGATTATTTGCATTTGATTCCCTGGAGACAAGAGAGATTAGGACCTATTTCCCTCTCATATTCCAGAGTTAAGATCTGTGTGAAGTTGTCATTTATGTTTGATGTTTTGTACATTATCATTTTTCCTAACTATTTTCCAAAGTTGTTATCCTCCTTTTCAGTCACCAGGACAAGTAACATCCCTATGTAATATTTGATTTTCAATACAGGCCTGTGACAAAATCTTTACATATTTGCTACCCACCTTTCATTTCTGATTGTGATGCCTGGTTCTGTTCCAGCTCCAGTTTTCAAATCTACTATTGTTTAATTAGCCTGACAGTATTAGGAACTATAGTATATTTGCAATAATGAGCATTTACATTTATATTTACCTGCTCTCTGAAAACCCCAAAAAACAACCTAAAGATGATCATGTAACTCATCATCCTTTGAATGAACAAATGAAACAAATGAAATATAATGATGATCATATAACTCATCATCCTTTGAATGAACAAATGAAACAAATGAAATATAATGAAAATATACTGGGCAACTGAAGACTTCCTGGGGTGCTGAACAACTAGATGGAGGGCAATAAACCTAAACACAGTTCAAGGCAAGTCAGAAAGTATGTTAGATTGTACAGCTAAATGGTGGACAGTTGTTGGAGGTGGTTACATTCCACAATAAATTATCGGTCATGATTCTGAGAAGTTTTCTTGGCAGAGTCAAGTATCTTGGCCTAAAGTGCTTTTCATTAGCCTGGGGATAAGTATCACCTGCAGTTCTAGACTTAAGTACTTCTCTGTCTTCTGATAAGCTCTTCTGCAGAATACAGAATAATAGAATTGGATGGGACCTTGGAGGTCTTCTAGTCCAACTCCCAGCTCAAGCAGGAGACTCTACTGTATAACATTCCAGACAAATGGCTGTCCAATCTGGTAAATTGGTAGATGCATAAGACTCCACCTCTGCAGCATCATAGCCTCTGAAACTTTGCCTATAGATATGTTTTGTTTTCCCAGCTGTAAAGAATCATTTACTTCCACATTAAAAGGACTGGTGAGGTCACAAAGGAGTCTTGTGAGATGGACCAAAATTAGGTGATTCTGCTCAATACCACAACATATTTTTCAATGACCAATCAGAATCTGGAGAACAGTTAGCTCTACTGAGCTTAGTAGAAGGAAATCAAAAGCTGAGTCAACCTTGGTCCTCTAGGAAGATGAGAAAAATACTCCTACTATTATTAGTAAAACAAGTTATATTTCCCCAGGTCAGGCAACATAAATCTGTCCCACCTGATATCTGTTATGGAATTTAATCTTTTCTCAGGGCTTAAAACTGATTAGGGTTAAAATTCCAATTCTATATGGTCTTCATTATTGGATGATGTACAGTAGATGATCTCAGCTATATTTCCATTTGGGCCATATTCTGCATAAATTAAATTCAAGGGTTATCATCTTCTTCTGGATCATCACTGGCTTTCAAGGGAGGCTACTCCAAAGTTAACAAGTGGGACCAAGCCAATAAATCAGATTTCATTTGCTTTGAAATAGCTCAGAAGGCTGTCTTCAAGCATTTTGTGAAGTTGGATTTCTAGATTATATACCATATGATGAGCCCCCCTGACTACTTAAGTCAGAGATGACCATAATCCTTTCCTGAGATCACTACAGAATCCTACTCCACAATGGTGAAATCCAGTGGCAGGGTTTCCCATCACGATGAAGGAACCGTGTAACAAAATTAAAGGCGTGATTTATTTGCTCATCAGGGTTACTTAGGCAAAAATAAGATCAGTGCTGTTTTGGAAAACACCACACAGACTTCATTTTGCAACTTATACTCACGAAACAGGAAAGAATCCAATTTATCTTTCCATGAATTAATATAACTTTGCTTCTAGTTTAGCCCTTAAGCAAGCATAATACAGTGCTTGGGAGCTGGCAAACAATAATACAAGTCTCACTCCACACCACAAAAATCTGTGGCCCTTTCAAACATGCTGGCTCTGACACTTTGGCATCCCTGCCAGAGATTGGATACCCATAGCTTGAATATCTCCTTTTGATGTGCTTATGGCAAATAAAAATCAAGGTCTTACTAACAATCTATATTTCAAATGATTAATCTTAAGACTTTCAAGCTAGAATGAAATTTCCCTTGGTACATTGACTTCCTCTTCAGTACATAGTTTACTTTCCTAAGCTATCTAAATAAAGTTGAGTTGCTGGTTTTCCTGTTAGTACTTTTTCCTCCCTTTTTGTGCATGAAATGGTGTAAACAAGACCTGGCTGCACAATCCTATTAATTTTAAAGAAGAAAAAAATATTAGATGATGTATGGTGTGTCCAAAAAATCAACTTTAAAATTAAATCTTTAGAAGGAATGTTTTTTTGAAACCAAGGAGAACTCTCCTTTTGATCTCTTCACTGGTGTGAACCAGCATGGCAGTGATTCAGAAGAACAGGAAATAGTTTTCCCCATTCATTTGTGCAACTAGTGAAATGCAAAATAGGCTAAATCAAAACCTGGACCTCCTTTCTATCATCTAGTCATTGACTTTACATAGAGCCCTTTTAGTGAGATTAGCACAGACACATAGCCAATTCATAGAGAAATAGCATTTCTAAATCCCCATTCTTCTTTCATCATATTTTGAGAAATATAAGAGAAAAATTCTGTTTTAGGAATATTCTTGTCTTCTTTTCTCCTCCTCTTCTCCATGAGGTCTTTAATTAATGTCTTCTATAGAAGAAAACTGTTTTTGTTCTTGATTCTTTTGTTCTTGAAAAAGATATTGTTTCTTTGGACTACTGCAATGTATACCTAAGATCAGAGACAGTTACCATTGTGACATGCAGAAAGTGAGTGTAACTGCACACTTTTCCTCACCTTACATCTTAACAAATTGAAAGTTGTAATAGAAGGAAAGTGGTAGGTTTAATTGTGAATGGAAGATCTAAATATATGTTTAAAAGTATGAAATAATATTGTTTAGTTTGCTAGGGGTGTATATAAGGTGAGAATCCATCATACAGTGATATGGTCAAGGATGAAACTTTGGCAGTTAGATGTTACGCTCATGAACAATTAACAGTATAACTAAATAATCTGAGATGAGATCAGAGGAAAGTTCTGCAGCATGAAATAGTGCAAGAGGGAAAGTTATTCTGCTAAATGAAATTAGGGAATAGGTATGAATGATATGGATAAGTACAAACGAATATTTGACTGATATGGAGACGCCCCCAAAATGAATGATAATGATGACTGTCTGGTGAATATCTGAATATGGGATTTAAGCCTAGGTTTACTCATGCATACATACAGGAGGGGAATCTATAGAAGAACATGATTAATTTGATTATATACCATAAAAGATGAGGAACAAATGTGGGACAGCGTTTTTTAAAAAAACTCCTAACAGCAGAACTTGGGGAAAAGTTGCCATAGAAGAAAAGGGAAAAAATGAAAGTATGAATACAGAAGTTGTGTAAAAATATACTGGAAGATATATTTCCCCCCCTCCATATGAATGAAGAGCAGAAGGAAGAAAAGAGGGTCTGGGAGCTGCTTGGAACAGAGTAAAAAAGCATTATGTTACAGAATGCCAGAGAAATATGTAGAGTCACACTAACTGGAAATACAAGGCAAAGAGCATTAACTCTGCTCTGTATCAAAGGTTAAACAGGGAACAAAAGCTTATTGTGTTGATGGGATGGAAGTGTCATTTTATTTGTAGACCATTTTGTCAACTCCAAGAGCCATGGCCATTGTCACTCACATCCACTATTGCCACTCCTTTGCAGTGTTGTTGTTGTTAGTTGTAAAATCGTGTCCAACTCATCATGACCCCATGGACAACATTCCTCCAGGCCTTCCTGTCCTCTACCATCTTCTGGAGTCCATTTAAGCTCACCCCTACTGCTTCAGTGACTCCATCCAGCCACCTCATTCTCTGTCGTCCCATTCTTCTCTTGCCCTCAACCTTTCCCAGCATTAGGCTCTTCCCCAGTGAGTCCTTCCTTCTAATTAGGTGGCCAAAGTATTTGAGTTTCAACTTCAGGATCTGTCCTTCTAAAGGGCAGTCAGGGTTGATCTCCTCTAGGGCTGACCGGTTTGATCGCCTTGCAGTCCAAGGGACTCGCAGAAGTCTTCTCCAGCACCATAGTTCAAAGGTCTCAATTTTTTGGCGCTCAGCCTTTCTTATGGTCCAACTTTCACAGCCATACTTTGCAACTGGGTAGACCATAGCTTTGACTAAAGAAAAGAATTGATGGGAAAGTTAGAGATACAGATTGTAAAGAAGGTAAAATATCTGGGGATTCATCTGACAGCAAGATGTATAACAATTAAAGAAGATAACTATTATAAATTGAAAAGAGAAATTGAAGTAGATTTGGATAAATGGAAAAAGGTACAACTATCATTAATGGGTAGGATTGCAATAATCAAAATGAATATATTACCATGATTGTTGTTTTTGTTCTCAACAATACCAATAAGACTGGAAAATAAATATTTTGAGGGGCTAAATAAAATAATTTTGAAATATATTTGGCAGGGGAAAAAGGCAATGATTAATCTAAAAATGTTACAGGATGCAAGACTCAGAGGTGGGTTTGGCTTACCTAATTGGGAATTATATTACCAGGCTGCAGCATTGTCATGGATGAGAGAATGGATTTTACTGAGGAATACTAGATTATTGACATTAGAGGGACATGACTCACAGTTGGGATGGCATGCGTTCATATGGCATGGGAAAAATAGAATACACAGCTATTTCCAGAGACATCATATCAGGAATTCTTTATTGATGGTTTGGAAGAAAATAAAGAGAAAGCATTACTTGAGGATTCTAGATTGGCTCTCAACTATGGAAGCGTTAATACACCGCAATATGTTTAACATGGAAAACATTATAAGATATAAAGACCTACTAACAGACATGGGGAAGCTGAAAACCAAACAACAATTAGAGGAACAAGGAATAAAGATGGATTGGTACATGAGAACGCAAATACAATCTAGATATGAAAAAGATGCTAAAATAGATGGTTTTAATTTGGGGGAGAACAGAGTTAGATGAAATACTTACGGGAACTGAAGAAAAATGGATTAAACAAATGTATAGCTACTTACTATATAGGGAATTAGAGGAGGAAAAGTTAAGGAGTCAATGATAAAATGGTCAAGAAACTTTGGATACACAATTGAATTAGACAGATGGCAGCAATTATGGGAAAGAAACTATAAACTGACAATGGTGACAGCGTATAAAGAAAATATGTACAAGATGTTCTACAGATGGCATATGTCTCCAGAAAGACTAGCTAAAATGTTTAAGGACAGATCCATGAAATGTTGGAAATGCCATCAAATACCAGGCTCTTTCTATCATATGTGGTGGACGTGTGCAGAAGCTAAAACCTATTGGAACATAATCAGATCATGGATAGAAAAGATGATAAAACAACATATAGAACTAAAACCAGAAATATTCCTGTTGGGTATTTTACCAGAGAAATATAGCAAAGAGAACACATATTTGATTATTCATATAACCACTGCAGCTAGGGTTGTGTTTGCACAAAACTGGAAGGCACTGAAAGCTCCTCCAGAAGAAGAGGTGGTCAGGAAAATAATGGAATGTGCGGAAATGAATAGATTAACAATGATAATTAAAGATAAGACAGAGTCAGAGTATTACGAAATTTGGGGAAAATTTTATGAGTGGGTGAAAAAGAGAATATGCTGACTTCTGGTTTGCCAAGCCAGCTGACATGGACGTCTGGAGGACAGCTCTCATCTTCCACGTCCAGTTTTCACATTGCCTGGGAGTCCTAAAAGGGCCGAAGAGCTGCCTTGGAGGGGCGACCAGATAGAAGGGGCTTTTGCAGAAATGTGCAGGAGCTGCAACCCCCCCCCATGTAAGTGCCTGCATTCCCTTCGTACCGGTGGACGAAAGACTGGCCATAGTAATATGTCCAGTTACTAGGCTGGAGACAGCCAAAGTCAAACTTGCCATTAGGCAACATTAAAGCAGCGTGGAAGAGATGGGGGTAAGATTCCTCTCTTATTTATTTATTTATTTATTTATTTATTTATTTATTAGTTTTTA
The DNA here is from genome assembly GCF_947247035.1 of Vipera ursinii. Taxonomy (NCBI): domain Eukaryota; kingdom Metazoa; phylum Chordata; class Lepidosauria; order Squamata; family Viperidae; genus Vipera; species Vipera ursinii. The sequence goes on along the minus strand of NC_139514.1, from coordinate 93,038,793 downwards.
TAAACCGCCCTTCTCCCGAGGGACTCGGGGCGGTGTACAGAGGAAGGAATGTATACAGATTGAACAATAAAAATAATAAGAAACACTAATGAAAACAAACTGGGACCCCAATTAACGCTATCATGCCAGGCCGGACTGCTGGAACAGGAAAGTTTTTAAGTCGCGACGGAAGGTACGGAGGTCGGGGGCCATCCGGATTTCGGTTGGTAAGCTGTTCCAGAGGGCTGGCGCACCCACTGAGAATGCCCTCCCCCTGGGGGCCACCAGCCGACATTCCTTGAGCGGTGGCACCCTGAGGAGGCCCTCTCTGTGGGAGCGCACAGGACGGTGGGGTGCTGACATTGGCAGAAGGTGCTCCCGTAGGTAGTCCGGACCCATGCCATGTAGGGCTTTGTATGTCATTGTTAGCACCTTGAACTTCACACGGAAGGTAACCGGAAGCCAGTGCAGCGCACGGAGGAGAGGTGTGATATGGGAGTATCGGGAGGCTCCCAAGAGTGTCCGTGCCGCCGCACTTTGCACCAGTTGAAGCTTCCGAGTGGATCTCAAGGGCAGCCCCATGTAGAGAGCGTTACAATAGTCTAGGCGAGAGGTCACAAGGGCATGGGTGACTGTACGTAAGGAATCCAGGTCCAGATAAGGCCGTAGTTGGCGAACTAGTCGAACCCGGGAGAAGGCCCCCTTGGTCACAGCTCCTATGTGGTCTTCCAGGGAGAGCTGCAAGTCTAGGAGGACACCCAGGTTGCGGGCCCTATCAACAGGGGGAAGTAACTTGTCCCCAATGTTAAGCAGTGGCTTGCCGGTACGTACAGCCATTCAGTCTTGTCCGGGTTCAGTTGAAGCCTGTTTCTCCCCATCCATTCCCGGACCGCTTTCAGGCAGTGGGACATCACGTCTAGGGCATCACTGATATTGTTTGGAGTTGAGATAAAAAGCTGGGTGTCATCAGCATACTGATGGTACCCTACTCCAAAACTGCGAATGATCTCACCCAGCGGTTTCATGTAGATGTTGAACAGGAGAGGTGAGAGGACCGACCCCTGAGGGACTCCGCAAGCGAGAGGCCTCGGGGTCGACCTCTGTCCCCCTGTCAGCACCGACTGCGAGCGACCCTGGAGAAAGGAGGAGAACCAACGCAGAACCGTGCCTCCCACTCCCAGTCCCCTGAGGCGTCGCAGCAAGATACCATGGTCGATGGTATCGAAAGCCGCCGAGAGGTCTAATAAGACTAGGACAGAGGAATGGCCCCTGTCCCGGGCTCTCCAGAGATCATTCATCAGAGCAACCAATGCCGTCTCCGTGCTGTAGCCCGGCCTGAAACCCGATTGGTACGGGTCTAGATAAACCGCTTCATCCAGGATCTGAGGAAGTTGGTGCGCCACCACGCTCTCAACAACCTTCGCAAGGAAGCGAAGATTGGAGACTGGACGAAAGTTATTCAAAGAGGATGGGTCCAAGGTGGGCTTCTTGAGGAGAGGTCTCACCACCGCCTCCTTCAAGGCGGTGGGGAAGTGACCCTCACTCAGAGAAGCAGAGATGACCGCTAGGAACCAGCCTCGTGTCCCCTCTTGAGCTGCATAGGCCAGCCAGGAAGGGCACGGGTCCAGTAAGCATGTGGAGGAGCTCAACTTATACCTTAATCTTCTTCTTTTCACCTAAATAAGCTGCTAAGTTCCTTCCCCCTGTGGAGAGGGAGGGAGAAATTCAATCCTCCCTTCAAATAAGTGGCGAGTAAGCTCAGGGGTGTTTTTAAAAAAACATTGAAAAAAGAAATGGACTAAAAGAAAAGAACTTTCAAAGTACTTGGGGGACACCCAGTGGCTAAATCTGAAATTGCAATCTGATTTTCTCTTTTTAAAAAATCAAGAAAATATTTAAGAAAAACAAGATAAGATTAACCTTGAACACCATATGTGAAACTTCACCATGGAAGAGTTTCAAAAACAAATCTAAGCTATGTGGGAAATATCTTACCAAACTTATCAGTTCCTTTCTACAGCTGGCAATGAAATAAGAGCTTTTGGAAAAGAATTAGAAAGCATCTCGAAGAAACAAACTCAAACTGTGACTACAACTAATATTTTATCGGGACAGAACTTAACAGAAGAAATTGAACAATCAAATACATTGGCAGAAGAATTAAATATTCAACAAATACAGACTTTTGAAGATCATAATGGGAAACAGATGGAAAAAAATATTCAGTCCAGGACAATTATATCAAGAGGTGAAAATAATGAGAAGATTTGGTGCTGTTAACACCAAAACATCAAAAATGGAGACTGGAGGACTACTTCATGATATAACAAGAATGCTTTGATGACCCTGAGGCAAAGAAGCGAAAAATGACATGGCAAAGGAAGAAAGCAAGAATAAGATTGAAGAAATATGGGCATTCTTAAGAGGCCTGAATAGATAATACCAAAATAGACAAGATTGTACTTGGATTACAAGAGATTGTTTTGATGAGTACATAAAAATGCTGATTAATTAGAAAATAAAATAAAACACAGATGTATGAATATTAACATTGAAATTTTGTGCTCTTTAAATGACATGGATTAAGATGTATATATGTTAAGAATGATAGAATGTAACTAATATACTTGGATGTAGTGACAAGAAAGGATGTATTAAATGTTGAAACGGAAGAAATTTTGGTTAATTTTTAATATATGGAAACTATAAATGAGAAATAAGAATTATATTGTCTTCCTCCTCTTTCTCCTCCTTGCAACTGGTATCCTAATGACTACCATTTTAATATTGTACTACTAACATTGATATGGAAATGAGATAAATAAGAAGTGTATTTAAATTACTAGGTATTGAAGAAAATTGTGTAAAGGGAAAGGAGGTTATTTAGCAATATGAAGATAAGAAATTTTAAACATTTAATTTTAATATCAGTGTAAAATTAAAGCTGGAAAAATATATAAGGTGTTTGATATTTTAAAAATGGAATGTTAAAATATAAAATATGCTAAAGTATTGACAAATATAAGAAAACTGTTAAATGACTGATGGATAGCAATGAGAAGTATGTTAATTTAGATAAGAGATAATTTGTATTAAAGGAAACAAGAGAGAGGAAGTATTGGTTACAACAATTTGGAGATTTGTAATAATATGTATTTGTCTGAAATGGAATTATTGTAACCCAGACACCACATTGCTTTTTAAAGATACTATTGTAATATTGGAAAACTAATTAAAAAAAAGAGAGAGAATATGCTTAAAAGACAGCTAACACTAATTTAGATGGAAGAAAAATGAGGAGATAAGGAGGGAGACCCAGGCGACACAGTATTGCATAACTGGAGGTAGTATAAAAATTTATAGAAGTATATACCAAGAAGGCCAGAATTATGGGAATATTTACATAATAGAAAATTAATGTTATCATACCTAATATAGATATTGAAAATCTAAGGAGAGTTGCTGTTCGGACATTACCCCTGAATTGTATCAGAAGAGGAATGGGAGGGAAGAAAGGAGAGGAGAGTGGGAAGAGAGGAGAGGAAGGGGAAGGAAGTAAGAAGGTTGGAGGGAAAGAGGAGGAGAAGTGGGGAGAAACGGGAGGGGAGTGGTGCGGGAAAGAGGAGAGGAGAGGAAGAAGAGGGAAGTAGGAAAGAAAGGAGAAAGGGAGAAAGAAAGTAGAGAAGAGGAAAGAGAGAGAAGGAGGGTGGATACAGTGAAAGGGGAAATGGATTTAATTTAATTTAATTTAATAATATTAGCAGCACCCAAACTTATGTGTATGTATTTATGTATCGCGGTATATATGTTGATTTGTTTGTGGAAGAAATGGAAAATGTAAATAAATAAACGGTGGACATAAGGTCTCCCTCATAACCACAGCCACTCCCCCACCCCTACCCTGAGTCCGAGGCACACCTTTGCTCCGCGAGCTGCATTGGCTTCCAGTTGTCTTCCGGGTGAGGTTCAAGGTGTTAGTAATGACCTACAAAGCCCTACATGGCATGGGTCCGGAATACCTTGGGGAGCACCTGCGGCCGGCGTCAACTTCCCTCCGCCCAGTACGCTCCCACAGAGAGGGCCTCCTCAGGGTGCCACCGGTCAAAGAATGCCGACTGGTGGCCCCCAGGGGGAGGGCGTTCTCTGTGGGTGCACCAGATTTATGGAACCATCTTCCGGTCGAGCTCCGGATGGCGCCTGATCGCCGCTCCTTCCGGCGCGATCTTAAAACCCACCTTTTTGAACAAGCTGGCCTGGCCTGATGGGATGGGGTCGGGTTTTATAAATTGGTCTTAACTTTTAATCTGTACTAATTTATTACGGGCATTGCTGTTTAATCACTTTTAATAATTTTTAATTTGCCAGGAATTGAGAGGGTGGATGCCATGATCTTGGTTTTCTTAATGTTAAGTTTGCAGTAGGGAAATTAAAATAGCTGATTATTAGTCACTCCTTCCTGCTTCACCCCTCAGTCCTTTTCCATAACTGCTGGCTAATTAATAGGTTGCAGGTATGGAAAAGACATACAGAGTAAAGAAGGATGATAAACACCCAATTCTTCATATAACTCTTCCTCTGAACTTGTGACCTGTTTGCAAGACTAGTTTTACTACTAGATAGAAGAATAAAAGAACAAAGCTAATTGGTCTGATACATTGCAGGTGCAAAGGAGGAATCAGGATGAAATTGGGAGCAGTTCTTCCTATGCCATATGCTCCTCCTCTATGCATACAACCTATTAGATGGATGCTTTCAAAAGATTGCTAGCCCTGTCTGAGAAATAGCCTGACTGATAAATCACAGAACACATCTTCTTTTATATCCTGTCACTGGAACAATTTGAAAAGTGGATAAAACTTCCATCTCATAGAACTGCCTACACCAGGGGTGTCAAACTCGCAACGTCACGTGATGTGTTACGATGTATCATGACTTTTTTGCCATTGTTGGCAATGGGGTGGGAGTGGTTTGGCTATGATGCATCTGGCCTGTGGGCCAGCAGTTTGACATCCCTGGCCTACACCATATTAAAGAGGTTGATTAGAAGCTATTTTCCTCCTGTAGGTAATAGTCAGAAGAGAAACAAAGCCAGGAATCTACCATCTATTTTGCTTAAGTTGCCTTACATAAAAACAATAATGGCATTACTGCTTATTGACCTCATTCCTGAGATAGAATAGGGCATGACATATCAGGCATTGTGAGGTATGTCAACATACTTTTCTGCTGACTCATACATTGGAGGAAAGCATCTTAAAGTAGCCATGATAAAGAGCCAAAGACAGCAAGGAACTGTTTGGATTAAAGAAGATGGAGAAAATGCAGAGCAATTTTGATGCAAATTAAAAATTGATTTGGTGGTGAGTGAAAAGTTTAACAAGAATCAGTACATTGCTGGCCCAAACACACTTAACAATAACTACTTGAATTGAGTTTGAGTCCTGGTCTAGGGCAGATGTCAGTTATTGTTATATAAGAATGAGTGGTAAGGTGGCCATTGTCTCACACACAACATGTTTTCATATTGATAACAAGCCAGCTACTATCCTGATTAACAGTTAAAAAAGCTACTGAAAGATGGTAAGTTGAATAAAATTGCTTTGAAGGCTTATTGACCTCATTGGGGGATTTCAAACCTTGCTTTAATCTGAACTATAGATGGTAGATAGGCATTCATTTTCTCTTTGCTTCTAAAGCTACTTTTTCCTCCCAGACACATTTCTAGAATTGGTAGATAATACCTCAATTTGGGTCCAAATATTCCTCCTCATCCTTCCTGCTGAAGGAATTTGACTGCAGCCTCTTGACAAAGACAGAAAATAAATTTCAAAGACAACTCTTAGAATAAATGTTTCCCTCCTCACACTTGTTGCTTCAGGTGTTGTCAGAAAAACAAACCTTGGGCTTGTTCTTAATAAAGATTGTTATTAAGATCCCCAAAGCACATCTGAGATTGCCCTTCCTGACTGAGCAAAGAGCGTCAGTCATTTATTGATGCACTCTCCACAAAGGGATTGCATTTCACTTTGAAGGACCAAAGAGCCCTTATTATTTTGTTTGCAGGAAACAGTGTGGAGCACATGAAAGGACCATCCTTAGGGCCATTGCTTTCCTAACTATTGACTGCTTTAGAATAACCAGCAATTTTCCTTGCAAACATGATTAAATTCTGCTGCAACATGGCCATATATTAATCTTGTTTCTTTGTCCTTTAAAAAAATCTGCCTGTCTCAATCAGATGACATTTAGAGACAGGAGAAGATGGAAAATATTTTACAAATGTTCCTCTACTCCTACTCCTATTACAAGGATTTTAATAAGATTTCTGGCTCCAGTATATTCTCCTCTACTCACAGTCCATTAGCCAGAACAGATACTTAGACACATAATAAAATTAAAACAAGTCTAATCTCTTCCTCTTATTTCAACTCCTCCAGTGTGGTTTCCTGAATCTTCTGCCACTATTCAGTACCAACCACATACGTTATCCACCAACCACAAATCAACATTCCCACAAGCTTATGAATCAATTCCTTTTTTCCTCTTGATCCTCCCACAGTCTTTTAAGAAGGGCTATTACAGTCTTCTGTGGGGGCCCATGACACATTTACTCCCATTTACAAACACTGCAGCTGTTATTGTCACTGCCAATTTCTTGAAAAACCTAAGGACTGTAAAGTTCTCTCAGTGCTAAAATCAAAGCATCCAAAATTCTGGCTTTTGCAATGAAAGGTCTATATACTTACTGAAAGAAGACCATTCAGAAAACTGAACTCTTCCTGCAAGGCCAGTATCTGTGGCCCTTCTCTCTATTACAGGTACAACCTGCCTTCATCCTCCAGATTTTTTATTTACAAGATCAGCCTCATAGCTATGTGCGTGAATAGATGTGAATATGAAAATATGTTCAGACTCCCTGTCTTATCAACTTACAAACCATATTCCCATGCTCCTCATCTAAATTTTAAAAGAAAATGGGATCTTTAAACGCCCATTTGTTTAGTGGCAGAATCAGATATACCCTAACTGGCTTTAAAAGTCAGAACTTTTTTTCAAGCATTTTGAAAAAGAGAAGGGCAGATAAGAGAGCAAGTAAGCTGGAAATTATATCTGTGGGGAAATTTCTATTCACTGAATGAAATCAAGTAGTGTTGAGTGCCATTTTCTGAAATTTTCCCTACTGCACCTATCCACAATATTAACCAGCCCTGGAAATATTTTTGCTGCCATGACCCTATGTCACTCCTTCAAACCATCCTCTGCATGAGTGAGACACGCTTAAGTTGTTCTTAGTCTTAAAGTAGCCTCTTCCCCTATACCCAGCATGCCGAAAGGACAAATGAATGGTATATAAAATCCATTAGGCTACATCACTCCATTATCTTGGAGCAAAGTCAGATGACTACAATGACCATAAAGAGAGGCTGACAGGGTTTGGCAATAGGATCAGCAGGTTTCAGGTCAATATATCTTGGATGAGTTGATAAGTCTTCATTATAGTAACTGGTAACAGAGAAACAGTTTGATGTAGTGGTCACGGCCCAAGTTAGAAGCCAGAGTCAGTGAGTATTAGT